>NC_081572.1:40483446-40648427 GCF_022355385.1 Mustela nigripes
CCGCCCGCCCGCCTCTCCCCCCCGCCGCCCCCGCCCGCCGGCGGCCGAGCCGTGTCAGCGGCGGCAGCGCCGCAGCCCCGCGCTCCGGGCGGGCGGGGAGGGGCGGCGGCGGCGGCGCGGCGCGGCGCGGAGGCTGCAGACAAAAGGAGCCGCGCTTTCCTGGGGCAGGCCACCTCTGCACCGCCGACTCGGTTTCCCTCTGTACCCAAAAACCGGAGTAGGGCGCGCGGCCCGGTGCCCCGTAACTCCCCGGTGCCCGAAGGCCCCGCCCTCCTGGAAGAATGCAGAGGTGAGGCCCAGGTCCCGCGGTCTCTCTTCTCTGCCCTCTGCGCCCCCACCCGCCCATCCTCGCGCCCCGGGTGGGTGCCTAGCGGGCCCGAGCGCTCTGGAGGTGTTTGGTGTTTCCTACGGGAGCATCCAGTTGTTAGTTACATTCATCCTGGAGGAAGCGGATGAACCCAGAGAGGTTGAACTACTTACCCTAGGCCACACAGCGTGTGAGAGGCAGGGCTAGGACTGATACCCAGACCAGACCAGGGTGCACCTCGACTACTCCATCCTCCTAACCGGTGTGCTGCCTCTCCAGGCTTTGAACCACACAGCTGTCCCTAACAGCGCTTCTGGAGTCAGGTCGCTGCTGGAGAAGGACTTGCTGACCCCAGCCCCACCTGGGGGCCCTGCAGGATCTGGCCTGCCTCCTCTCCCCGCTCTGCCTCATTGTTCAGTAGGCCAGGCCCCTGTGGCACCAGAGAGACTAGCATGCCAGAGCTGGAACCTTAGGTGGAGGGCCTTGCCCCAGGGCAGCAAGAGGCCCCTTTGAGGGAGCAGTGAGCAAGAAGACCCAGGGCCTCTATCCTCTCTTCCTCTTTCTCCAGGTGATCCGACTCCCCAGGAGATTTCCAACATCTGCCTCAGTAGGCCCATCTGGGAAATACGCATGGAAGGAGCAGTGGGGGTTCCAGCCCATTCTCTAGGGAGAAGCCTCAACAGGCTTCAGCTTCTCCTGTCTCTCCTCATACCTGTCCTAGAGCATCACAGTTCCCTCCTGCCTCCTTCTGCCTGGGGCACTCCTCACTCCTACCTCCTCCCCCAGCCACTTCCTCAGACCCACTCCCATCCTTCCAGATTCCCAGGAAGTGGCATGGCACCTCCTGCAGGAAGCCTTCCCTGACCACCTTCCCTCACCTTGACTACCTCACCCCTCTGCTCCTAGAGCATTCTGTACAGATACCGAGGAGACACCCTACAGATGGGAATAAGTCTGTGGGGAGGGTCAAGTGGGTTAATCTATGTAAATGTCAGTCTCCAGGTAGTAGGTGCTAGCTATTGGGACTATCCTTGTGTCTCCTTCTCCCGCTACTTATCAAGAGAACACTTGGGAATGGCTATGAAAGGTCCCTGAGGGCGGGGACTGTGTCATTTCTCCATTTTCTAGCTCCCAGCTCCTAGCACCATGCCTAACACCATGCCGACACACACAATTAAGGTCCGCATCGGAATAAACTGAGGAAGAAATGGGCAATTGTGGTGTGGTAGGCTGGAAAATACCCCCTGCAGGTAGTCACATCCTCATCTCCAGGACCTGTAAATGATCCCCCTACCGGAAAAAGAGTCTTTGCAGCCAAGATTAATTTAAAGATCTGGAGATATATCCTGGGTTATCGAGCTGGGTTCTAAACACAGTCACACCTATCCTATAAGAAAGAGGCCGGGGCACCTGGATGGCTCAGTTGCTTGGCCATGTGGCTCTTGATTTTGGCTCAGGTTGTGTGCTCTTTCACTCTCTCAACTGAATAATTTTTAAAAATCTTAAAAAAAACAAAAAAAAAGAGGCAGAGGGAGATGTGACACAAACAGGAGAGAAGGCGACGTGATAACACGGACCAGAGATCAGTGATGCAGTCATAAGCCAAAGAATCTGGCAGCTACCAGAAGCTGAAGAGAGAAGGCAAAGAATCTTCCCTAGAGCCTTCAGAGCGAATGCGGCCCTTGATTTTCAGACTTCTGGCCACGGGAACAGTCACAGAATACATTTCTGTTGTTTTAAGCCACCTGGCATGTGGCAGTGTGTCATCATAGTGGGGGAATCCCACACAGCTGGGCTGGAGACCAAGTTCTGCTCTCTTCACCCCCTGATTCTGCATGACTTCACTCTGCCAAGCCTCGGTGTTCCTGCCTGTAGAGTGGGGACAGGAGTTCCTACCTCGCAGAGGTCTTGCAGATTTGAAATGAGAAAACGCACGTGGCTGCTGTTTGGGGTCCACCGTGGAGAGGTCTAGAACCAGTCTGAAAGGGGGAGGCATTTCTGATTTTCCGGTAACTTGACTTCTTCATCCATGATGTGTGGAAATAGGGCAGGGTCCGGTTTCTTCTTGCTCTCAAGCTGCTGTTGATTTTTGTTTTTTTTTTTAACCATGAATAATTAGCGCTCTGGAAAGGAGGAAGGTGGTGTGAACTCACTTGCTTTTTTCACCTGGCCTAAAATATGCTTGGCCAGTAGAGACACCTGCCGAAGCAGCGGGCACTGGCTGGGGGTGCCAAGGGCAGGGGCAGGAGGCGCCCAGGCGAGCAGGGCATCTACAGAACTTGTCCTCCCTTGTCTGGAGGGGTGCCCAGGAAGCTGGTGTTCTCCCTCACTGTGAGGTGCCCACGCAGAAGCTTCCCCACCCCTCGCAAGGGAGCAGGCCCAACCGATTGCTAACCTTCCTTCCAAGATCCTAAGAAGAGCGTCCAAACCTTACTTATTCTTCCCAAGTGCGTTCCAAATCCTGTCACCTGCGGCGGAAATGGCTCCTAACAGTGGCTTCCGGCCGAGGGGCACCGGATCAGAATTCCTCTGGGGTCGGCTTCCAGCAGCAGGTCTCACCTACCGGAAGTCCGCTCCCCGCGGATCCGCACATTGCCCCGGTCCCAGCGCTCTCTGCTGCCCCCTACTGCAGGAGAGAAGAACTCCCAAGTCCGCCGCGGAAATCCGCAAACACCCTTGAACGTTGGACCCCAGCTGGGCCCTCTGTTCTGGAGGGCAGGAAGGCCCTCTACCATACTGTCGGTCCATTTCTGGAGCATGAGCCTTGACTGCAAGACACTGACGCAACACAGTCGATCGATGAAATGCCTGGCTAGTCTTAAGCATACCGTTCCCTCTGGCTGGAATGCCCTTCCTCTTCTCTCCGCAGCCGTCCCACAGAGGCCACCTCCTCCAAGAAGTCTTCCCTGGGTGAGTTGCCCTCACCGCTCTGTTGTTACAGAACTCCATGCAGACTCCCCTGGAGTGTTTTTGTGATGCTCCGTGATGCCCTGCCCATGTGCTGACCTTCCCCTGGCCAGGGCGCCAGGCCCTCCGCGTCTCTGATCTTCGGGACATTAAGGACAAAGGTATCATTCCAAGACCAAGAAGGGAGAGCTGACGCCAATGTCAGGGGCACACCCTCATCCGGGGGTTCTGGTGTGATTGTGTGCACGTTCACTCGTGTGTCTGATGTGCGTGTGTGTGCACACACTTACATGTATGTACTGTTAAAATACAGGTATACAGCCCTGGTGACCTCGCTGGACGGGGGTACCTTTGGATCTCCTTTCTTCTTTTGGGAAGACCCTTCCTCCGGCCTCTGAAGCAACACCAGCTAGCCCTTCCTGAGGCCTACTTCCTGACGGGCGCTGGCAAGAACCAAGGGCTCTGAACCAGCTCTGCTTTCTCCAATGGCTCCGGGAGGACACTTTTTAATTAACTCTATCTTCAGGTGAGGGAAATGAGGGGGCAAAGGGGGGCTGGGGGTGGGGTTTGAGGTAAACTGCTCAAGGTCACAGAGCTGGTACCTGTGAGAGCAGGGCTTGACTCTAAGCAGTGAGGCCTGCTTCCTCTCCTCTGCTTTTACTCCCTGATAGCACCCAAGTCTCTCTGTCTTCATCGAGAACCCCCCCCGCCCCCCACCACAAGGTGTGCTCAGAGCCTCCAAGTGTCTTGGCTGGGGAGTCAGACCGAGAGCAAATGTGTCCCAGGGGACTTTGTTTGTCCTGCAGGTCTCAGAACACACAGAACAGCCAGGCCCAAGATCACAGCCTGGTGCTGTGACGGGTGCTGACTCCCGTGGGGGCCACCTGCTGACATCCTCTTACTCCCAGCATGTGGGCAGATACTCCGCACTGTTGGGAGTCTGGCAGGCCCGTCTTGGACTCCTGCTGCTTTTCATGGGAGGTATGTGACAGGAAGGCCCCGGGTACAGGTTTCTGGGACAACTGGGTAACTCAGATCATATCCCAGGGTCCTGGGTTTGAGTCCTACAGCAGGCTCCCTGCTCTGTGGGGAGTCTGCTTCTCCTTCTGCTCTTCCCCCAGACCCCCTCATGTTCTCTCTCTCAAATAAATAAAAAATCTTAAAAAAAAAAAAGGTACATGTTTCAGACTCAGAGGGCTTGGGGTCTACATCCTGTCTTGGCCACTTATGAGCCATGTGACCTTGGTCAAGTGACTTAACCTCAGTGTTCTTATCTCTAAAATGGGCTTCACCCACTGAGCGACTCAGGTGCCCCCTTATCTCTAAAATGGGGATAATCCTGTCTACCTCACAGAGTTGTAGAGACAAAATAAGAGCGGGCGTACCTTCCCACCTCAGTATTGTCACAAAATAGTGGTATAAACAGAGTAATGTTTGGTGCACACAGTGCTGTTGATCAGCTTTCTAGCTAATCATCATGTTGGAGTGGAGGCTCATGTCCCAAGGTGCCTGGAATATATATATATATATATATTTTTAAGATTTATGTATTTATTTGAGGGGGGAGGGGCAGAGGGAGAC
The DNA here is from genome assembly GCF_022355385.1 of Mustela nigripes. NCBI lineage: Eukaryota > Metazoa > Chordata > Mammalia > Carnivora > Mustelidae > Mustela > Mustela nigripes. The sequence goes on from NC_081572.1 coordinate 40,488,242, forward strand.
AGAGAGAGTCCCAAACAGGCTGCACACTGAGGGCTCAGCTGGACACGGGGCTCGATCCCAAGACCCTGAGATCACGACCCGAGCCGAAGCCAACAGTCAGGTGCCCAACTGACTGCACCCCCCACGTGCCCCACAAGGTGCCTGGGATATTAACAAGGGCTCAATAAATGGGTAAATGGCAGGCAGTGTCACTGTGCTGATTCTTAGCTCCCCCTTTCGTGGAGCCCCTCGCTCCAGGGGATTATACACTCTGCTTTACGGAATTCAAATAGCCATGCACGTGTGATGCGCTTTGGCTAGCAAAATGTGGAGGAAGTATTGCTTACGGATAAGCTTAGGAGACCAACCATGGTTCTCCATGCCTCTTGTCCCCTGCCATGGGATTGGCGATGTCCCAGATGGATGCAGCTTGTCACCTGGGTCATGGAATAAAGATGAGAAGTGGGTAAGATAGTTACTGAAGGGTGACTAGGCCCAGCCTGACTGCCCCGGGAGGAGGGATCCTGGTTATCCCAAAGGCCTGGTGATTGGAGAGCCAGAGACTGTCAGGATGGAGGATACCTGCCTGCTACTCCCTTTGATGCAAACTCACTCCTTGACTTTTGGGAAACCCAAAGTCTCAAAAGGAAAAGTGAGTGCCCAAGATCACAAAGCTTCTTGGTGACAGACATGGGACCATGGCCTAGGTGGCCTCTTGGTCCCCATCGGCATTCCTTCCCAAACGGAAGTGTTGGGGCAGGAGCTGGGGCAGGTGAGCCTGGAGGGACTGATGCAGAATCTCAGGCATTGGGCTCAAGGCACAGCTACAGACCCACCACCCCTACCCCAGAAGCTTGAAAACCGAAGAAAACAGAAATCTAAGGTGTCCTCGTTTTGCGGAGTACACCTCTGGGAGGGGAATGAGGGCTGGGAGCTGGACTGGACAAGCCAGGATCACTGAGATTTGGAGACACGAAGGCTGGGGGGGGGGGGTCAGGTTTCCTGCTGGGAACCCCACCGGCAGTGACACTGCACAGGAGGCACAGGAAGGTCACCTTGGGGTGGAGGCTTCCAAAGGCCTCTTGGGAACCAACTGAGGTGCAGTGGTTTTTTCAGGTAAGCTCTATGCCCAGCGTGGGGCTCAAACTCACAACACTGAGATCAAGAGTCACATGCTCTACCGACTGAGCCAGCCAGGCCATGTTTAAAGGGGGCTCCAGCAGGAAGCCTGGCCTCCAGCAGGAGCAGCCCAAGGAGCAAAACAGCAAAGGAGCGAGAGGACTCCCAGGACTCAGTCAGGCTGCCTTCCGGAAGAGAGACCCGATTCTCCCGCGCTCCCTGCTGTTCAGGGTAGGTAAGAGCACGCCTTAGAAGAAGCATTGCTTTTCTAGACATCTATGTATAAACTATATGTATCAATGTATATGTATACACATATAAATGTAATTTGGGATCAGCCCTCATACGTGGTTTTTAAACTCTTGAGTCTATTGGAAGTTTTCCTTCAAATTTAAATTTATTTATTTATTTGGTCAGACAGAGCAAGCACAAACGGAGCAGCAGGCTGAGGGAGAAGCAGGCTCCCCACTGAGTAGGGAGCCCGAGGCGGGGCTCCATCCCAGGACCCTGGGATCATGACCTGAGCTGAAGGCAGAAGCTTTAACCCACTGAGCCATGCAGGCGTCCCTTTAAACCCATTTTTAAAAAAGATTGATTTAATTGGGTGAGAGAGAGAGAGAGAGCACAAGCAGGGGGAGGGGCAGAGAAAGAGAATTCCCAAGTGGAGTTCCCATTGAGCATGGAGGGGCTCGATCCCAGGACCCCAAGATCATTACTGAAGCCAAAATCAAGTGATGGAGGCTCAGCTGACTCCCTTTAAACCCATTTTAAAAGGCTGCATAAGGAGGCCCTGTCAGCTTTCAGAAAGTGCTGGATGAACGTAGATAATTAAGCCAACAATTGGCTGTGTCCAAGTGTTCTGGTTTACAAATAATACTTTGATGGAAGTCTTAGCAGTCTGATTACTTGTTTCTCCTGCCTAGATTCCCAGATACAGGGTTACTGGGGCAAACAATGTGGATGTTTTTAAGGCTACTGGTAAAGAAAGGTGAGGTCAAGCACACAGGTAAGTCCATCACACTTCTTTCCTGACCAGCACCAAGTATTAGATATCTTGCTGATTTGACAGATGAAAATATTTCACTATTTCTATTGGCAATATTTTTCGCTATGAACTTTTCATTGTATAGTAATTAGCAATTGTACAGTGTTTCCTTTCTGTGGATTAGCTATTCATGTCCTTTGCCCATTTTTTCTCCTTACATGGGCCTTTTCTTAAAGTTGATTTTAAGGAACTCTTTCTAATGAGAGCAATTTCTCAGTTTCTTGGCCTTTAAATTTTGGGCGTGAGTTCTTTGGACATGAGGACATTTTAAGCATAATCTTTAGGATTTTTCCCACTGCTTTTAGGCTTATAAAGTCCTTCCCTGTTGTGAGAGTTTCGATGTTCATGGCTAACATTTCTAGCTGTCCTTCTGGACAGTGGGGAATAGCTTTTTCTGACCCTTATGATTTATTTTGTGGTGCAGTGTGCCAAGTTCTGGTGGTGTCTATGGGAAGTGACGGCACATCTGCCGTTGGGCCTACAACTGCTAATGCAGGACCCTTCAGATGCTGAGCTGTCCAAGCCGGTAGCCACATGTAACTACCCACATTTAATAACTGAATTCCTCAGTCTCAATAGCCACATTTCATGGTTCTGACACCTGCGTGTGGCTGTGGCACCATGTCAGACAGTGTGTCTAATGGAACATTTCCGTTATTCCATGGAGTGACTGGGCCAGGCTTCACTCTGCAGTCTTACCAGCCCTTTGCTGTGACGGCTGGGTTCTGTGGAGCCCTAGAAACTGGGTGAGCAGTGCCCCCTACCGACCAGTAGTGGACATGTAACAGGGTGGGAAGCTTTTGTGGCTTTGATGTCAATGAGATTTGGGGGTTACTGCTTTTTCTTTCTTTCTTTCTTTCTTTTTTTAACTATAGTATAATTAGGATGTTTTTTGCTTGTTTCGTTCTTTTTTTTTAATGAGATGCCTCTGATGTCTTTATTATTTAAAGATTTTATTTGACAGAGATCACAAGCAGGCAGAAAGGCAAGCAGAGAGAAAGGGGGAAGAAGGCTCCCTGCTGAGCAGAGACCCTGATGCGGGGCTCAATGTGAGGCTCGATCCCAGGACTCTGGAATCATGACCTGAGCTGAAGGCAGAGGCTTTAGCCCACTGAGCCACCTAGGTGCCCCTGCTTGTCCCATTCTATTTACTTTAATTGTATTGTAAGTCTGAAATACTTAAAAAGTTTCTGTATTACCTAGTAGGGGAAGTTTCCAATTACACTTTTTCCCCCACTTGGCCATGCTTTCTTGTTTACTCTCCAAGATGTACCCTAGTATCATTTTTTAGGATCTTGATGGGAAGGGCATTAAATCAGTAATTTGGGAAGACTTGGAACTCTGTAACGTTCAGTATTTCCACCCAGGACTGTGGTTTGTCTTTCTATTTCCTCAGCTCTTCGGACCGGCCCCTCCCATGCTCACCTGCTTCGTGGCGCTGGGCCGTATGAATGCATAGCAGGAGAAAAGTAAGGACAACACAGTGACTTTTGTATAAGGCAAAATCAATTCCTCTGAAAGAATTTCCCCTCTCCCTAGCCTTTGGGATTGAAATCGCCTTTGCATTATAAAAACACTTTCTTTTTTGCTTTTTTCTAAACGCATGAATTGACAAAATACATTTTGGAAATTTCACTGATCTGTGACATCTGAAAACCTGAGTTAGTTTAGGCCTTTATTACATAGACGTAGGTCATCTCCATTTTGGCAGGCATTTTTGCATTGGGATTGCTACTGTGAATGAGGTCTTTTTTCCTAGTACATCTGTTTCTACAGTTCTCTGATAATGGAGCGCCTTAAGTGTTACTCAGCAACCCTCTGCTGAGTACCTTGAACCAGCACGACCCCTGTAACGGGAAGCTCAGAGTCTAGCCAGGGAAGTAGCAACGGTTGATCATAACACTGTTCACAAGAAGCTGTTAACAGAATCAACAGAAGGAAGTGCCTGAACAGAGCTATTTCTGGGAGGTGCTGATGCTGGAATTCATTTGTGAAAACAAGGGGTCCAATAATGCTTCCTCCATGAATGAATGCATGCTGAAACTCGAAAGTTGACTACTTTTTTTTTTTTTTTTTTTTAGAAGTGTAGGGGTGGTAGTGAGTCTTTGCTTGAAGCATGGATCACCTATTCCCATTTCCCTTCTGTCCTCCATCCACAGGTTACTGAATTGATAAGAGAGCATCCCTTGCCATCAATTTCTCATTGCACTTTGATTTTGGGCCAGATTCATAGATTCAGAGTACCCCGATTTTTGCTGTTCTGGGGCTAAGGCATGTTTTTATGGAACTAAAACGTAGAAAGTTAGGGTGCACTGCCCAAAATGGGACCAAAAAACGGAGGAAAAACTCTTTTCTGGTGTGCTGCTTTCTGCCCAGATGCTGCTCTGCTCCCCGTGCTCCCCGGGCCAGGTCATCCCAGCCTCAGCGGCCTTCTCTAGCACTAGATGTAACTCCACCTGGACACACTTCTGGGTCATTTCTCAAATCCCGGAGGGTGTCCCAGAAAGCAAAAGTCTGTGTGTTCAAGAAATGGGCATGGGGCCCCACAGAGGATAAAGAATATGGTCTATGTCCTCAAGGCACTTGCTGTCAAGGGATGGAGTGGTATGGTCCAAGCGGTTATTATCCCAAAGATATCCCGTTTTGGGTAGCATGCTTTGGGCCCCAGGGTATGCCTGGGGATACAGCTATGCCTGGGTACCCAAGGCAATCACCTCAGAGGTTTTAAACTCTGCCTGTCCCTCCCAGGGCCCCATCCCTGGAGTCTGCCTTTGCCTCAGAGGTTTGGGATAGACCCAAGAGTATCAGGAAGCTCTTCAGGTGAGGGACACCTGCTTTCTCAGTCTTCCCATAAACAGAGCAGCACTTGCCTCAGACCTGCAGGAACCAGCATCATGGTGTTTTAGTCTTTCATTTAATGCCAGACACTGTTATCCTCCTAAGGCCCAGCTCTGTCCTGGCTACAGGATTTAGGCTGGATTCTTTCTCCATCTGGAAGTAGCCCACATAATGAGGTAAAGAAAATAGTAAAGCTTGTAGCAGCTGAGCCCGAGAGTGTTTTCCAGTGTTTACGCATGTAGTGTCATGACAGAGTCCGTTAAAGAGAGCTGAAAAGTTGGGAGAGCTTTTTACAGTCCTAACATAGGCCCTCTGACTGCTCGATCTCAGGGTGTCCTGGCATTTCTAAGTGCTTGTGTTAAAAGACAGCTTCTCCCAGAGTCACCCCTTGGCAGGTTGGCAGGTTCTGAAAGAGCATTTGATGGCATTCAGGACCTGCAACTCCAGGTTGGCCTACTGAAGATTTTAAGCTGAAGGAGTCTGAGAAGATGGTGGAGGCATGCACTCTGACCTTGCCCCTGCCCTGAAAATGGGACAGAAAACCCTCCTGTGAGAGGCATCCTCCCTGTGCCCAAAAAAGCAGAGCGTCCTTATCGCCAAAGAGAAGACAGTGGCAACGTGCGGGCCTTGCTAAGGTCCCCCAGTTGACTACACTTACCTCATTCTCTTGGACCTATCACATTCCTCCACGACCGCCTGCTCTTCATCAGACCAACCACAGAAACACTCAGGGTTCACAGTTTCTCCAGGTCTTCATTTTCTTAGGAAGGCTCCTGTGTCAAGGACACTTGTATGAAAACAGAATGCATCTGTGTTGTGTGCTTCTCTTCTGTTGGGCTGGTCTCATCAGTTTATTTTCAGTCCAGCCAGGGACCCAAGGCTCAAGGAAAACTCTTTCCTCCCCTACACATTTCACCTTAATTATTTTACTTTTTGTTTTGAGAGGTTCTGGAAATAGAAAGGTCTTTCCCACGGAGGGGTTAGGGGAGGGAGGCAAACCCAAGGTATCCTTAAAAGGAAGAAAATGGCCTTGATGTTTCAAAAGATCAGGGAGAAGGGGGGGGGGGGGAGAAGTGAGAAATCAGAACTGAGGCATGTGAAGAAATTAAACAACTCCCCACATCTTAGAGCAGATTGAATTTACATTTTACTTAAAAAAATGGAGGGGGGGTAGAGTACATACACAGGGAGGAAGATGGGGTGGGGAACAACAGTGATCTGAGATGGAGTTCTACAATTTTCCCCTACAATGGTCGGTTCTGACTATTGGGCAGTATCTCTCCTGCTGGCGTCCAGTATTAACAAGGTCGTAGACGAGGGAACTGCCAGAGTCTAGGCCCAGATGGAAAGGAGAGGAAGTTATCATATACAATGTAAGTTTACAATACACAGATTTTCTTTAAATGATGTGACGCAGTCGCAGGAAGAAGTTAACAATACTAACACGAGAATAATCAAGTTTTTGTTATCCATGTACAGCAACTAACTGCTTTACAAAAAAGCAAAATAATACAATATATCATCACATGTATTTACAGTGTAGTAAATATACTTTTCTGTCAAATTTTACACAAATTATTTACAGGTGAATATACTGCTTTAAAAAAAATTGTGTGGCTGACACGAAGAGTGAATTTTTGTATAAATCCATTGCATAACATTGAATAAGACATGCCTCATTATGCCTGGAGGGTTGTGAAGGGTGTAAAACAAAACGAGAAAACAAACAGAAAGGTCCAAACAAACTAAAAAACCCTAAAACTCACTAAACAGGGAGGGAGGGCTACCAGCTTCTGCCCTGTGGGGGTGGCAGCTGACCGCTCATGGTAGGGTCCTCAGCACTGGGCTCAGGACTGGCCCAGGGCTGGCATTCAGCAATGAACATGTTGGTTGAGTGGATGAAGGATAGAGCTTTGCTGCTTTCCCCCAAAGCCAGTGAACTGTATTTTCAACATAGGCAAACAAGGGCCCACCCCTGGGACTGGAGCAGTGATAAAACAGGTGGGTTATGCACAGTGGAAACGTGATGAGTTGATAATGTTTGCCTCTTAAAAAAAAAAAAAAAAAAAATCCCAAACAAATGACTTCTAATGTTCTGTACAGAACTTAAATCAGATTATAATGGAAAATCTGCCCCGAACTGCAGGTTTCTCATGCAGATTACGGTACGAGGCCTAAGAGTGTTTCATTTCTCTGGGGAAGCATATTGGTGAGACTTAGCTCACATTCACTTTAGTTACTTGGAAAGCTAGATTTTCCTCAAAAGTCAGAAGTTCTCTAAACAAGGTAAATTTTAAACCTTAGTAGGTTTTCAGATTTCCAGAAGTATTTTCAGTTCAAAGAAGGCTCAAATTTGATTTGTGCAACGCTGATCATTTCATGAGGTACTTCAAGTGAATTCATTCCATTCATTACACTAGAGGGAGATAACGAATAAATTTAAGAAACAGCATACCCTTGGAGAACTTATTATGGAAACACTATTTTTTTTAAAACAGAAAACCTTTGGCAGTTTCTCTATTTTGATGGGAGAAGCAAAATAGCATAACACCCACCAACATGCACCAAATCAACCAACAAAGAGGAAAAACATGGAACCACAATGATTAAAGGCTCATATCTGCCTTTTATTCCAGGATCCAAGAAGTTGCGGTACCTTCCCAGAAGCACTGGGTTGCAGGAAAACCAAGACTATTGCCGCTTGGCATCAGGATGTTAAGCATCTATTTCTAAACTCAGTTCTCATCTCAGCAGTTTTATAGTCCTAGCTGCTCTGTTACTATGAACATTCTACTCTAACGCAGCCTCTACAATAGTTAAAAATGAAAAGTTTAGTTAATTGCACCTGTCTTCAATATTGTCCAACAATTCTAAGTCAAAATAACTATTAATACTAAAGTTTTTTCCTTTTATTTTGGCAAATGGTTCTTGCTTTTCCCAGACTGTAAACAAATTAAAAAAATTAAATTCTTGTTATTTCTGAATATCAAAAGCAATTTTATTTACATTAACATATTACATTGTTACTGTGTGGATAAATGTGAGATGTGTTATATTATTAAAATCAGAACACTTCAATGTACCATTATTTATTGATTTAGCTGTGGAATTTAATTTACTGAAATCCACTCATGAAACAGCACTACAGGAAGCTCCCCCTCCCCTAGGTATCTTTTCCCCTCCCAAAGCCATTACATCGTAACATATAAAGGGAACCTGGGAGTAGGGGGATATCTTTTTGTAATAAATATGGTTTAGATCTAATCTGGAACATCCAGATACTACTACTATGTTCACTGAAGTCAAATCATTTTGCATACTGCAGGTACCACAAAAAAACTGGATCTGCATTACTGTGGAAATTCCAACACCAGGATAATCCATACCGTTCAGTATAGCAGCAACTCTTAAGGTCCCCTACTGTCATCCTAATGCAGGCTGACCAGTCCTTTCACAGTGATTAAATGCAATTCTATCATATAGAACCCAAATGTTTTGCTAAAAAGATTCCTGATTTTTTTGGAGGGGAGGGGGAAGATTACAAGACACTTAAAATACATGTTATCAAAGAAATTTTTGATAATATACACTATACTCTGTGTTTCTGGGAAAATTATTAAACAAAATAAAAGCATCAGCTACTCTAAAAGTCACGTACCATTTCATTTTGCTATGGAGCTAATGCAAACATCTATGAAAATTACCTTCAAGGAACAATTTTCAATACTTTGTTCATTGATTACCCTGCTTAGAATTATTTAGGAAAGAAGAGAAGGAGCGGGGAAACATATAGTTACTATACTTAGTATAGTTTTGGCTTATAAAAACAAAAAACAACTTTTAGTATATTTAAAGGTTAAAAGATAATCAACGGAGGAAAACAATAAACTAGTTTGGATGACTGAGTTTGGATAAGGCTTCAGAACCCATCGCTTTAATTCGGTAATGTTAAGATATATGTGGTTATGCTTATTTTCCTGTAATTATTGCTAATACTCAAGTGTTAGTACTTCTTAAGAACTCATTACAAAATACCAAATCCCTCATCCCCCCCACCCCCCAAAGTACCTTGCCTGTGGCTTTATGGTGTGAAGTCACTGAGGTGTGACCTCTATGGTTCCTTCAGGTGTGTAAGGTAAAAAAAAGTCCACAGCTAAAAGATTAAACATACTGGGGTTATAGTAGTATTTCTCCCATAAACTTCTATCTTGAAAAGTGTGTAAATAAGACTAACACTTTACTGTGTATGATGAAGAAGGGGAAACAGAGAAGGCAGAGAGCTCTGTGCAAATGGCTTTCATAGCTGGCCAGTGGTAGCAAGTATTCGAGAATCCATCCTCTTTCACAATTGGGATGTTCTCAGTTCAAGCGTCCTGACCTCCCACTTTCTTTGCAGTTGTTCTGAACACCTGCTTAAACCAGACACACCAAAAGTAGAAGGAAAACAAAGTCAAAGAAAAAGCAGCATTAAATTTAGGCAATGCTTCCAAGAGTTGATCATCTGGCAACATGGCAGACGTGGGCAGGCTCATTAAAGACATGAAGTGCAGCGTCACAGCACGGTGGTGAAGGGGTCACTAGTGACGAGCCCATGTGAGTTATGTCTGTTTGAAAAAGGAAAGAAAGAAAGCTTCACACGATCTTCTTAATGCTATTACGTTTGAAACTGCCAGCGCTTCTTTGCTTCTGCACTTGGCTTGCGGATCCATGGCGAGTTCGTCCACTGTTACAGTGCCCAGTGGTGGGGGAGAGTTCAACGTTCTCCTTGTCGATTCCTGGAGAGAAGCAGAGCAGTTAGTTACTCCCCCTCCTCTGCCATCAAGCTCCAGGTCTGAATCTCATGGTGTGGGTAGGATACCACCTGGCCAATTGTTTTCGCATATTTCAATAGTCAACCACTAGGATGTTTACAAAGACCTTGCCACACAGAAAATGTCACATTTTGTTAAGCAAAAATTGCTATCATAGCAGAAAAACAGCGTAAGGGGGGAAAAAAACCGTAACAACTGAGAAGCTGCCAGGGAAAGCTAGAGGCAGGCAGGCTTGAGCTGAATGAAGGCTAGCAGCTACCAGGAAGATTAGGGCTCCTTCCTCCACATCATACCAGAAGCTTCCAGCAGAGGTCAGCTTCTAGCCACATATCCTTACTGGTGTTTCTACACAGAATATACTCTAGTTGCAGAAGGTACTGAAATTTGTCACTTCAAAGAAAGGAAGATACTTTCTTCTTCTTTTTTTTTTTTAATCATAGCGCCTCTCCCAAAGGAACTCCGATATTTACTGAGAAAATAATAGAGGCTATAAGTTATACTGCAGACTCTTCTTTAAAGTTTTCAATTATGGCAAATCCCTTCGTGTTCCGCACCTAAAATAGATGCCATTCATTTCTTTCATGGAGGAGACTTAACCTCCAAAAATTGGGCCATACTGTGAATTCTAGAAGCAGTCCAAGCAGTAACTGCATAAAAGTAACCAGAAGCAAAAAAATAAAGGAAAAAAAAAAAGATATTTTTGCCCATTCCACTAGTAAAGATTGCAAATTAGATAGGTAACAGAATAGTGGTTACTGAGGACCGCAGTGACTGGAAGGGGGGAGGCGGGTGGTTTCTTGGGGGTGCTGGTAATGTTCAGTTTCTTGATCTGTATACTTTCCTGTCTGTTACACTTCAATAAAATTTACCAAAATAATCAGTGATTATATCCATCTGTGGCATAACTTGTGGGAGAGCAGAAAGCTGGACAGCATTTTAGCAATTTATATCAAAACGGAAAGTTCTGCTTGATATTTACTGATACAGAAAGATGGCCATAATTTTGAAGTAAGGAAAAAAATTTCTCACATACAGATTAAAAAAAAAAGGGGGGGGTGGGTGGGACAACAGCTTCAAGAAACTTCCACTTCTGGATGGTGTTAATGCAGGTGATTTTTATTTTACTCTTACTGTACCATTTGAATTTTAAAATATAAATGAAATCTGAGAGAGGAAAAATAATTGGTTTTGGACAAAGCACCATTTCAAGTCTAAAAGTATTCATGTTACAGAAAATGGACGTATATCTACACATGTGCCTTGTGGCTCCTGAGCAGGAAATGGATTTGTGATGATCTTCTAGGAGCCACACATCATTTAGATGCAGACTTGTGTTCAATTCAGAGTGTGAAGTATCTGGAGGCACATGGCCAGATTTCCAGAGGCTCAATAATGGTTTACTGTCTGTAACTTATCAGAGGAACACGGGGTATTTCTTAGTGCTTTTTTATGAAAAAGTGCACTGGGCGAGGGGTCTGCATGCAGCTCAAGGACGTCTGCCACCCCCCTCGAAGAGCCACGCACGGTGGACTGGTATCTCAAATATGCTCTATTCCAATCATATGTGTAGAAAGATGAATGGAAGAAAGGATACCACAATGTCCACAGAAGTTTCTGGCTAACAGAATTCTGGATGATTTTTATTCTCTTCTATGTATCTGCATCTTCTCCAGAGTGAATTTTTAAGAAAAATAACAAAATTGACAGGAGGCTGCTTGTCACCTCCAGCGTGCCCTGAACTCTGTGGTGCGTGTCTGCACAAGCTCCCTCTGGTGCCTTGCCTGTCTCCACAAGATAAATTCGACCCACGTTTTCCTCATCTCCATTTCCTTCAGGATGACTCTGCTGGGTCCTGCCAGAGCTCCCAGCTCCCCCCCTCTCTCCCTGCTTCTAGATGGCATTTATATGTCTTACATTCTGCCCCTGTTACCACAGCTTGTGTATACGTCTTATTCCCTCTATGAGAATAAAAGCACCTAGAAAAGCAAAGATCATTTATTATTCATTTTCATTTTCTGGTAAGATTTAGTTGGTATCTTTTTCAGTAAATATTGGTTGAACTGAATGCTTCCATTTTAAAATATGATCATTGCTGTAACTCAGAGCCCAAAAGCATGCAGCCCCTGATCTGCAGGGTGTGGTGCCACATTTTGAGTGGAAAAGAAAAGAAAAATATTCTTTTTTAGCTTCCTGCATTTGAAATTATCATGAACTTAGTGCATCTGACTTTCCATTTCCTTAAATCTGCTTGTGGCCTACAAAGTTCAAGTCCACAGTTTCTTATGTGGATTCTTATCCTTCACAGAAAATAAGATTTAGGCAAAGCTAGGATTTAAACAAACAAGGGTTTGAAACAACTAGGGGACAGCTGTCAGGAGGAGCCCAGTGTGGCCCACCACGAGGAGGGACCGTGGCTCTCTGCCTTCAATCTGCCACCCTGGGGCTGGTTCTTGTATGCCCACCTGCGACACGGCATTGCTACTGAGAGACTCAGCTCACTCCACGGAGAAAGCAGTCATTACGCTGCAAGGTGGCAATGCTTTTATCTGAGGACAAGGGCCTGCTGCCCACCGATATTCTTAAGAATTAAAGTTACAGGGGCGCCTGGGTGGCTCAGTGGTTTAAAGCCTCTACCTTCGGCTCAGGTCATGATCCCAGGGTCCTGGGATCAAGCCCCACATTGGGCTCTCTGCTCAGCAGGGAGCCTGCTTCCTCCTATCTCTCTGTCTACTTGTGATCTCTGTCAAATAAATAAAATATTAAAAAAAATTAAGAATTGTCAAAAATTAAAGAAAAAAGGAATTAAAGTTACAGAAGTTGGGGTCACATAGATTAAGTCACTAGGGTGAAGCTAAGGATATTCTATTTTCTGTTAAACAATTAACCTTCAGGGGCGCCTGGGTGGCTCAGTGGGTTAAAGCCTCTGTCTTCGACTCAGGTCATGATCTCAGGGTCCTGGGATCGAGCCCCACATCGGGCGCTCTGCTCAGCAGGGAGTCTTTTCCCCCTCTCTGCCTGCCTCTCTGCTTACTTATGATCTTGGTCTGTCAAATAAATAAATACAATCTTTAAAAAAAAAAAGCAATTAACCTTCAGACCTTTAAATAAAATTTTTAAAACCTTATTTATTCCTGTTAAATGTTAAGGATAGAAAGCAAGGTATAAAGTCTTACACATATGAGGGTCTCTACTAGGTAAAAAAAAAAAAAAAAAAGACAACAGAAGAATATGTACTAAAATGTAAACGAGGGCGCCTGGGTGGCTCAGTGGATTAAGCCGCTGCCTTCGGCTCAGGTCATGATCTCAGGGTCCTGGGATCGAGTCCCGCATCGGGCTCTCTGCTCAGCAGGGAGCCTGCTTTTCTCTCTCTCTCTCTGCCTGCCTCTCTGCCTACTGTGATCTCTCTCTGTCAAATAAATAAATAAAATCTTTAATAAATAAATAAATAAATAAATAAAATGTAAACGAACCGTGATTATCTTAGAGTGGTGGGATCATGGGTGATTTTTTTCCTTCTATCCTTTAAATTTTCTAATTATTTTCTTAATGAGCATTTGTTTCCTTTTGGTAAAAAATGTTTAAGGGTCACTGACTTAGTCCCATCACTCATAGCCAAAAGCTTCCACGCTATGTGAGAGGCTGACATCCTACTTCCACTCTCAAATTAATTTTCATCTCAACTCTTACTTTTGTATGTGTGTTTTCTTCCTATTCAGTGACCCAACTCTATAAACCACACACAGGTAAATGTGGTTAAACTGATTCCCAACCTCACAGCAAAGCTGTATTACCTTAAAGATCAAAGGAGAAGCTGACATATACACCGTGGAGGGCCATTTTTAAGAAAAAAATTAATTAAACTGCATTGTATTTATACGAAGCTACAGCATTTTCGAGAAGCCAAGTTAGTAAGAAGCAGCAATCATAGTGCCCGGTTCTGACATTTCTGTTTCCCAGCATAATTAGCATGTTTGAGAATTTTGGCAGCAGCCTTTCTTTCTGCCTTCTATAGTGAAGTCTGGTCTTAGCATTCCATAGGAAGAACTCTCAGATGGTCAGCCAGACTGCTGAAATGCAGGCAGAATCCACCCTGCACTGGTATGGGCTGTAATTTAAATTAGGAAGCAGACCCTGGTGTCACCTCTCCGAGGCTTTGCACTCTGGTCTCTCTTAGGCCCCTAAGTATTGGCTCACCCTTCTGACCCTCAGTGGGCACAAAAGCAAAAAAACAAAACAAAAACAAAAACAAAAAAAACCCCCAGGAGGTGATGTAAACCCCAAAACTACCACCTGAATGAAACAAAGGTAAAAACTTCTGTGGTCCTGATTTCCTAGTTTAAGTTCTCCCACAGACAGGCTGTTGTCAAACATGCAGCCAAGTTAGAAACACGCAGGACAGAGGAAGCTGAAATTCTATGCAGTACTGCATGAAGAAGCACTACGCTTCAGTGAATTGTGGTGGTTCCTGATAAAGATGAAATCCTAAATAAAAGGTGTTATTGGCCAGAATTCAGTAAATCAAGAGGGAAAAATGATTAGAGTGCATGATGGTTAACTGAAGTTGTACGTCTATCTCCTCTGCTTGAACATGAGTTCCTTGAAGGCAGGTATAGGGTTTATTTATTTTGACAGCTGGGGATAGATCCAGCCTGACGAATAATAAAACACTTCATTTAAAAAATTCACCTAAATTTTAAGCGCCAAAATGGCTTTCCCAAACTGGAACCTCATACTTTCATGAAATAAAAGGATGGAATCCCTTTCAGTTCTTGAGAAGCTGAAGAAAAAGGGGTTAGGTGATTTGTGAGAAGTCACACCCCCAAAATAAAAGACGAATAACTCGCATCTCACACCACCTGCACGGGAGGGCTGGCAGGTTAGCTGACTCTGCGCTGCTTAGTTGATTACATCTATGCTATGGCAAACCTGTCAGAAAAATCTTATGGCATATATGAGAGGGCAAACATATCAGCAGGCTCATTTGTTTCATACAATGATGCAAACATGTCAGAAGACCCAGGTCCGAGTCTTGGTGGGATCAGACCCTAATTGGTTTTAGTTCTCAGTCTGTCAATTAAGGATAAGAGTAGATGTGCCTATTTCAAAGGGTTGTTAGAACACTCAGACAGGATCATCCAGGTGAAGACTTTCTGCACACAGATAAAATAATTCTACACAAATCAAGATGCTCCTAATACCTGAAATTAAAGACTAAGTGACATACTGAAAGGAGTATTAGAATGAATGCACAGTACTTGAATTTCACACTAGAATGTGTACCTAAGTTAATGCGAACCAGTACAAAATATAATAAATCGTAAAAGAAAAGGTAACTATAGCTTATTCTTAGGGACAGTAAATACCTTCACGAAGACATGTTAAATATGTGTTTAGAAATATTTGTATTTTAAGCTAGATATACAAAACCTTAAGAATTAACAAAACTTTTAATGTACTTTCTTTTTTTTTTTTTTTTTAATGTACTTTCATCAGTTGCCAATACTTCCTTTTTGTATTTGGCCTAATCTTTTTGTATAATAGTTACAGAAGAGTTAAAAGAAGACAAGGCAACTTTTATAAATTAGATAGAAGTGCATCACATTTTCTTCTTCTAAGTCCTTAGAGCTAACTAAAGACCATATTCCCTTTTTAAAATATAGATGATAAGAGTACACAGCCAGCTTTAATTTCTAAGGAAGTACTGGGACTGATTTATACTGGGGGAAGACAAGTATTTCCTATGCTAAAAACTCTTCCTCAAACCACATACCCTGCTTTCTCTACTAACTTTCCCTGGGGTTTCCTGTTCACCCGCCTGTGTTTGCCTGGGGCAGGGACCGCATGTTCTGTGTTCACGGGGGAGTGGTAGCAGCTCGTTCATGGACACAGGATGCACGGCCCTGCAGGGTCAGTGAGCACCAGACCTTAAAGCAGTGGTTTTACAAGTGCCTCAGGTGCTAAGCCAAATGGTGCTGACAGGGCTCGGTGAATGAAGTCTCATGCCATGTGCCCGGGATGAACGCGGGGGAAGCGGCATGTCGTGCAGAGATGGCGGAAGGAAAGAGTACCTTGATGAGGAAACAGCCGCATGAAAACTGCCGACTTAGAACAAGGCAGAGAAGCTTCACAGACACAGGATGGAAGGAAAGACAAAAGTGAGTGATGTCCACAAGGCTTTTTGAAAGGGTGAAATACGAGTAGATATTGGACAATTGTTATGTTCCGTGGTTTTCAGAAACAATCTTCTGAATTGTTGAACTCTGACCATTAATTTCCTAAATATCACACTCTAAATAAATGTTAGGACTTACAATTTTACAGATAGATGTGTTTTTACCACCTTCTTTGGAATGAAGAATTTGAAGTCAAGAATTAAACTAAAAAATGAAAAGAAAAATTAGCAGAAATTACACCAAGCAATTGCTCAGTTTATAATTATTTTTCTCCCTTAAATCCAGGGTAATAATAACACAGAGAAAGATGGGAAAGAAATTAAGAAAATGCCAAATAAAGGTCTGGGGATACCATATGCAGTGGCCAAAAACATTAAATTGTTTCAGGGATTTTAAGTAGTCTCGAAAGAGACGCCTTAAGTGTCTTCTAAAAGGGAGACATTTGAAACCTGGTGAACGTATCAGGAGTGTTACTGACTCAGGGCTCAGCCTCCCCGTAGAGAAACGGTGCTGATACCCTACCCATGCACACACAGCTGTCAGCGGCGCTGATCACCCAGCTGCCCAGGAGGAAGGTCTACGTTGAAGAAGCTAAGTGACGGAGTAACTGACAGGCTTGGACACGGCCCCAAATAAAGTGGAAGAGGTGAATTAAAACAACAATAATCCTCCAACACACAGTAAAATAAGCTGATCAAAGGCGGGGGGGTGGCGGGGGATTTTTTTTTTCCTAGTAAAAAACATTTAAAATAGACCACATGGCTGTTTTGTTCAAAAAATTATAACACACGCCTCACATTTTTTTGAGGTAAAAAATACATTATAAAAGTTTTGCTGTAACTATTACCTGTGTGTTCCAAATAAATGTCTCTTTGATCCATCAGAATACTCTGTAGTACAAAGTACAACATAACAAGCCCCATGAGAGAGGTCAAAATGACTGTTTCTGTGTACACTTCACTCTCTTACCCTGACATCCACCTGAGGGCAGGTATTATGAGCTACTAGCTACCCCCCTTCCACAGGTCTCAGAAGAGTTCCTTGTATGTAGTGAACAATGAATCTCTGTAGGATTAAGTATCTGGGATTCTGGTTATTTTCTACTGAGCACTGTAGTAGTAATCTTGCACTTAAAATCAAAGAACTTGCATACATGTAGAATTTGTTAGAAGGAAGTAAAAACTTGAGCTCAAAACCCAATACTGAGACCCAAAGGCAAAAACTGTCAAGTCTCTGGTGACCAGGGTCTTTCCCGTCTTTAAGTGGCCCAGATTATCTAGTATACGTCTACAAAATGGGTCCTCAAATGTTTACTGAATTAAATTACAGTGTGAAAAACATTGGGAGACACTGGCAGAGTATAAATTAAAACTTAATACATTGGAAGCGGATCTATTTAATTTCCTAATGGGTACTTAGTCTATATAATTCCATCTGGATTTCTATTCCTAGTATACTTGGTCTTCAACATGAAAAGAGGATGGAGGGAGACTGCACTTGAGAAGGTTATAAAACATGCAAAACTATGGCTTTAAAAAGGCTTCTTTGCTCATTACCTAAGAAGACCATTCATGGCTGAGTGGTAGAAATGCTGAGACCACTCACAGCATTTTTAAGTGAATAACTTGGTTTTTCTAGCTCTAAATCTGGTTCTTCCATTCATGTCCAGCTCAGCCACACTGGACCTAACAGGGGACCACAAAATCACCTTGGCATATCTTGTATGTCAGAGAGTAAATTTTATGGATTCTCTTCAGGGCTCTCTTAGTGACATTTGGAAAAATCTGAAGAGGCAGAGTTTTATGTTCATTTGGCTAAAAAGTTAATATAAATTTACATGCACTGAACTCCACTGACAGCTCCACTGATGCCAATTTCAATTTCAACTAGGGAGGGAGTCAGAAGACAGTCATTTACACATTTTAAAATATAGACTTAGTGGGGCGCCTGGGTGGTTCTGTGGGTTAAGCATCTGACTTTGGCTCAGGTCATGATCTCAGGGACCTGGGATTGAGCCCCACATTGGGCTCCCTGCTCAGCAGGGAGTCTGCTTCTCTCTCTCTCTCCCTCTGTCCCTCTCCCTGCTCATGAGCTCTCTCTTTCTCAAATAAATGAAACTAAAAAAAAATACAGATTTAGAAAATAATCCTCTTTGTGCTAAGGGGATAGACAAGTGAGCTATGATAGTTTGTCAGGAAGAATGGATTTTCAGAGACAATTGCTTTATGTAGTGACCAACACTTTCTCAGAAGCTGGTGGCTGATGAATTACCACCCCCCCCCCCAACATAAGTTAATATATTATTTAAGTAAGGTTTAATGCCTGGGAGTGGGAGGGAGTTCATGAATCTTATCTAGCTGATTTGACAGTGAGAATGCTGGCTGGTGACCAAAAAGAAAACACAGCTTAGTGGCTGATCCTTGTTAAGTACCAAAGATCTAGAAAGCAGAGGCTTGCACTGACAAGGAAAGTCTACAGCAGAGTGGAGCTCTACGCAGATCAGTGACTTTTGCCTTTTGACATAGGGCAACAGAACTTTCACCTGCTTAAAGCTCAGGAGACTGGGAGCAGATTAATGTTGGGTTATTTGATGACAAGTCACATCTATGGCTCCACTTCAGGGAGTGACATGAAAAAAATTTTTTTTTAAGATTTAATTTATTTATTGAAAGAATGTGTGAGTGAGAGAGAAAGCACAAGCCGGGGGGTGGGTTGGGGTGTGGGGGGGCACAGAAAGAGGGAGAAGCAGATTCCCCATTGAGGAGGGAGCCGGAAATGGGGCTCGATCCCAGGACCCCAGGATCAAGACCTGAGCCAGAGGCAGCTGCTTAGTGGACTGAGCCGCCCAGGAGCTCCTAGAATTTCTTTAAATATTTCTGCTTATGAGGCTCTTTGGCAGTTCAGTTGGTTGGGCATCTTACTCCTGGTTTCAGCTTGGGTCACAGTCTCGAGGTCATAGGATGGAGGTCCTGCATCAGGCTCCTCACCCAGCTCGGGGCCTGCTTTCTCCCTCCCTCTCCTTCTAACTCTCCCTCAATTTGCACGCTATCTAAATAAATAAAATCTTTAAAAACAAATAAGCAAGTAAGTGAATAAATAAATACTTCTGCTTGGGACTTGGCTGATGGGGAGTGGAAACAGGAACCTATTTTGATTTTTATACAGCCAAACATCAAAGTTGAAATGCTAGGCTGAGTTGAGAATCTGAGTTAGATTCATTACTTCCTTCAGCCCTTTGATATCAGCAAACTCAGCTCCATAAAGAAATGAGGAGATAGGAATATAAGATTCCATGTAGCTAAAGATAAAAACAGTATACCTAATTATAAATGAAATATTAGCTCTTAAAGAGGTATTCTATAAGAGCAAATGGCAAAAGCACAGTAATTAGACACATAGATAAATCAGGATCACTTCATGGAGACAAGCCCACAATTTGGAGATACAAATGGGTTTGCTTCATAGGAGAGTATAACCACTATTGGAAAGATAAACCCTTTTCCCAAAAACATGTAGTAAAATAATCTGGCAAACTGAGGATACAGAATTTGCAATTCAGAGCCAGGAAATGCTGAGTATCATGATTCTACTTAATTAATTCTTTTAAAGCTTGTTTTAAAGCTACTTTAAAAGCTTGTTTCCTTTGAGAATAGTCAAAGGCTTCCAGGCTGTGGTCATCTATTCAAGCAGCCATCTAAAGAACTACTAAAAGTAACACTATTGGTTTAAAACTGTAACCAAAACCACATATACTATTTTCTGATTTTTAGAAATAATTCTTAAAAAAGAGGTTGCAGGATACGACTTATTTTTTAAACAACCAACACAGGATATAAGCAATTAATCAGCTAGCAGGAAGACCTGTACTGCTACCTCTGTTTCCAACGTGGTTATTCTAGGGTCTCCATTAGTGGGCAAAGATGGGCAGAAACCTCTCTAACAACCAGTTGTTAAAAAAAAAAAGTTAATATAAAAACAAATAACCACTTTCGACAGGTTTAAAAGGTTTTGCCCAAGTGGCAAAAGTTTGGTCAAAATAAACCAAAATTTAAAAACAGTAGGGCAACTACAGACAGAGTATGAATTTTCCAGTTGTCATTAACATTATAAAGAACAAGTAATGCAGAAAACAGAGAGCTCTATGGAAAAAAAGTAGTGGTGGACTAGGGTAAGGCAGATGGAAGTAATGAGACAGCAATAGCTAAACAAATAAATGAAAGAAACAGGGACACAAAGGGAGGGAAGAAAGCTGATCATAGATATGGAAAGTGATGAATGTGGTAGAAAGAGCATGGGCCTGGGTTCTGGATAAGGACTGTGTGATAAAACAATTACCTTAGCTCTTCTAAATCCCTGTTTCCCCATCACACACAACATGGTGAGCCTAGAACTAAACAATCTCTACAGTGTTCCTTAGCTCCAAAATGCCAAGATTTGGAGGTGGGGGCAGGGGATGCAGTGGTGGGGGAAAGAGTTCAGTGGCTACAATATCTAGAAGTACATTTTACATTTTTCCCTGGCTTTAATGGTTGAAATGCTGATAATGGGCCAGGACCGCAGGCATATCCTCGGGCAGTGCTTCTTACACTCTAGTGTGTATAAGAATCACCTGGAGTGTTTATTAATACAGACTGCTGGCTGGGCCTAACTCTTGGGACTTTCTTATGCAGGAAGTCTGGGGTAGGGCTCTAGTATCTGCATTCTAGCGAGCTCCCAAATGATGCTGATGCTTGTCTGGGATCACAGTTGGAGAAACAATGTCCTAGGGAATAAGTGACAGAGGGCAAATGAACATGTCCTAGGGAATAAATGACAGAGGGCAAATGAATGTGGTTATATGCAGAAGAAATGTTGGCCAGACTTCTCTTATTACTTGGAGGAAAAAAGAATCAGTCAATCAATCAATCAATAAATGCTGGACCAAACAATTTGTTTCCTCTGCTGGCCAAAGCTTTGTAGCTGACCCAAACTGAATAGATGAATTATTTTAATAGATAGTTATTTTAATACCATGGTTTATAATATGAGTTGGATATTATATTTGCCAAGTTCTTCAGGCCTTCAAAACTACTCATGCAAGATTGGGATTATAAATCGGGGTCTCTATTTATGTGTCTTGAACATCACTGTAGGCTATTACTAGGATTTTAAAAAGAAAATCCATGCTAACACCCAAAAAAAGAATGATGTACGTAAATATACATCGGTGCTTCAAAAGTAAAATTTTCAGATAATGGAACATTAAACACAAAACCTTTTGAAAATTTTCACCATTTTAGAAAGGTATCATTCTGAATGGAAAACATGACCAAATGGAAGCTTTCCCTCACTACCCACTGTCATCATCACACACAATGGCATCAGTTCTGCACTGAGTAACACCTCAGGGTTGACCAGAGTTGTAGGAAACCATTCACTCTGACACCGAATGAGCCTGGAAGTCTACAGGTTTGCCATTTCTGCCGTCTTGTGTATCTGAGCCCTGCGCCGGCTGTTAGCTAGTATTTCTCAGTGCATCCACCTTTTAGCTGCACACTGCATTGGCACACTTCGCTCGTGTGGAGCTAAAAGCGACTCTGTGGCAAGGAATATGCTTATGTGCTTTAAGATGTCATTTTCTTGAGGTGACGTTTCTCTGGTTGTTGATTTTCCTAGATTTTCAGGTTGGTCTCTGGATGGTTGTGTTGTTGCTGGCAACAGGGACATGGGTACTACCATAATTTGTGGATTTCTTAGATACAGTATGCTGTATCAGAGACATAGAAGCCCTTGAGGCAAGGCTAGTCTATCTAGTAAGGGGATTCTCATTCTCTTCACTTACAGGGTGAGGTAGCTTAGAAGTTGCTCTTTCTGCCCAAACTCTAAAAACTTATCAACCTTAGAACACTATGTGAACACTCTAAACATTTCACTATCTTATGAATAACTGTTTGAAAGTAGAAAGCTTTATAGCATAACAAAATTCAAATCAGCTATAAGGTAAAGAAGAAATGTAAGATGAACCTCATGATAAAAAGGAGCAAAATCTACTATAACCTGATAACAAGGGAATTCCTGATGTTGGTATATTAATATTATTGCTCAAATTTATATAAAGATTACATTTACTAACCTGGGGAATGCTGGGAAGTTGCAAGTGAGGTCATGGAATTAGAAAGGTTAAGGTTAGCAGTAATACTAAGCTGGCTCTGCACTGCAGGAGGATAAGGAGAAGTGGGTGTCAGGAGGGACTCCTCACTGGTTTCTTCATCAATTCCAGGCAAATACGTGTCAATCAAGGCATCAAGAAACTTAACAATAAGCTCAGCATAGTCTGGGATTTGTGTTTGCTGTAATGGAAAATAGGAAATTATTTTAGCTCCATTCTTTTTTTTTCTGTAAATCCCCTTTGAAGCCAAAAAAGATTAACTCAATTTTTGTTCTGGGCTTAATGTACTATTTTTCTTCTTGTGTACTAGAGAGCACTAAAAAAAAGGGGTGGCGTAGGATTGCCAGACTACCATGGGACTTCCGACTGGGAACTCTTCAGCTTACACCTATACCTTCCAGATGACCCTGCGATTACAGACAGCCATGCAGAGGCAAAGACTGAATTAACCCTGAGACAATAAAACCATCAGCTATGATGTCTAGTCAATTTTCCAAAACAAGAAAATGAGCAGAGGCTCATCATGCCAGCTGCCGTTTAGATACTCAACTAACTGAACACTGCGTAGGGCAGAGGGTTACTGGCAATCGAACTACAAACCTTCCTGCAAGATATACTTAATTTCTAGGAATTCAGGCCCATTTTTTAAATGACAGCCTTTGCATATCAAGAGATATTCAGTACTAACTGAACAAAATAAAAAACTAAATACCTAATTCTTAAAACTAGAGTAAGATTTAGATAATTCACCTTGATTTAGCACCCCTGCATCTAGAACACTGCACTAGGAACTGGGGTGGGGGGAAACAGAAGTCCTGCCTTCAAGGAATCTCAATCCATCTGGAGGGACCATACACAGAGACAATAATTAAGAACACATTTATGTAGCACCATATCAACTAATGCTAATCAAAGAAAAAAAATGAACAAGAGCAAGTAAGAATATATTTCAGATAAAAATGAATCTAATCCAATAGGCTAGAAGGAAAAATATTTTCATGAGAGTATTTTTTTTCATTATGTAATTTTAAAAAACTGAGATTTCACTGACATATAACACTGTATTCGTTTTGGGTCATGAGGTTGATTTTAACCATAGGTCGTGCTCCTTCCTAATTATAAGATACTTAAGTTAAGTGTATGCACTGCAATCATCAAACACACAAACGACCGAGAGCAGAAAACTTTACAGAGGTTTATCACACCCTTCTGAGAAGTCAAGCATAAACTGGACTGAGTTATTATTTTTTTTTTGTAAAAACTGATATATACATGTATTAAAGGTGCTGCCTCTTAGAAAGAATCTTGTGGTAGAAAGCATTTTATAAAAATAATGTGTTTATCGTGAGTCATCATTCTGGTTTTCAGCATATTGTGTGCTCTTAAAGCAGGCACACTAATAGAATAATAACTTTCATTTTGTCAATAGAAAAAAACAGATTTTTCTTACCTTTGAAAAGGGTCCCGCAAACCGCCACAAGCCATTAAAACCAAAACCTGCAACAAACCAAATGTTATTCTTATAATAAGCACGACAGTCTTTTAATCTTAATAGAAATTATGTTATACGGTTGATGACATTTAAAACCTAAACACACATTGAAAACATTTTTTCAGAATGAATGTCAGAGTAGACTAAGGCTCACTTAAAACACACTCAGTATAAAACTGTATTTTAATCTTAAGAAGTTTTAAACCAGTTCCTTACTGAACATTCGTCTAATGGAAAGAGTAGAAAATAGCATATGGAGAGAGAAGTATCAACAAGTCTATCCCTTATAAAGAATTCTTTAGTTAGTACGTTCTGTTAACAGTGCACACACTAGCAAGTTCATCAACCACCCTCCTCCCAAGACACTGATTTACTTTGTAAGTAAGATGTTTGGTACTGTGGTGGGGATTCTTCATGGTACACCACACTCTGCACGATTCCATGAATTGGATTTAACAAATTTGGATCTTGGCACAATGACAACAGGGTGTTGATCTTAGAGTCCAACAAATTGTGCCTAAACAAAAACAAACAAACAAAAAGCAAACACAAGAACTTTTTAACGGGAAATTAAATGGAAAATATATACTGGAAAACATATTTGAATAATCTGAGGCTAATATGATCTCAGCTCTTGAGAGAATTAAATTCATCTTCCATATAGAAGGTTTTTTATTTTCACTCAGCTGTGGATAAATACAAAAGCTCTACTAAAAAAGAAACCAAAACAGGTACCTAGAGTGTCTAATGGTTTGCTCCTAAGTGAGGAAATGAACAATGAATAATGCTCATCACCATGAAGCACTTAAGAGGGACCCCTGGGTGGCTCAGTTGGTTAAGCATCTGCCTTCTGCTCAGGTCCTGATCCCAGGGTCCTGGGATTAAGCCCTACAAGGAGCCTCCTGCTCAGCAGGGAGCCAGCTTCTCCCTCTGCCCCTTCCCCTGCTCGTGCTCCCTCTCACTCTCTCAAATAAATAAATAACATCTTAAAAAAAAAGGAAAATCAACAAGATAAAAAAATGTTTTCCCTAATAGGCCATAACTAGCCTTAGGCCCCCACTAAACCCACTGTCTCTAAACAAAAATCTCTATCATGCTGTCTCACATTCCCCTCTCCACAGCCAGTGAACATTACTGGATGATACTTCTCCTAAGCTTTGATAAAACATACGACTTCAAGACAGATATGGAAGTTAAACAAAACCAGAAAATACTTACACGACAGGAAAAACCTTGGGGAAAACAACACTGGCTTCTGCTAAGTATTCATAAAGAATTTGCTGATCAAACTCATCTGTGGTGTATTTTACCAGCGTGGCCTGCCAAAGGGCAAAAACGTCAACAAAACACATTTTATTTTGTGGCTGTGTTGTTACATATTCTGGTGAGAAGGACAAGACAGTCTTCCTTTCAGGTTTTTAACATTTAAGGGCCTCCTAAGAGTAGACTGGAATAAACACTTGAGGGCAAACCCCCTCCCTGGCACCACAAGCAAAAGGCAAAAAGTTTACCAGAACAGTAAGAAGAAGTGCTTGGATCTTCGGATCAGTAAGTACTTCTTCATCCAAGAGAACATTGGATTCAGACACTGAAACTTTGCGTAAATGCGGGTGTTGTGATGAGGAAATCCTCTGAGTTTCTGCAGGATGATATGAAGACAATCAGCTGTATTAACTGAACAGATATACTAGATACCACTTCACCTAACATATTTTAATGATACTTCTAAAATTCAATAGCTTTTTAGTAGGCACTTAAAACAGCAACATAAACATCATACAGAATTAATAGTCACCTATACAAAAGTTCTAGCTGGCTGTTTACAATGCTGTATATATCATATATATGATTACTTTTTATACAGGTTTCAGGATAGCTTTCATTTTAAGGACTGTATAGCTTATCTCTGAAAAAGCGCAAATGCGTCTACATTTCATCCTAAAGATTCTAAGAAATGGCTGGAAAGCAAATGTGGCTCTCCCACCTTATTTTCAATGATCTAGATCAATTATTAACTCTGTTTCTCACCCATTTCATAATCAGTTTCTGCTACTCTCCTCATTTTGGGGGGTGTTGTGATCCCTGATTCCATTTCTTGCCTTTTAGGAGCCTTTGTGTCTGATATCAAGTGATCAAAACTTTTCCTTGTTCCTATAAACAAAAGTTACAGAATATGGCAGTTCATTAACCACAGTGTCTGTGAATAGGATTTTACTAAAAAGAAAATGTTTGGACATCAAGTGTTTAAGTTTTCACTTAAGGACCCAAAGAAAGCTCAAATATATCCCTGGGGCAGAGTTTCTGTCCTTGGTTCTCCATCTTGTCACGAAATTTGGCCCCATGGCTTTGCATCTCAGGACAGGATGTGCCTTACTGGTCCAAATTAGACTGGGATCACATTCACTACATGGTAGGTAGACCAGGCCGCGCCAGCAAGTGCAATGATTAAGGATAAATACAGGGGTGTGCACTGGTCAGGAGCAAAGATCAACTACATCTGAACAGCTTTTCCTCAGTTCAAGAAATTCTGCTCAGGGCCAGAATTAGTCATTAACAATATGAAAACTTGCCAAACGCAGGCAAGGTCAAAGTTTGATTTTAATTCATCAGTCTCTGAAAACAATGTCTGCCTGCCTCGAAGTACTAAATAATAGATCTACTGGGAGATGCTTCAAAAATGGCAAGTAGTACGGTAGTACCTCCGCCTGGCTGTGAGTCTCTCTAGCGTGTACCACTCTACGTGAAATCCCTTTCTCTAGTTAAAGTACCAAAAATGGATTCTTGGGACTTGCACTCAATCTCCTCTGCTCCACTTCACACACATCATCTCAAACCTGATTTCTCTTCTCCATTCTTCCACTGCTCCTGCCTTAGTGGAGGATCCACTCCGTCTCCGGTTTGGATGTTCTATTTATCTCTTACACGGTCCCCTTGCCAAACATCTTTTCCTATTTCTCCATGCTGGAGCCAGAAAAACTTGCCTTCAAACAAAATTTGGTAATGTTTCTTCCCTAAAGATCCCTGCTGGATACGCAGCTAAATTTCTGAACGTTGCATACAAAGTCTCCGGCAATCTACTTCCAATCCTTTGCTAGCCTGGTTTCCTACAGGTGCTTTTCTTGACTTTTCTTCACTCATGCTCGACTTCCTTATCCTGCGTCTGTCAGGCAAGCATGTATTGAATTTTCAAGACCCAGTTCCAATGTTACCCCCTCTCTGCAGCTTTTCCTCCTTTCCCCAGATGCTCAGTTACCCCTCAGAAGACATCTCCTTTAATGGCACCTATGGATGCTGTTGTAATCAGCTTATTAGAAGTCTTGGCCAGCGAACATGAGCTCTTCAGGGCAGAGACCATGATTTACTCATCCAGCACATGCGCTGAACAAACTCAACAGAACATTTTCTCTGAAGTTAGTTTTTCATTTACAACTTCCTTAGCATGAAAATCCAGAACTACAAAACACAAAGTAACCAGGAAACTCCTAGAAGACCTTTTTGTGACAAAGCATAAACAGAAACTAAAGGTAATGACCCTGCGTGGCTAGTAACAGTGATCAATGCTCAAGGTTTCCATTTCTTTCATGGCTTACTGGCAGGTTATTTATTTCACGCTTCATTGCTCACTGCTTTCCTTGTGAACAGAAACATTTTCACAGTACTAAATATACGTAAAAATATGCTTGTACGGATAGCTGAAACCCACTGAGCCATTCACAGTGTTGGTCCCTGACATACGGATCCTGATTCCGAAGTATTTCTCTAACAAGGAGAATTTTAGCCCAAGTTGCATAAGAGCACCTTTTCCTTTCCTTTGTGGTGAGGTAGGATCAGTGAACGCTCTCATGATTTACTTCCAATTTTCATGAAGGGAAAGGGTCTCTCAGAACTTTAGGTATCCTTATTGACAAATAAATGCTGACATATCTGAGCAATCTTAACTTTCAAAACTCATATCTTCCTATAGAAATAGAAAAACACACTAATCAAAAAAATGTGTACTGTCTTTTAAGAGAAAAGATGGCAGAAAGTATTACTGCAGCTTCATACCCTACTGACGTAGTCTGCTCTCAGACAGTACTTTCCAGAAACCATATTGTTAAAGCCCTGCGCCTGCGTGCAGCAAAAGGCCTCCTTTCCCGTGAGAGGCTAACGTCTCCCCTATTCTCATTTCCCCACTGTCTGGCCAAGGCAGA
This sequence comes from Mustela nigripes, assembly GCF_022355385.1. Taxonomy (NCBI): domain Eukaryota; kingdom Metazoa; phylum Chordata; class Mammalia; order Carnivora; family Mustelidae; genus Mustela; species Mustela nigripes. The sequence continues at coordinate 40,516,040 of NC_081572.1, forward strand.
ACAAAACAAGGACAGCCACAGCATTCAGTCTAAGAATGAGAAAAGAACTCTTTCAAGATCCCATTCTTATTCCTCTGTCTTAACTGATATGTCTTAACTGACAATTAAACTCTTATAGTTGGCATCAAAAGCTTTGCTACATCGAAATGGAAAATTTTGATAATTCTGAACAGCTTCAAATAATTTTCCAAGAGTAAAAGTACCTGACCATTAAGAAGAGTAAGTATAAAAAAATTCTGTATCATTTAGGTAAACTAACCTAGCAACTTCTTCGTATTGGCCTGAGAAGGCTGCCCCATGTCCAAACTCATGGATTTCCTGGCTCGGGGACTGGTCTGGCCCACGGTTGGATAGGTGGCTGCAAGGTACCCTTCAGAACCTTTGGGAGATGACCACGGCTGGTTCTCCTTTAGTGTCCTGAGAGATTTAAACAATTGAGAAGAATTAAGTGACAGGTGACAAAGACAACCACTGTTTGCCCCTCTTAGTTGGCTGTCCTATTTCCCAGTGACAACAATCACTTAATTTAAAACTGCACTCTAAAGGGCTTTAGGGTACAAACTATTAGTGTATGTCTAAGAAATATCTTCCTTCCTTCTTTCTTTCATTTATTCGGAAAATTTTCTTAAAAATGAGCACTGTTTTTTCTTTTAGTGCTTTTGTCCTTAGCACCTACTTTCTTGCCATGATGTCTGGTATGCGGTAGCCGCTCAGCAATGCACAGCAGAATTGTACTAGTTGATTTTTTAATTGGGGAAATCAAGTCTAAACAGGCAACTATAGTTTGGGTTTAAAAAACCAAGAAAAGTAACTATACTTTGACAAGGGAACACAACAAAACTCATTTTTTCCTTTTCATAACAAGAAGGGCATATCTCAAAGAAATATAATCAAAGGGATGACCAAAGAATAAGACTGTTGAAAGCTAAGTATACCTGGAAAAGGTATTTTGCATACTTTGTTAAAATCTCAGTGGGAAACTGTAGAGGGCTTTTTAATCAAAAAGTGGGATGGTGATAAATTGAATGATATAAGCTTTTCAGATCCAAGATTATTTCCCTATGTTTAACACTATACCTCAAACTCAGATACTTCTGCTTAATTGAAAATACAGAAAGTCTCCAAAATAGTGCCATTTTCATATAATTTCTCCATGTTGTCATGAAAAATATGCTACCTAAGACCACATACAGCAGTGGACATAATATGACTATCTTATCATCTGAAACTATACTCTGGAAAACTCTTAAATAACTTCAGCGTGGTAAGAGTACACACTACAAATGCGGGGGCATGTGCATCTGCACGAACTGTACAGCTCAGCCTCCCGTCATTCAGTATGTGATGTTGCCCACATTCCATGGTAGTTTTCCCCAGGCCCTTTTTTACAACCCAGTGATTTCAAGATCATCTCTTTTCATTACTCAACTGGTTTGTGCTTAAAACAGGTGAACTAATGTTAACAGGACAATTAGCTTAGAGGAACTGTCTGACTACTAATCCACAGAGAACACTATACATTTATAAAAAGGGTTTTATTTATATATTCTTTCTAGATTATCTTTTCCCCTATATATTACCTTCTGGATTACTCTTGCTGCTTGCCTCTGCTAGCATGGAAAACTGAAACCTGATTATAAGTACATAATCACGGGAGAAGAAGACCACTGACCTATAGCTAGGGTCGCCATGGTGGACGGGATATGTATCCATAGGAACATTCTCCATTGAAATATCAGTAAGAAGAAGAGACTTTCTATGTTTTAGGCTACAGCGACTTCGAACCTCCTCAGATACTGTGAGTAAGGCTAAAAGGAAAAAGAAGGAAGGTTAGGAAATTTAATAAAAATTCCAAGTGTGACTTGAAACAGGATACATTGCTTACAACCTCTTGAAGAGAATAATACCTATTAGACATGCAGATAAAGAGCCCTAGAGAGTGTGAAGGGTAAGACCACTTAGGACAGACTTTCTTACCTTAAAGCGTTCATGGTCTGTTCTGGAAGACTTTGTAAACATGAAATATATGGAGATTTTAAAAGAATCTTGTATTTCTCAAGTGCTATGATGTAAATTTGATCTCAAAAAACACAGAATGTAATCAGGACAAGTACTATAAGGTCCATTTTTCAGAAAAAGAATAATACTCTGAGATGTTAAATGATGTGCCCAAGGTAAAAAAAAGTTGCCACAAACTGTAGTCTGCTAACTGGGAATCAACACTTTCCTCTGAACAACTACATTCAAGACCTGTATCATACATAGGTGCTAAGTGTCACTGAGTGAGGAAACACAGACTGGGTAAGAGAAAATGAGAAGGTTTAATGGGATAGTGGGGATGGGCAGACATTCCAGGTAAAGCAAATGGCATCAGGAATACATACAAAAGAGGCAGAAAGGGAAGTAGATGGGCTTAAACTAGCTCTTCTGTCTGGAGGGGTAATAAAAAGTGGGGCTTATGACATTTAGGGAAAGAAAGCAGAATTAGGAGAGCTGCTGAAGAGCCCAGGATGCCAGGCTGAAGCTTTTAGATTTTATAACAACAGGGAAGCACACGCTGCCAAAGGGACCAAAGATGACAAAGGGAACATATTCAGACTCTAATGCAAATTCTTTTATGAGGTAAAATCTTTTGGCAAAGCTTTCAAAATCGTAACCACCACCACAGGACCGGTTTTTGAGCTCTTTACCCTGCCAAGCAGCCAGCTGAAGGACCGACAAGTGTCTGTGTCATCTGGGCGGTCCTTAGATAGAGATGTGGTAAGACTGATTTTGTCTATTTTGAATCTTTACCTGCTAAGTAAGCCACGCTCTGGGTGTTCACCTCAAACTTGTCACAGTTTCTATGTTTGTTAACCAGAGTTAGTAGTGTATGCAAAATTCTGACTGTTCTCGCAACAATGGCAGGTGAAGGATGTCTGTACCCTACAAAAAATAAAACAAGACATTAATCCACACTTTCCACAACTACTTCTTAAGCTCTTACTGACTAGCAACCCTGCAAGGATAGGAAACATAAGGGATAACTCTTGCCTTCTGAGAACAGCTGTTTGGGAAGGTGAAACATACGTACGTGAATAGTTAATTACATTAAAGATTAAGTACCAAACATGTGTAGAAGAGAATACTATTCTCTGAAAGGGAGGAAAATAAGGAAGGATGGATGCTGTTTCAGACATTCCATTCACTAAAGCAGTGCAGAGATTTAAAAAAAAAAAAAGTAGATATTTGAGCTCACCTTAAGATATCTTTTGAAAACAGTGTTCTACCTCTTAAAAATTCTTTTTTCTAATTAAAGGAAAAAACCTAATGCTATAGGATGTATATGTTCTCAGAACAAAGAATAGGTTTGGTCAGAGTAAGCTTGGCTTTGGACAGCCTTTAATCATTAGTGCTAGTCCATTTTAAAGATTTTCTTTTTTTTTTTTTAGTTTATTCATTTGAGAGTGAGAGAGCCAGCTAGAGCACAAGTTGGGGGGTAGGGGCAAAGGGAAAGGGAGGAGCAGACTCCCCATTGAGCAGGGAGCCTGTTGCAGGGCTCAGACCCAGGACCCGGAATCAAGACCTGAACTGAAGGCAGATCAACCAACCAAGCCACCCTGGTGCCCCAGTGCTACTCCATTTTAAAGAAGGGAATTTGTACACTGAAAATATGTGGTACTCTTTGAAATACAGAATCAGCAAGCACTTTATCAGCCTCATGCAATCTTTCTTTTTGGTATCCTATTTTAAGTGTAGTATCTTTGAGCAATCCCTATTCACTTAGAGATTAAAGCTATTACTATTTCTCCAGAAATTTCATAAGGTAAAGAAATCAAATGTTTACATTGACAGTAGTGGGTGTACATACACCTGTCAGGTAAAAACTGGGAGAACCTTCATGATCCCTCAAGCCTAAGAGTCATATTCATTGATTTACAAAACTGCAGATACAAGCTAGAGCTTGAGTCTCCAACTGTGGCCAAAGCCAGTGCTGCTAAAGACCACTGGTTCATGCCAGCTGCTCATCCCAAGCCTTACTTTACACTGCCTTTGCCTCTGTCTTACCACTATGTGCTGTTCCTGTTAGCCATGGTCTCTGGCCATGGCTGTTCCACGTTAGTAAACCAAAGCTAACCCACAGTGGAGTCAACAGTGGGGAGTGAAGCCAGTAGAGGCAGTGAGTGAGCTGGCACTGAGGACTAGGAGACCACTGCTATCAGCAAATCAAAAATTTGGAGAGATGAGGATGGGGTACAAGAAAGGTGAGGTGCTATGGTATGTAACAATGTGACTGAGCAATAATACCTTAGAAACAAGTTGAAGAAAATCTGTGATCAGATCTCTAAGATACCATATTCTAACATAAGTTACTCAAGTAACATCATTTATTGATTTGCAGTCTGTCTTATTTTAAATAATCAAAAAGACACGTAGTGTTATCTAATAATACAGCTATTAGAATCTAGTATTTAGGATTATTTCAAGAACCAACTCCTTTGTTGCATTTTAAAGGAAATTGGATAATTTACACAGCAATTAGGCTCTATTAAAATATATACAGAGTAAAACATAGCTCAATAAGACAGCTGTATCTGCATTTAAAGTAAGATATACGAGTGGCGCCTGTGTGGCTGAGTGGGTTGTACGTCTGACTCTTGGTTGCAGCTCAGGTCATGAACTCAGGGTTGTGGGACTGAGCCCCACACTGGGCTCCACAGTCAGTGGGGAGTCTGCTTGAGATTCTCACTTTCTCTCTCTCTCTGCCTCTCCCTGCCCACCCTCTGTCTCCCTCGAGCTCTCTCTCTCTCTCTCTCAAATAATCTGGGGGAAAAGAAAAGTAAGACGTATGAGCCAAATTATATCAACTGATTTCAAATAACAATTTTAGTTACTTCTGGCTTCCTGATATCATTTCCTAAAAATATTCTGACACAAGGCCTCTACCTTTTAAGAGGTGTCCAACCAGTGCAAAGTTGAAGTTAGAGTTGAAATTGAGTCCAACAAAATGATCCATTTGCTTGCAGTGCCATTCCAGAGGATTCCGGATTGCCATAAATACTTCCTCTGGACTCTAGTAAAGATAATCAGAATATGGTTGATGGGGTTCACACAAGAGCTTTACTTACTGGTTTAAGACTATGTTCGTAGCTATGATAAGTAACCCTTTCAAATGAAGAGAAATTATTTTCAGAGGACTACAGAAAACCATAGACCATTTAAGATACCACAAATAAATAAGTGTGAGACAATCAAGCATATATTAGTAATAAGATGACAGAAGACAAAATAGCTTTGATTTATGATGCAAAATAAAGGACCATTAATTTATGTCTTCGTGACTTTCTTAAAGATTATAATTATTGTTGTTTTAAGTAAGAACATCCATTGAATTATAATGGGCATTTTGTAAACTATGACTATAAATTCAAGAAAACAAAGAGAGTTCGTATTTATTGAGTGCCTGCAGTATACAATAATGTTAGACATGTTACTATATTGAAACCTTAAAGCAATCCTATGCAGTCAATATTAGCTCCATTTTACAGATTCATTCATTCATTCTTTTACTTATTCAGTACTTATCATGTGTTTTTGATGTGCCAGGCATGGTTCTAGGCTCTGCGCATACATCAGTGAACTAAACAGACAAAAACTGTTCACCCTGGTGGATTTTACATTCTAGTACAGGAAAACAAGGATATTGAAACTTAAAAATGCCATGCAACTTGCCTACGATAGTTAAGATTTTAACAGTGTTTCCTAAAATGTGGCTCCAAGTACATCTGCTTTAAAGTCACTAAAGATGAGTATCTGCTTTAAGGTCTCTGGGTAAAGCCCAGGAATTTGCATTTTTTTAAAAAAGCCTAGTGATTCACTCTTGAACAGAGATTTTTAAAAGCAAACAACTGAAGGTGTTCAGAGCCTGAGCTCAGGTTATCTACATTTCTATCTCAAAGAAAGAAAAATATGAGCATTTAAAGTAAATATAGAGAGATGTTTAGAACAGCACTGTTTAAAACAGAAAAGAAGAAAAGATAGAAATAAGTCAATTGTTCATCAATGGGCAAATGGTTGAAAAATTGTGGCTCGTGCATGATGTAAAATACTCTGCAGCTGTGAGAAAGAATTACAAGTTCACGCACATGTATATGTGTGAGTATATATGCTTTGAAAGATGTCCAGTTTATAGTTAAATAAAAATGCAGTATTTTATATACTATATAAATACTATATAAAGTATGATTACCTATTAACTTGCTATCTGTACAATTTTTTCCAGCTTTAATGAGTATAATAACTGACAAATAAAATTCTAAGGTATTTAATGTGTACAACATTATGATTTGATATACATATACGCTGGGGAACGATCTACCCCATGAAGGTAATGAACACATCCATCACCTCAAATATCTAGAGCTACCCCCACCGCTGCTTCTGGTGACAACATTAAATCATTAAATACAGAACTTAAAGTTCTACTCTCTCAGCAAATTTCAATTATACACTATAATGTTACCAACTACAGTCACCATGTTATACATCAGACCTTATTCATCTTACATGCTGGAGACTTTTAATAGGCTTTATTAACTCTGATTCCTAGTATTCTGGGGGCACTGAAGTAAGTATTAGCTCCTGCTATGGGGCTGTTCTGACAATGAAAATACCAAGACAGATACTCCTAGACAAACATTTCATTTACAAATATTTTTATATCCATACAAATACACAATATCTAGCTATCTCTCTGACTACCACTGTCCCAAGACAACCCCAGAAAAGAGCAATGGGGATTAGGAAAGAGGGCCTCTAGTTCCAAATCAGATGTACAAATATGGACAAGTTATTTAACTTCTTTGTTCCTTTCTATTTTGTAAAATGGAGGCCTGACAGATAAACTTCAAGGTAGCTATTTCAAGTCTACACCACAAATGGCAGACTTATCAAACAGTGTTTAGCCCAAGTATCTTCACACTTAAAACCATGCTCCTGTTCTCTGTTTTTTTTCCTACTCACAGCTTTGATCAAGCTCACTTCAAGTAAATCTCTTGTTATAAACATGTATCTCTCTTTAAGAAAATTTCTCTCTTTTCTCCTATATTCATTCTTCTCCAAAGACAAAAAGAATATCAATTCATACTGTTATGTCCCCTTCTCTATACTCTATACACCAAAATCCAACCTGAGTCGTCAAGGTTGATAAATATTAAGAAGGGTAAAAATTGTATGTTTCAAAGTGGGATTAGGTAAAACAAAAAACCAGTACAATTAAGTACCCAAACATTTCCTTTGGACTCGCCAACCTACTTCCTCATTAAGAACCATTATTCAATAAAAATAAGCTTATTTTTAGATTATTTCTTCATACGTGAAATGGAGGATAGAGAATGCTAACCTTTACCTTGGGTTGTGAAATCACAAATAATGATTGTGCAGTGTACAGTAGGGCAGAACACAGCATAGGGCTTAGCCTAGTAGCTACTATTACTACTCAGTATTTTTTATCCCTATTCTGTTTACCAGTATTGGGTGAGTACTGTTCCCATTATTTTTACACAGAAAAGTTTAAATAGTTTTTTAATGAGCTGTTAAGGAACTATACTCACAATAAGTTGCATTACAGAAATGCATATTGAAGCTACAGACCTCTTCTGATTTTAAAAGGCCAACAATAAAAGAGAGAGGAATTCTAAATGTGCAGACTCTAGGAATGCCAACCCAAAGCTTGCTTACCTTGTCATTGAATATCCGCAGACTGTCTAAGGTGTGCAGGTTTTGTTCCAGAAGCGCGGTGCCTGCTGAATACAAGTTGACCTCATCGAGCTGTAGCACAGCCACAGCGACCCAAAAGAGGGCTTTGTGCAGAGGGGAGTCCTGGCAAAGGCCATGCATTCCAGATTAGTGAGATGAACTACAAAGAGTCTCATTCGAAACACATCACAGTATAAAACAGAGCACATTATTCCCCAAATTAAGCATGTTTTCTCTTTTGGAGAAATTAAATATATGGGTAAGCTCTTCAACTATGCCATGTGTGTAACTAAAAACACTGTTAGCTCGGCTAACCTTAGCTTCTCCTTTGATTTCTCCCTGTTCTTTGACTCCAAACTCCAGTCACCAAGTCTCATTAATTCTTCCAATAGTCTCTTTTGTATTTGCTTATTGCTAATGACACTATTCTATGCCAACCTTCCTTATTTTAAATATGCATTCTTTTCGTCTCCAGTCTCCCCCTACTCCGATCTGCTGTGTACATTACTGTCACACTACTCATCTGCTTGAAAACATATAGATACATTTCCAAACTCCCTTCTGAAGAATCTTGAATGTTAGATTAGTTCTATCCAATCTTTACAATCTTCTGTCTCACTATTCTGCTGCAGTTTCTCCACACTACTAGAATGGTCTACCCACCATCCTTTCATTGTCCCAGCATCCCTGTACGATCCCCTGCAGTTCGTTTGCTATGCAAGGCTTTTCTCCTTTCTTGATACTAAAGCCCAGCTGTATCTTTAACTTTAGCTTAGACTCTACCCTTTTAACTTTCTTGTCACCCTTACCAATACAGTATCTCTTGCTGTTCTGAACTAAAGTTATGTATTTGGGGGAACCCTCATTTAGCAGCATGGTATATGCAAAAATTCATAGACTTTAGAGTAAGACAGCCTTAGAAGAGAATCCTGGCTCTGTCTTATTAGGTATGTGACCTTGGTCAAGTCACTTATTCCTTTTGAGCCTCATTTTAACTTCTAAGATGAGGATGAAAGAACCATTTTGTGCAATTTAGAATTAGAAGATCTGTAGAACATATAACTCAATACGAGGAACATACAGGTATTTATTTCTCTGTAATCTCCCTCAAATCTGGCCTATCTTTGTATTCAATTCACATAATTACACAACTTCAGAGCTGGAAAATAATACTCTGCCATCATCTAGTCTAGTTTACTCGTTTTATCAATGTGGAAATATGATGTCCAGATACATTAAATGACCTGCTCCAGGTCACAAAGGTGAGATGAGCTCAGCCATCCAAAACCAGGGGCTGCATCATTTTATTCCTCTTCAGCATCATCTTCACTTACCACTCAGACTCTCTGGATGATCAGGTATATATACTTCTCCCAGCTTTACATTCCTCCACAGTAATGATCATGAACTAGCATACTATGTATTGTACTTACTTTGTTTACTCCCTATTCCCTTCCCAACTCCCACACTCACCCCAAGAACATAAGCTCCACGAGGGCAGGGAGTCTTCCTAGTTTTGTTCAGGTTCTACATCTCTAGCACCTAACATGGTACTTGGCACACAGCAGATGCTCAGCGAATACTTACTGGATAAAAGAATTAAGAATATATACCTATTTTTCCTTTAGCATTGAGGAGACAAAAACTTAAAAGATCTTGAGAACATACTCTCCATACTTACTCTTCCACTAATGTAAATTCTTCAAACAACTAAATTTAAAGACAAGGAAGTTCTACTTTAACGGTAGCTTTTTCTAACAACTTCTTAGCCCAATTTACTTTCTGAATTCTTTGAAACAAAGTATAGTAACATTTAATACTGAGACCCAAAATGAATGCACTCATTTTCTATATAGCAATTACCTTATTAAGAAGTGGTTGTAACTTGGTTAGTGCTATCACTGTAGCTTCTATCAGAACTTGACTGTTGTAAGTATCAGGTCCTTTTAAGCAACTCTCAAGTGCCTTTTAGGGAAACAGAATTTTTTATTTTACTTTCATTGAAATAAAACTTTAACTCCTAAACTGAATCTCACAATCCATTCAGAACAATTCCTCATTTTGTAAGTGCTAGAATTATTTCCAGTGCTATGGTATTCTTGGTAAATAGGTCATTTGGGTTTTCATTTTAAAATATTTTTGTACTGGGCGCCTGGGTGGCTCAGTCATTAAGCATCTGCCTTCGGCTCAGGTTATGATCCCAGAGTCCTGGGATCAAGGCCCACATCGGGCTCCCTGCTCAGCGGGAAGCCTGCTTCTCCCTCTCCCATTCCCCCTGCTTGTGTTCCCTTTCTCTTTGTGTCTCTCTCTGTCAAATAAATAAATACAATCTTTAAAAAAATTTCTTTATTATATTTTAATACAATACATTGTGCTTATTAATTACATATTACATCATTTTACTAAATTATGTAAATTACTTAAACTAAAGGCTAGTTTAACCATATAGTTAAGTGCTTTGAAAACTGATAAAATACTGAGAGTACCTTCTTAGCAAAAGAGACAATGCATATTTTAAGATATCTTCTTTAGAGGTCTCTTACACTTCAAAAATTACAATAAAGAAAAATTCAATCCATTGTTTAAAGATTTAACAAGCAATATACAAGATACTTTATTAAATTCATATTTAGATGTCCCTTAAACAAAGGTATGCTTTACAACCTGAGAACCACAAATATTTGGGAGAGAGGGAGGGGGATATACCTTGCTAAGAATACGGATAATCTGCTTTATCTGCCCATGAGACACTCGTTTGCTAATACAGCCAAAGACAACAAGAGCTCTTGGTTGCAGTGATGGGTTATATTGGAAGGCAAATCTGCAAGTAAAAAATCCGAAGACTTTATGAAAAACATTTGTGTTTATATATGCTAAATAATTAATTAAAATACTGATTATGCAGTAGTATTTGTCTTTTTAACAATATACCAACTTTTACAGCTTAAATTTATTTGGAACCTACCTCTGAGCTAGTTCTGTCCACTGGTCCAGCCACTTGCAAGTTGGAATATCTCTCATACATGCCTTAAAAAAAGGATAGTCTTAAATATTTTTATGTACATAAATGTTTTTAGAGACATTTAAATAAGGTTCATTATAATGTAATTAAATAAATGACATATATATTACCAATAAGCACGTTCCATGGGAGTGTTTTTATTTAAGCTTCAAGTATAAAGCAGCAGGATAAACTAGTATTTCTTCTTCACAGTACTAGTGGATTTAAAAAAAGATCTCACTTTCCTATCATTTTGCCTAATGTACCTCCATGATCTCCAGCAAAGCTTCTGTGACTGTTTCCAGGCTGGTCAAAGCAAAAGTCTCCCTTTCATAGGAACCAGGAGAGAATGACCTGTCCCGGTAACTGGAGCGGAAGGCAATGACGGCAGCTGACTTGACTTTGCTAATGCCAAACAGCAGGTAAAACTTGGGTAAAGAGAACTCTGTCAAACTCAGTCTTAGCACTTGCTTGGTCTCTTCTGTAAAAGAAAAAAGGAACAAGGAGACTTTAAAGATACTAACTTTTCAATTCTAAAGTGCCCAATTTCACTTTGCTTTTAGAAAATTTGTATATCGTATCAAAACTACATCACCACGCTCCCTACACCAACCCTCTAGTATATTCTGCTCAATGCTCACTGCTTTGGCTCCATTATCTACAAGTTCATGCCAGTAACGCAACACCATCAACCGCTGTGGCGTCTTTAACTTCTGTGGTACCTACAAGAGCCCACCGGACAAACACACATAGAAAATCTTTGCTGTAGGGGGCACCTGGGTGGCTCGGTCAGTTAAGTGTTCGATTCAGATCATGATCTCAGAGTCATGGGACAGAACCCCATGTCGGGCTCCACTGGAAGTCGGCTTGAGGACTCTCTCTCCCCCTCTCCCTCTGTCCCCACACCCGGCTCACTCACTCTAATAACTGAACCGTAAAAGAAAATCTCTGCTATACCTTGAAATAGAATGGAATTAACATATTCTTTTTCTTTCGGATAATATTTCATGTCAACATCACGGGCTTCAATAAAATGGCTAGTGTTAAAGGTACCATAATAATGAGTAAGATAATGTATGCCAACCTGGTGATATGGACTGCAAAACACAAAGTACTTTCTAGGCACTTACCACTGAAGTGGAGCTGTGAACAAGTACACAGAGAGTGAATGATATTAATGACCAGGCCATGTGTGGAAGCTCTAAGGGAGAGTGGCCCTGTGGCTACTAAGAAAGTAACAACGTGGAAGAGGTAGGGGAGGTGCGCTGCCACATCGAGGGAATTGTTGAAGGACAGCATCAGCATGTAGCGTGCTAGAATAGCAATATCGTCCCACATAAGATGTTGTTCTAAAGTAGGAGTTGGAGATAAGCATGTCTTGTCAATTATTTTGCACATCCTTCCAATAACCTGTAAAGAAACGGGATTTTAAAAACCACGGGGGCTAAAACAGAATTTTCTCACACAAAAAATTTCAGTTTAAGTTTAAAATGATTAGCTACAATACAAACAACCCCTGGCCATAAAAACAGACAACAGGATGCCACAGTCCAGAAGGCAAAGGGAAAGTCGATTACCTTGCTTGAAACCAATTTCACATTTCCAGAAGCCAAAGCTACAGCAGTATCTGCCATCACCTCAGCTTTTATTGATCCCAAGCCACCTGTTGCACTGGTTTTGATGAAACTGTCCAGTACAACATCAAGGAGATCTGTAATCTAGTAGCACAGGGGAAAATAACATGTTTTAGCCATTCACTCTGCCAACTTCATTTTTACTTTAAAAATACTTCAAAAGCAGTAGCCCAATCAACATGAAAATTGTCTTCCACCTGAAGCCTCCAAAATACTAACTTTTATTTAGAGACCTGTCAGTAAATTTATCATTAAATACCCAAAGGAGGATGAAGTTATTCATTCAATTGCTTCAGAGATTAAGGGACCAAAATTCAAAAATTGAAGATCTCCACATGTATTATTTTCATCCACTAGCAAAGCACTTCTGTTCTCTCCTAAGACAGTAATGTACAATTACTGTAAGAAACTATTATTTTAAAATCTAGGAAATGACATCGAGTACTGAGATATTTTGTAGCGCCATAAAACTGGCTCTATGGTCATTTCAAATTATTTGGAAGAGTCACAGCATTGTTTGAGTAAAGGTATTGATGCCTTAGGTGACTACTTTGAAGAAATGATGTGCACAATTCTTTTCAGATAAAAAATATTACATTGTATTCTATATTTTAATACTCGTTCGTATTCTTGTGCTAGAACTATAAATGAAATGTGTCTGAAACAGTATTGTTAATAAACATCTACTGATATCTGTGGTATGTAAGTACTAGAATATGTTATAAAGCACTATTGAGGGGTGTCAGGGTGGCTCAGTTGGTTAAGCATCCGGCTACTGATTTCAGCTCAGGTCATGAGATGGAGCCCCACAGGGCTCTGACCTGGACTGGGAGACTGCTTGAGATTCTCTGTCCTTCTCCCTTTGCCTTTCCCCCTGCCACTCGCCTCCCCACTCCTCATGCTGAATAAATAAATAAAATAAACCACTATTTTCTAGAAACAACATCAGATTTTTACAGTTAAATTCTATATAATTATGACATGGAAAAGAATACTAAAATAATTACTTCTTTTCTAGCTCTGAAACACGCAGTAGACATCTACAATTCTGAACCAAATCAAGAATTAGATGAGTGTCAGGGCATGTGGGTGGCTCAGCTGTTAAGCGTCTGCCTTCAGCTCTGGTCGTAATCCCAGGGTCCTGGGATGGAGCTCCACATCGGGCTCCCTGGTTGGCGGGAAGCCTGCCTCGTCCTCTCCCACTCCCCCTACTTGTGTTCCCTCTCTTGCTGTCTCTCTCTTTCAAATAAATAAAATCTTTAAAAAGAGGGGGAAAAAAAAGAATTAGGGGAGTATCTGCATACTTTTGAAAGAGAGGACTGTCTTTTCTATAGCTATATCCCTAGTGCCCAGAGAGGGTACAAGATTAGCATCTGCACTACAGAGGTACTAGACAAAAATGTGAGCAAACTCAATACCTGCCCAAGGCTCCCCCATATTTTGGCTTGGATAGACGGGTACATCTGTTTCTCATTTATGGTCATCGTTATCAGCTTATCAAGAATAGCAGTCACTCTCTGTCGTTTGGCATCATCATTGTGCTTACAAAAACGGACTAGATTTGATAGCCACGGAGTCATGTATTCCAAACAAAGGTGTTTCAATTCAATACCTGGAAAAAAAAATACATTAGCATAGATGGTCAATGAAAATTACATCAACAGTTATCTAAAAATATAGAGAATTGGGGAAAAGAAGGTAAAAGGTAAAGATCAATACCTAGCATCAGGTCTGGAGAAAAGAGATTTAACCAATATAGTAAAGATAGGGGTGAAGAGAATAAGCCATGAAGAAAGTAATCTTAAAAGCCAGCTGGCCGGGGCGCCTGGGTGGCTCAGTGGATTAAGCCGCTGCCTTCGGCTCAGGTCATGATCTCAGGGTCCTGGGATCGAGTCCCGCATCGGGCTCTCTGCTCAGCAGGGAGCCTGCTTCCCTCTCTCTCTCTCTCTCTGCCTGCCTCTCCATCTACTTGTGATTTCTCTCTGTCAAATAAATAAATAAAATAAAAAAAAAAATCTTTAAAAAAAAAAAAAAAAAAAAAAAAAAATAAAAGCCAGCTGGCCAATTTTTGAAAAGTTTTATCTATTTTTCTTCCTCTTAATCATTTCTCTCCTAGTTAAAAATTTTATTAAGTTTTATTCTAATTGTATGTAACAATTATATGTAGGAATATATAGCAATCATAGGAAGTTAGGTGAAAGGGAAGCATCACCACAAAAATGAAACTGATATTAATATACTGGTGTATCATCTCCCATCAGGCTTTCCAAGCTATGTAGAGATGATGTGTATTTATGTGTGTATAGACACATAAAACCCACCCCAACACCTCCACAAAAATGAGGACCATGCTGTCTATGCAGTATGTTTTGAATATCCTCAAAGTTCAAACATGCTTTAATATTTTATTTATTTATTTATTTACATTTATATATTTATATATTTTATTTATTTATTTATTTGTTTATTTTGAAGTTCAGAAAAAGACACAAAAATTCTTCTAAATAATGGTTACTCTTGGTGAGGGGATGGTACTGACAGCCTTCTGGATGCTGGAAATGTTCTGTATCTTGATGTGGGAGGGGGTTTTGTGATGCATTCACACTAAAAAATTCATGAAGCTGTTCACTTAAGATTTGGGCACTTTACTGACAGGATATGCCTGAATTTTAAAAAAATTAAATAAAAAGTAATGCTATAATAAACATCTGAACACTAATTCCTTAGGTGTCTGGATATCCATGTCCCAAGTGCCATCTCAGAAAACGGCCCCTGTTCAAAATTCCATAGACCATGAACACTGAATTAAAAACAAAGGGAAAAAACCCTTTGCCAGAGGTTCCTGGGTGGCTCAGTCGTTAAGTGTCTGCCTTCGACTCAGGTCACGATCCCAGAGTCCTGGGATCGAGCCCCACATTGGGGCTCAACGGGAAGCCTGCTTCTCCCTCTCCCTTGGTTTGTGCTCCCTCTCTCACTGTCTCTCTCGGTATAATAAATAAATAAAATCTTAAAAAAAAAACCCTTTGTCAATTTGATAATTGAATGTTACCTTACTATTCTTTGTTTTTATTTCTTTGATTTTATCTGTGAACTTCTTAAAATATATTTTTTTAGCATGACCTGAATGCTACTGTTGATCCATTTTTTATTAATTTGTAAGAACCCTTCATGATTAAAGAAATTCTTTTCTCATATTTGGTGCAAGCATATTTCCTAGTTTTTTATTATCTTTTATTCTCTTTATGTTTCTGAAATAGAGATGTTCTGAAGTTTTATGCAATCATTTACACTCACCATTTCCCTTGTTTCCATCTACCACTTTTTTACTTTGTAAGTCCTTAATCATCCGGAAAGTAATTAAATATTCTGCTTCCTCCTCCTTTTCTTTTTAATGGTTCCAGTTTTTATATTCAATTCCTTTTTTTTTTTTTTTTTTTAGATTTTATTTATTTATTTGACACAGACAGAGATTACAAGTAGGCAGAGAGGCAATCAGAGAGAGAGGGGGAAGCAGGCTCCCTGCCAAGCAGAGAGCCTGATGTGGGACTTGATCCCAGGACCCTGAGATCATGACCTGAGCCGAAGGCAGAAGCTTTAACCCACTGAGCCACCCAGGCGCCCCTTTATATTCAATTCTTAAATACAGCTAGACCTTATTTTGGTATGTTGTGGTCTGGGGTGAAGATGAAGATCCAACTTAATTCATTTCCCAGTCTCACTGTTTAAATGATTTAATCTTTTCCCTGTCAGTTTGTGATGCTTCTTTATCAATCTGTTTTCTTAAACTGATGTGACTGCTGATTCTTTAACACTTCTGTTTTAATTATTATACTGTTAAGTGTTCAAATGTCTGCAACAAGTGTCTTTCAGTTTTTCTTTCAACATTTTCTTAACTATTCTTGTTGTTTCAAGTGAAATTTATAATCATTTTAAGTTCCACTTCTTCCTCCCTCCCTCCTTCCATCCCTCTCTCTCCCTTTTTCTCTTTCTTTCTGTAGACTCCATACCCAGTGTGGAGCCCAATGCCGGGCTGGAAACGCAGGACCCCAAGATCATGACCTGAGCTAAGATCAAGAGTGGGACACTTAACCAACTGAACCACCCAGGCACCCCAGTTCTATCTCATTCTTAGTCCGCAGAACCTATAGCTCTTTTGATGGGACTGCATTGAATTTATAGTAATCTGGGAAGTGGGAAGAACTGTTTGTCCAGGAACACAACATATGGTTCATTCACTCAAATCTTTAAAAAATATTTCTCAATAAAGCTTTATGCTTTTCTTATTTTGTCAGCCTCAACACATTTTCTTTTTAGGGTTATATTCCTACATCTCTTATTATAAGTAAATATATACAGTCATCTGGACTTGATGAATTGTCAAAGCTTTTAATTAATTAGCTGAAGAATCAAATATATTTGAGGGGCACCTGGGTGGCTCAGTTGTTTAAGCATTCAGCTCTTGGTTTCAGCTTAGGTCATGATCTCATAGGTCACTGGGACTGAACCCCAACTTTGGCTCTGCACTCTGTGGAGAGTCACCTTAAAGACTGTCTCCCTCTGCCCCTCCCCCAACTCATGTGCATGCACATGCCCTTTTATATGTTATCTTACTGTCCTCAAATAAATAAGTAAATCTTAAAAAAAATACATTTGAATGCAGAAAAAAGTTTTCTGTATTATGGAGAGAGAAACGGGAGCGAAGAAAATGTCAGGAAATAAGCTGGAGGAAGAGCAACATTTATACTACATCAGGGTAGGAAGATGAATAAATGGAAAAAGTAGATATTAAATTTGTAAGAGTTATTAAAAGCCAGGTCAGGAGCTGACTCTGGACCCTGCATAGTGTGTCACTGCGTTCTCCAGGAACTATACATGATCAATAAAATCACAGTTCAAAGTCAACCTAACGAAAAGAGAAAATTACTATTTCCTTAGAATCAAAGAGACTTCACTCATTTGGAATAATCTACTAAGAGAAATCCTGAAGCCAATTAAACTGAAACAGTGTGAAAAATACTTTGTAAGTGGCCCAGAGACATGTAAAGTATCAAAAATCTTGCCACCCTGCTTTTATGGCCAGAATTTTGGTGGATTTCTCAATGTTGTCTACCAGGAAGTTCCTTCAGAGTTTCTTCAGTTGCACAGTACAGCAAATGAAAATTTAGAAGAGATAAAGAACTGAAAATATAATCAATTATGATTTCACTGGCAAATTCTGAAATGATTTTCTTTGAATCTTCGTAGAATCATTGTTAGTATTAAAGAAAATTATTACTTACTAGATTTGCTAAATCCAGAAATACACTCTTCCAAAAATTCTAAGGTGAGATGTGGCTCATTGGCTGCCAGTGTCTTACTAATAGAGACAATAAAGAGGGTGTTGTTGGCAGGGATGCATAAACCTGATGTCTCTAGTAGCTGGCCTTCGATTTTTAAATTAAAGGTACAAGTTAAGGCACACAGAAGATTATAGGCAGCTGACCTAGAAGAAAACACAAATGAAGTTGTTTTAAAACCCATTTTTTTCTTAAAATTCCCAATTTTTTTTCAAAACATACAACTTATAATTCTATTACAAACCCTAATCAACTATTTTTAAATTTTACAATCAATTCTCTAATTGATAGTTAATAATTAATAAGATGTTATGATTCTATGGTAAACACATAATGAGCCTTGATCATTTAGGGATTTTTTTTTCATCATTTAGGGATTCAAGGGAGGTTTCTGACATTACCAGAAGAGCACTGTGAGGCTCCTAAAATAGGTAAATATAAGACCTTCCTAAAAGACATTTTACTGGGATATAAAATACGAGAGGTTTATGGTCCTAAGGTGGATCAATAAAGTTAGAATAAGGCTCATCATTTTTTCAATGAAGCCAAAAACTCAAATTGTGGTTCCTCCTCTCATCAGATCTATTTATAGTAGGGATCATAAGAAGAGAAATGAGATGGCCCCTTATCAAATTAAAATGTGAAAATCTTTCATCAGCACCTGCTGAATTTCTTTCTTTGTGTCCTACAAGACATACCAAACTGGAGGTCAAAAACAAATATAATTAAGCACCCCCCTTCCGTTATACATAACCACTGAAAACAAAACCCAAAAAAACCAATGATATATACATCCAGGTTCCATTAGAACCAAAACTTTCCTTAGAAAGGTCTGAAAATACATTTAAGCAATTTAGGACACAAGTCAAAAAAACTTGCACCTGATTTTCAAATTTTCTTTTTTCTCCAGCAAGAGAATAGTTTGATTGCTCAGCAAATTTCAGGTTTTCCTGACCTCTGAACCTTCATCATACTACTATATACTTTTGCAACAACCATATGGGGGCAAAATGCCACTGAAATTTAAATCAGCCTAAAGGCTTTTTCTCTGGAATGACATACTTCAGCAAAAAGCAGAAGCTGTCAGTTCACTTTATTTCACAAGAGAATACAGGGTCATTCAAGCTAAAAACTGTTAGAACATTGTTAACATTCTTCTATGAGGAATTTTAAATTGTAAATTAAAGGTAGGCTTTATAGTTCTATTTTCCTATAATGAGATTATTAATATTATTGTTTGAAGTTTGTGTATCTCTTACTAACTCTTAGGAATTTGGAGTTATACTATTTTGACATTGACTTTTATTCTGTACATTTCAACAGTTATTAAGAACTGGGCCTGCTCAAACTGAGGTAGGTATCACAGGTTCCTTGGAGATAATGAAAGCTAAGCACACACAATATTTTATACATAATTTCGGGGAGACCCATCCAGGTAAAAAAATCTTGATTTCCCCCCCTTTAAGAATAAGGACTCCTAAAAAGCCCACTTATAAAACTTGGGCTACATTACACCCTAGGGAAGATTTTTTTGGAGCTAAGAATTTGTATCTCTAAAAGTCTTGACAGTCTCAAGGAACCTGGGACAAAGAATTATTCCAACATGAAAAGCATAGGGGAGAAATAAAGGAAGGAGTGCAAAGACACGTTGCCAGAGAGAGAAGGGATGGGAGGGGGAGCTGGGAGGCAGTCATATTTACCAAGCACAAACTGCCAGGCGCTAAAATATACTGCTACACATACTGTTTATGAAACCTTTGTAGGTATATAGGAAAGGCACTGTTACCCATATCTTGAAACTAGAGCTCAGAGAACTTT
This sequence comes from Mustela nigripes, assembly GCF_022355385.1. NCBI lineage: Eukaryota > Metazoa > Chordata > Mammalia > Carnivora > Mustelidae > Mustela > Mustela nigripes. The sequence continues at coordinate 40,535,566 of NC_081572.1, forward strand.
AATACCTTGCCCAAAGTCATACGTAGTAGCAGATCTAGATTTAAACCAAATCTACTGACCCCACAGGCCATGCTCCTTCCTCATTCACGTTCAGATTATTAAATCTAAACAGAACTGATTATATCCTGTTAGATGACATCTACATTTGTCTTAAGACTTCTTTAAAGAACTTTGTTCAAGTCACATAGGTGGAAAGTATGCAGTGTTATTGTTTGAGTTATTGTACTTTAAGCCCTCCTTTGTCAAACAATAATCTAATTTGACTGTAAGGAAACTTGATAGTGATATACTTCTGAACATGGGAAAACATAATTATAGGACTCAGGAGGAAAAACTTAGGAATAGATTAAAAAAAAAGAAGACTTTTTTGGGGATGGAGGGGGCCAAAGAAATAAAACTGCTATGTAGTCTGTTTCAGACTAAAGTATCCTAGAGAAAGAACATGTATTGGTTTAGTGTGACTCACCCTTTTCAGAATTCCACAGTTCATGTGAATACCCCACAAACTGATGAGGTCACACTGGTTAACCAACATAGCATACTTTCCTATTTAGAGTATTAAGGTAGAGGCTGTATTAAAAGCTTATTAAGTGGTCTCATTCTAAAAGAAACAAACCCTGAAAAAAGTTGAAGTGAGTTTTTAAAAAAACCTACCGTAAACTAGGGTCTGAACTGCCTAAATTAAGTAATGCAATATTGAGCAGCGTCCCAGGGACATCTTTTGGCCGAATCTTGGTGTGTTGGGGGATGGAGTCGGGCTGCGACAGCTCCCAGCGTGTCCGGATATGAATGATAGACTGCACAATGGCTTCGCACTCCTGGTGCATGAAGGTGAGTGGCGTGCCCTGGTTTGCAATGGTTAAGGTAAACTGGTTCTCATCCACCAGGCAGATCTCTTCGATTTCCGAAGCATAATAGATATCATTTAGAAAGACTGATTGCCCCAGGACTTTTGTTCGCTCTGCTGAGGTTACCTGGACAGCAGTAGAACCAACCTGGAAAGTGATGGTGAGAGTTCAGTTCCACCATGCAGAACTCTTAAGAGGCTCTGAAAACCGACCAACGGGCCAACCAAACAAGTACCATGTTTGCCATTTAAGGAAGAGTTACCACATGTTCAAATGGGCTCAACAGTTATCATGATAAATGCTCCCAAAAGAGACTACAAACATTTTTAAAAATATAATTTTTTTTCTAAAAAGTTCAAGAAACCCACAGACAATTACTGGTTTTATCCTGGTTCATGTTTTCCTTCTACAAAAAGCATGTAATAATCCGAAGAATTCTCAACTGGTAATTTCCACCCTCCATACATTCCCATGCCTTTGACTGACAGATGGCAACTGCCCTCTCTACCACACTCCCCTGCCTCCAGTGCAACCTAGAATATTAAGTGTACACCTCTCCCATCTTCCACAGGACCTCCATGAAGACAGAAAGCTGAGTTTTCCTCCAACTGGACTTTACATTTGATCTACTATTACGGTAGCATCTAGGGAGGCCGGTGCACTCTGGTTAACCAAGCAGGGTAACAATCATGTACCTAACATGGAGTGAGACTTACTTTGATAGAAACCTTGGTGTCTTTGTGAGCTAGCTTGAGAGCATTGTGGAATACCTTCAGGTCCTCTTCTAAAGCCAGAGTGGCAGCAGGCAATTTCTGTTGTTCATGCTCTATGTGCTCAGCCAGTTTCCCAGGACAGTCTATGAAGATGAGCCTCTTGCTGCCTTTGAGGCCAGTCAGCAGCCGCTCGTGATACTTGGTGTACTCCCTGACCCAGGAGTTACAGTTATAGATATAGACTGCAGAGACGTTGTCATAAGCAAAGCCAGGAAAAACAACAAACCACTTGGAGAGAAAGTCTGTTTTAAAGCGATTGCTAGGCCCCGTATGGGTAAGGTCCACTACAATTTCATATGGCTTGGCATAATATGGCTTTAAAGTCAGCAAGACATGGTATATCAGCAAATCGCCATTGATCTGACCAGTTTTAAACCTAAAGAAAATGAACAAAAAAAAAAAAAAAAGGACACAGATTATTAACAGAATTCTGAATAAATAAATACACAGAGGCTTCTAATCTATTTTATTCCTTTAATTTTCTGATGTGGTTTCTAAAGGAAACTGTAATAACAAAAGACTGCACAAAATCTAAATCCATTTTTTGAAATTAGGTATTCTTTATATATTGAGAAATAAGGCTGAAGTAAGGCTGAAAGAGACAAGTCTCCAATTCAAAAACTTTTGAGCAAGAACAAACCTGCATACCCCAGACAATGAGAGAAAGTTGGTGAACACTGATTGGTTGCCTCTAGGACCACCGAATTTCCCCCGGCCAACACTTTGGATGGGAATGACCCACCTGGAGCCCTGGAGTGATCTGTACAGCTTTAGTCAATTTGTTTACTCCACCTTAAGCAGCGAGGTTCAGCAACGACCATATATATAACTCAAATCAGGACAACCAGGGTCAAAGAGGCCCAATTCAGAAACTTTAGCTTTAACTGGGAATTCAGACTTCTTCTTTCCTGGTGTTTATAAACAAGGGAACACATCGCCCTGGGCATTGTTAGGTCATGCCTTGAGATATGAAGGGCAAGCCTGCCTAAAAACTGAAGAAACAGAACAGAGAAATGAAGAGAGAAACTGGGGCCCAGCCATTTCATTTTAACTCTAGATAAAGAAGCCTCTCCTGGGATCAAATTTACCCTTGACTATACTGTTGATAAGCCAATGAATTCCATTTTTTTGATTAAGCCATATGAGGTCCCAAGTTGCTTACACTCAAAAGAATGCAGAGCAGTGTGAGTAGCCAAAGTAAGGACCATCAGAAAGCCCTGAATAACACAGTACTAGAACTTCAAATCAGAACAACTTATATATTAACTAGGCCCAATGTTCTACACTTGATGACTCTGGTAAGTAATATAAAATAGGCTCAGATAAAAATCCTTACTTCAGAATTTTTAATCTTGTTAGGGAAAAGAAGATAAAAATCAAGTTAAATAATTTTAAAATAAAATATTTCAAGATCAAAGAAAAGGTATGAGGTAGTATATAATCACTTATCAAATGAATTGCAGAGAAAGATAGTTCAGAAGAGGGAGAAATGAACACATACTGGGTAGTCACTGAAAACTACATAGAAGATGTGGCTGAAGTTGGTAGGAGAAATTTTGAATTCAATAGGAGGAAGGACTAGCAGGTCTAAAAGACAGAGGTAAAGAAAAAAGAAACAGATAACTAGATGTCCTGAGGCAATAGTCAGCTAGTTTAACTGGAATGAAGGACCACATACAGAAGTTTTAAGAGATAAAGCTGGACAACTGCACTATTAGGTATTTACCCAAAGGTTACAAAAATACTAATTCGAAGGAACACATGCACTCTGATGTTTATAGCAGCATTATCTACAATTGTGAAATTATGGAAAGAGCCCAAGTGCCCATCGACTGATGAATGGCTAAAGAGGTATACATACAATGGAATATTACTCAGCCATAAAGAAGAATGTTGCCTTGCCATCTGCAAGGATATTGAGCTAGAGAGTATAATGCTAAGTGAAAAAAGTCAGAGAAAGACAAATACCATTCGATTTCACTCATACATGGAATTTAAGAAACAAAACAAGTGATCATACGGGAAGCAAAAAGAAAGGCAAACCGGAAAACAGACTTAACTACAGAGAACAAACTGATGGTTCCCAGAGGGGAGGTGGGTAGGCTGTGGGTTAAACAGGTGATGGGGATTAAGACAGGCACTTATTGTGATGAGCACTGGGCACACTAAGTGCTAAATCACTAAACCGTACACCTCAAACTAATCTGACACTGTTAACTAACTGGAATTTAAATAAAAACTAAAAAATAAAATAAAATTGAAAGTTTAATTTTTCAAAAAAAGGGGGATAGAGCTAGAAAAAAGACGTAATAGTTAAACTGTGAAAGGACTGAAACTAAGAGGTTCAAGTTTTCTCCCAGAGGCCCAGTATTTCTCAGAATATGTTCTGTGAAGCACCAGCATCAGAGTCAACTGTGGTACCTGATACAAATGCAGTCCATTTCTATTACACAGGAATCTGTGCAGGAGGCCCTGGCGATTTTCATTGTTTTTAAACAACCTTCTCATCTGATATTTATATGCACAAATATTTCTAAATCACTGCTGTAGGTGTTGGGGAGTTATTCAACTTTATTTATTTTTTTTTGTTAAAAGAAAGAGGTGATATGATCAAAGGAAGTGATACATAAAAGCTCTATGAGGTGCTGGGAGCTGGTAAAAAAAAGATACTGTAGTCTAGGTATGGCCTAATAAGGAGCTGAATACTTTGATGACAGTGAAGAAAAAAATCAATTCGAGAATATGAAGGAAGGACCAACATGATCCAAGGTCCAACCAGGGCTGAAAGAAAGGACTTGAATTAAAAGGACTTGCCAGATACCAAGCCTCTGAGATCACAAAGAATGCTGCTATCATGAACAAAAAGGGCTCATCAGGGGCAGTAACTTTTGGAGAGAAAACCAAGTCCATTTCAGACATACTGAATATGAAGTGATGATAGGACATTCGAGGGGAAAGCGTGTGTACGTGTGTCTGTGTGTGTATACACTAAACCACATAAAAACTTATCCTGCCCCATATCATCTATGTTTACTAGATATTTTCTCAAATCACTGTTGTACTTCCACAATTTGAGATGCTGGTTGTGTATTTCACTGTTTCTATTATCTGACCAATACCCCGGGTCTCCAAACTTATGTCATCAAATCACTCTGTGGTACACAAATAAAATTTTTAGGGATTTTAATGCTGCAGGAAAAATACCATTCCCTCTTCTTTTGAATGATACTGTCATTCAAAAGAACATCGCAGGCATATATAATGAGCATAAGGTCAAAAGGCACTGAGCGGAAAACCCTCCCCGCCCTGGGGGCGGGGATTTGTTATACAAAGCCTCCTGTCATGCCAGCGGCCAACTGGACAGGACTTTTGGTTTTTTTTTTTTCTCCTTGTTTTTTTCCCCCCCCTGTGACATGTGCTTTAGTTGCAGCAGAAAGGAAATGTGTCATCTGTGGTTTGGTTTTAAAAGTGGAAAGCTAGCTGTACATACCCTTTTTTTTTAAACTGCAGATTTACTTTAAGGTTCATATTCTCCAAGTCTATCCTGCTTTAAATTACTTGGAAGCTGTGCTTCAAGACAAGAAAAGAAGTGGCTTATTAAAATCAGGTTATAATCAGATTTTGACCAAGAGTTTGTAAGGTAGGTCATATATATTTGGCTTTTCTTACGCCTTTTCACGCGTAACTTTGTACAAGCTAGTGTTCGAGGAAGTGCTTTCAAAGAGTACCTAAGAATCTTACTAACAAAGTAGAATCATAAGGGATTGAAAATGTATGCTATTTTTTTCTGTCCTATTAAGTAACATTTAAGTTAGAAATGGAAAGATTTATCATCAACATAGTTTTTATCACGATTAGGAAGGATCTGAGTTTAGACTCCAGAGTGAACTAAAAAGTTTTACGTTACCAAAAAAGTTGAAAAAATAAAGTTCTCATTATAAATGCATAGGCATTATAAATTTTATTGAAAATGACCAGATAAAGAAAACTTTTGATAATGTAACCTGGCCTCCATGGCATAAATTGGGGATGCAGAGACAATCTTCTATTCTCAGGCATTTGTAAGGGCAAGAGAAAGTCTCATTTTGTTAACAGTTTGTTTATTTGGGATGACAGTACATCTGGCTGCAGACAATCAACAGCGGGCCTATTATCTACCCCGTGGTAAGCACTGATAAAATGTGTATGAGTTCCATGATGTATACTACATTGTTAATGAACTAACGGGGTAAGAATAACCCACTTTAAATCATTTTATCATGGAATGCAGAAATCTAGTCTAGTAGGAAAAGATGGAAATTACCTATTTACCTAATTTAAAGTATTTCTCTTTAGTGAAAGAATCATAAAGTATACCAAGATTTATGTTATTCAACTTAAAAACTGAAGCTGAACACTATTATATGGAAGTCAGTGTGTAATATCTTCACTGTCTATTAAAGATCATAATCTAAAAAGTCATCTTAATTCCAGAACACATAATAAAGGTTTTTTTCCTTTAGGAAATAGTACTTCAGTGGCTGGTTTCCATTTGCCATTGTTTATTATAAGCTACTTTTGTTCGTATAACAACATATCACATTTGTTATTTTCAATGTCTGTATTATCAATAGCACAAAAATTTTATCCAATGACATATAACAACTAATTCTAATAAAACCTTGAAATTCAAAAAAAGTATGACTAGCACCAGCATCTGTCTTACTTGGGAGGAGGTTAGAAATAGAGGATCTCAGTTCCCTCCTAGACCTACAGAATCAGAATCCAATTAAAAACAGACAAAATAACAACAAAAAGACTCCCATGCACATTCAAGTTGGAGAAGAACTTCTCTAAAATAAAGTTCTTAAACAGGTAATTTTACTGAGTAAATCTCAGGAGAGTAATCTAGTTTTGCTTCTATTTAATGCTAACATAAAACAGTCTACAAAAGTAGCTCAGATGAACAGAATATTACTATAAAAGAGATGACTTGATAATGGCAATAAATCTTTTCTGCTGGCTTATCAGTACCTAGAACAGATATTCCAGTTCTATTTAAATCTTCAACCACAGGGTGGATGAGAATTAGGAACAGACTTGTCCCCTTTTGTAATGCCTTCTAAGGAGCTTGAAGCTGAAACTAAAATTCGTCTTTTTTATGTATATGTTGAGACTTAATGATCTGCCTTGACTTCCCATTCCCATAGTCTGAATCCCCACAAACCTAATGTTCTCTATTTTGCTGTATTATTTATTTATTTATTTTAAAGATTTTATTTATTTATTTTTGAGAGAGAGTGAGAGAGCGCATGAGAGGGTAGAAGGTCAGAGGGAGAAGCAGACGCCCCATGGAGCTGGGAGCCCAATATGGGACTCCATCTAGGGACTCCAGGATCAAGACCTGAGCCGAAGGCAGTCGCTTAACCAACTGAGCCACCCAAGTGCCCCTGTATAATTTTTATCTTAAGAAATTATGTCAAGGGGCGCCTGGGTGGCTCAGTGGGTTAAGCCACTGCCTTCCGCTCAGGTCATGATCTCAGGGTCCTGAGATCGAGTTCCGCATTGGGCTCTCTGCTCAGCGGGGGGCCTGCTTCCCTTCCTCTCTCTCTGCCTGCCTCTCTGCCTACTTGTGATCTCTGTCAAATAAATAAATAAAATCTTAAAAAAAAAAAAAAGAAATTATGTCAAAATTGGGACCCCTGGGTGGCTCAGTTGGTTAAGCAGCTGCCTTTGGCTCAGGTCATGATCCCAGCGTCCTGGGATCAAGTCCCCTATCAGGCTCCTTGCTTGGCAGGGAGCCTGCTTTTCCCTCTGCTTCCGTCTGCCAGTGCTCACTCTCAATCTCTCTCTGACAAATAAATAAATAAAATCTTAAAAAAAATTATGTCAAAATAGTAATACAAAAAAAAATGCGAGGCATAAATGATGATGAAAAAAGTCACTTTTGTTTAACTTCTGAGATTGTTCAGAAGAAATCTGGCATGCCTTTGCTTTTAAAAAAGCCACAATAAGTTAGGGGATATACAGGTGAAAAGAGAGAACCACCACCATATGATTTCACAAATACCGGGAGTATATTTGTAAGTACCAGCTTTATTCTAAGCTTCAAGATAAACACCCAACAAGAAAAAAACACCTTGAATTCCTATTTGAAATCCATTTCCTTTGGTTGCTATAGTTCTCCTTTCTTGATCCCAAAACAAAAACCAAAAAAAGCCATTTGCCTTTTCTTCATATATGAAGCAAAATGCTCAAGGCCACATTTCTCCTTTACTATAAAGACTGGTGACACATTTGTTAGAGGGTGGGGAGTTTCTGCCAGAAAGATCCTTAAATGGTTGGGGGCCCCCCCAAAAAAAAAAAAAAAAAAAGGAGGAATCAAAAAAGCAAAGCAGAAGTATCTGACTCAAAGCTGAAGTTTAGTATGCCTGGCGGGGAGAAAGCTATATAAAACCACAGAATTCAGTTTAAAATGATTCACAGTTATTTATAATGTTAACTTCTAGCATTTACGAGAATAACAGAAATTAAACTGTTTCTTTATACACAGCCTAACGGAAAAAAGTCAGTTGAGAAGAAATTCAAACAAATAGCAAATATTAAGCACAAATTTGTAGTTCACTTGTAAGGTACCAGCTGTCCGATTTTTAAGTATAATCAGAGCAACCAGGAACCCTTAATCTTCCCAAAATTAACCAATTATACTGCTATCCCAACAGACTTCCAGCATATTCACGGACATGGAACACACAGGACTCTACCTGCATTTTGCCCTTCTGATGACAATGGTTTTTTCCTGGTCTCCTGGAATAAACGCAAACTACACCCATCTGTGGGCTAACAGTACTACAGTCTGGGATCCAGATATTCAAAATAAGCCGGGCAGAAAGCAAAATGAAAACATTAACACAAGCCCTACAACTTCTGAAGTAGATAAAAGAGGTAACGCTATAAACAGGACTGAAATAGCAACATCCTCTGAGGTCCCATCTCTAACACCTCCATCGGAACTGGAGCTTTATATACCTTCGCTCATCACGAACAGTTCTCCAACAGTACAGAGCACAGAAAACACAACCAAAGGTCACCGTGAAATTTTCAAAAAAGAAGTCTGTGATGAAAACAACAACAAAATGGCTATGCTAATTTGCTTGGTTATAATTGCAGTGCTTTTCCTTATCTGCACCCTTCTATTTCTATCAACCGTAGTTCTGGCAAACAAAGTCTCATCTCTCAGACGATCAAAACAAATAGGCAAGCGTCAGCCTAGAAGCAATGGTGATTTTCTGGCAAGCAGTGGTCTCTGGCCTGCTGATTCAGACACTTGGAAAAGAACACACCAGCTCACAGGGCCCAACCTAATGATGCAATCTACTGGAACACTCATAGCTACAAGGGAAAGAAAAGATGAAGGAGGAACTGAAAAACTCACTAACTAACAGGGGCTTTAGTAAAGAAAAATGCAAAGTAGCAATGAGAAAGTTTATGAAGTAAAAAATGAAATCAGTTTGATGTTCAATGCCAACATGTTGGTCTGGCAGTCAAAGCTGCTGACATGGCAGCCTTGCAATTTAGAATCAAGCAGGTGAGAAGGGGAGAAGTCTGCCCACCTTCTTCTCAATTACTTAAACTGTGCACTTTTGTCCTGACACTGAATATTTTAAAAAGCAAATAACCAAACACTCAAGAATGTAGGAAGGTTTTAAAGGCGAGTTGAAGGACTAACTAATGGAGGCAGAAAGGGACAATTAAATAAACATTTCCTGTTCAGCAACAGTAGTTAGATGATCTTCGTCTGAATATAATTCAACTTTGAAGAGTTTTAGTGTGTCCTCAGAGGCAAGTATATGCTTCAACATCTAATGGAAGCCAAATTCCTAATGTATAGAGTTGAACTGTAGTTTAACAGTACCTTTGCTGAATGTGACAGAATCTGGACCAGCTCATAGACCGGCACAGCAATTTTATGCCAGATGTTTTCATCTTTATGTATGGCACACAGAAGAGTTTCTCTACTACAAATATTTAATTAAAACGTTTAATTTTGTATAACAAATTAAGACTCATTAGAATAAAACTGACTACATATATTTGTATTCCTTTTATTATATTAGGGAACACACTGTAAAGATCAATAAGTAAAAGAGCTTAATTGAAACAGATGACACTGTAGCCATAACAGAAGCCGAAGTGTAAATGTAAAGCACATCTTACTGTTTAAATGCAATGTACTTCTACACATACTGCTTATTGGAAGATTTATAGCAAATATCCAAAGGGTGACTAATTCTCTGATTTCAAAGGGGCCAAGCGGCCCAATAAATGATGGTTTACTGTTTGTTTGTTTTTTTTAAACTATCTAATGTGACATGAGCAAAGGAAAGATGTGTGTATGTTCGCTCTCATCTGGGAAAACAGGATAGTCCAAGGAACTGTTTAACCTTTCAAGAAACTGTGTTCAAGTAAAATAATGACTTAAACTTAAATTAAGACTTCCACGTTCAGTTAGATATATTACAAAAGTTGGTTTGAGAGATGTTCCAGCTATCTACTAAAATTGATCCAGAGCATACTAATTAAAAACCAAGCTACAGGGGCACCTGGGTGGCTCGGTGGATTAAAGCCTCTGCCTTCAGCTCAGGTCATGATCTCAGGGTCCTGGGATGGAGCCCCATATTGGGCTCTCTGCTCAGCGGGGAGTCTGTTCCCACCAACCCCCACCCCCCACCTGCCCTCTCTGCCTACTTGTGATCTGTCAAATAAATAAATAAAATCTTAAAAAAAAAAGGCAGAAAAAACCCCAAGCTACATTAAAAAATTCTCATCCCTTATTAAGCATTTATTTTGGGCAATATGCTAGCCATTTAAGAAAAGAGTTTATATATATTTTTCCAAATATGGTCACACTCTTCCCCTCCCTTCTAGGTTCGTGATTCCCATCCTGATTGTGTCATCTGAAGAGTTTTTAAAACTAGCCATTATCTAATTCCCACCAATTCTCTTTGTGATTCAGCTGCAATGGAGTAACCTCCAAGCAATGGTAATTTTTGCATTAATTCTGTATTAATTAATACTGCTCTTGGTCATCAAAATCACTTTTTACAGGTACCATGGCTTGAAAGATCTAGGTTATATTTTAAAATGGGAGGGGAAAAGTCAATTTTATAATCAGTTTATTACCAATTTGTTAAAGAAATTATAATATTATTCAGATAAAGCTAAATGTCAAAAAAGTAAAAAAGGAAGCAAGAGAATACTCATTGCCAATCATGGTGACATCAGGTTATCTTCTGAGGAGTAGAAAGGCCCACACTGGCAATGAAACTGGGCAGAGCTCCCATCTTGTACAATTAAAAATTTGAGATTGTGTATTAGAGCAAATAGTGATAACACAAAGCACTCATGGAGTCAAGTGTCATATATACTTACCTGAGGAAATTAAAAGTGTCCTTTAAAAAATAAGACATTAGCTAGGTAGGTATTTTCATATTCAGCATACACATTTTCTGACAAAAAAATAAAGCTTCTATTGCAAGAGTATTTAAAATTCATCACTCACTAATTAACGCCCTCAGAATGATGCTATCCAATGACAGTTCATGAACAAAGAGAAGTGGTTCCTTTATATCTTAACAGGTTAAGATAAATTTTGAGTTCAAATTTTAAGTTATTTTTGACAAAAGAACACTTTTGTTTTCTATTCCAGGAGTTATGATTCACATATTCAATTCAGGGATTTTAAAGTAGTAAATCAAAAGTTCACAGTGCTTTGATTATATTCTTTTTGTACCAAGGTATAAGGACTTTGATGTTAAGAACTAGTCACTGCTAGTCCATGATCCTCTGCAGTGATCACGAAAAGCAGGGTAAGGCTTAATACTTACGGTATCTACTCTAAAGGGCACTATGCTAGGCACTTCACATTTATTTAAACCCACAACAAATTTATAAATTAGGAAATACGACTTCCATTTCTCAGAGCAGGAAAGAGGCTAGAAGGAGACTTGTGCAAAGAAATTTTTCTTCAGACTAACTCATTCTCTGTTCAATGTACTTTGCTTAGTTGACTCATTTAAATCATGATTCCCAATTTATTTTACCTTCCACTGGGAAGTACCTACTCTGTGGGTAATCAAAGAGTTGCGCACTGGAACTCCAAAATCATTTATAAAGTACTCAGTCTGAAAAGTTTAATTACACTTTTACCTGGGCTTTGTCTAAATTATGTACGAGGAAATAATGTTAACATTTACTGGCTTCCTACCGTGTGTGAGGCACTTATACACGTTATCTTACTTAATCTTCACAATAGCTCAATAAGAGAAATATTCCTCCAGAGGAGGAAATGATGACTCAGAAGCACAGCAACTTGCCTAAGGTGATCGAGTAAACAGAACACATCTTTTGCTTCTTACGAGAAGAAATCTCACTTTGGGTGATAACCCCACTGGCAGTTTTTGCCTGAGAATACGTAGGTTCCCCTCTAAAGTACTATTCTAAGTATTTAAATTATATAATCACATTACTAGAGAGTCTCAAATGTTCACTTACCAACATTAATTTTAAGCATTCAAATCATAAAGCTGCAAACTGTGTTTCAAAATAAGTTCTGTTCAAGTAGTGCATTATTTAGTCATTTTGCGGCTTATTGCACTTCCGGAACCAACTATCGATAAACTTCCTTTTTTTCTACAGAAAGCATTTCAGTTTGCTACAGGACCATTTTTAATCTGAACTGAACCACCCCTTTTGCTTTCTTAGCCAAATCACTAAAATGTCCAGATAGAACAAGAACTCAGCATTCTGCAAAAAGAAGTTAACAGCTGAGGTAAGAAAATTTTCACACAGGCAATCTGGTTTGATCTTTATTTTATGTAAAATTTATTTTTAAAACTAAGATGTTGTTAGTGTTTTCAACTTAAATTCTGCTAGTCTAAAGATGTCTAGGGCAGGTTTTGGAGTTTGGTTGCATGGAATTAAAAAATATGCAATGTTGAGCTTGCCTTGAAGAAAAATTTTCAGCATGGTTTGTATGATACAGCCCTTTTAATTTTGTTCAATCTCAATGGTTAGTCAGCCTTAGTTCTGTAGTTATAAACAATAAACTATAACCCTGGCAGAGAAAGCTAAAGGTGACAAATAAAACTAGAGTCCATGGGACATGACTGAATTTACAATCCCCAAATACCAACTGTTAAAAACTCTAGCTTGCGAGGCACCTGGGTGGCTCAGTGGGTTAAAGCCTCTGCCTTCGGCTCAGGTCATGGTCCCAGAGTGCTGGGATGGAGCCCCACATCAGACTCTCTGTACAGCAGGGAGCCTGCTTCCCCTCCTCTCTCTCTGCCTGCCTCTCTGCCTACTTGTGATCTCTGTCTGTCAAATAAAATAAATAAAATCTTTAAACAACAACAAAAAAACCCTCTAACTTGCTTTCCATAAAGTTGTCCCATATATAACATAATCCATAGATTCAAGTTATTTTTTAATCCCCTTTAGTTTCCATGGTAAAAATGATCACATTCACTTAAATTAAGAAAGAAACCAAAGGAGATTAGATAAGGTACTCAATTATCATTTTTTAATACAAACAGCATTTTATATTTTAGTAATAATAGTTATAGGAAAATAGGTCTCATTTTTAAAGCTAAGACGAAACTGTTATGATAAAATGTATACATATATTCATATCACCTACATATTCAAGCAATACATTGTTATCTGAGCTATTGGTAAGTAGTATAAAATAGATACGGGAAAAAACACTCACAGGATAAATAATAGAAAATTTCTAATCTGCATACAACATGCCTACTCTGTGAGTAAACTGGGCAGTTACAAAGTAAATACCCTCCAAATAAAAACTGCCAAGAGTTTAGTTTACACAGACTTACAATATCGCAGAATATAAATTTATACTGGGTGATACTCTATTTCAACATTTCATAAATATTTATGACTTTCCCTTATAGAAGTCCACTTTGGATTTTTTCTAAGTAACTATTACTTAAGTTAGAAATAAAGATTTTTATCTCTTTTTTAGATAAGACTTGTTTTTCTATATTTTTAAAGGGCCAGTTCAAAATTTGGAGTGTAATAGTACCTGTGTTTTTCAACTAATTCCTATATAACTCTACTGAGAAGAAAATTATGAATTCTGAGTAAGTTCAAATTTGTTAAATATAAATCTGAATCCTTTCAATGTCTGATCTTAAAAAGTCATTTCATATATGATAGCTTATAGGCTAACCATTTAAAATTCTCATAACTAATTTCATAGAATCAGAGGCATAACCTTGCATAACCAGGCATAACCTGGTTTTCTGGTAGTCTTTTTTTCCCTACCCCTTAACTCAAGACTGCCTCCCAAAGTTACTTACGTATCTGTTCCCAGAGAGCTCACATCTCCTTCCTTCATTTATGCTTTAGCATTTCTGCTTCATGATTTTTTTTTTAAGATTTTATTTATTTGACAGAGATCACAAGCAGGCAGAGAGGCAGGCAGAGAGACAGGAGGAAGCAGGCTCCCTGCTGAGCAGAGAGCCCAATGTGGGGCTCCATCCCAGGACCCTGAGATCATGACCTGAGCTGAAGGCAGAGGCTTTAACCCACTGAGCCACCCAGGTGCCTCCTGCTTCATGATTTTACTACGAAAGGCAGTGCAGCATGTTTAGTGACATATACCAGAAGGAAAGGGCTCTTGTGTATGACTGACATGATTTCTTGATCATTGCCTCTATTTACAACTCGGACACTGGCAAGTTATACCACATCTACTCTGCTTGTTAAAATAGAATAGTACCTAACACTGAGTGGGTGCTCAGTAAATGGTAGCTAATACCGATAAAAGTCACCAAATGCTTCCTATCAAGAGTTCAAGGTTAATCTCTTTTTACTCCTTCTCACAGATTCAATCTTAACTGTACCCTTTGCATATTTATGCATCATATTTATGAGAACATGTCTGATACATAAGGACTCCTACCTTTGGTGTTAATTGCCTGTAAGATGTTTAGTTAAAACACAGTTGATGTTTTCCTTCGTCTTTTAAAACATTTTTAAATATTCAGGAAAAGCCAGAGGACCAAAATCACAGATTTAGACCTCAAAGTGCCAACCTATAATAATGAGCAAAATACTGCCATACAAAAGTAGACAATGTGGGATTTGCCTGAGCAGCAGACTAAGGGATTTCTAGAAAAATGCTATATAGAATATGTCTGGGTTCTTTAGAATAATTAGCAGTTATGTTCTGAATTGTGCCAGAAAGAAATAAAAAGAGAGAATCTTAAGAATACTTAGAACAGACAGGAGAACCTGAAATGAAAGCCTAGTGAGTTTGAGAAAATGGGTGAGTCAAGTCCTCCATCATGGAAAAACAGCTCCTCTTGTTCCTTCCCTACGTCCACAAATCCTGTTCAGTGACAGAGAGCAGCACTCTGTGGTTCTTTCTTCCATCTACTTCAATCTTCTCCCCCAACTTCTAATTTTGCCCAACTCTTCCACTTTAATCACCTACCCCAATTTCTTGCTAATTACATAGCTACCACTTTTTCTTCAGCTTTTCACTAACTCTTCAATACCTTCTCTAGTCCACTGACCTTCCCCTTTTCCATATATTGGCTGCCTACTATAATTTCTGCTTTATTTTTCTCTTTGGTTTTATTTTTTTTTATTTCTTTGCACTCCCTTTTCATTTAATATTATCTTACATTTTCTCCTTTCTACTTCCCCCATATGGTTTTTTCTTTCCACCTTCTCTCCCTGAAGAAGAAATGTTGGTTCATCTACGGCCATACCACCCTGAACGCGCCCGATCTCGTCTGATCTCGGAAGAAGAAATGTTGGTTCTTCAGATATACATGGTTTATATATTTAAAAAATATATACATATGTTAAATAACTTTCTGCACTGCTCGTAACACTGGCCTCACTTCTCTGAATTAGAAAAATGTCAGTTTCTTCACTATTATGCCCCTTATATATTCCTCTTTTAAATCCTGCTCTCTCTTTTCTGGGCTATTCTGATTTGTCATAGCAGAAATCTAATACAGATTCTAGCATTCTAATGTAGCAGACCCTTGGAGGGTAGACAGCTAACTGAAGAGTGGGAAGAAGAGACAGAAGAGGTAAAAAATGGAATTTGGTTTTGAGATTGTTGTAACCCTAAATGACAAGTAGAAAAATCTCACATGACCTTTCTATTGACAAAAGAGGTTATGAACTTACCAAAACTGATCTTACAAATTAAAATGGTTTATAATCATGTTCCTGTTCAGGGTCTTTCCTTCTCTAGTGCTTTTTTTTAGTGAATTGAAAAGAGGAACTGTGTGGGTTTTTTAAATTTTAAGTGAAGTCATAAAAGAGGAAACATTTTTGGCTGAAGATAATTCATGGCCTATATTTTCTGTTGCTTTGGATGGCATTTTTAAAAAACTAAAGTGAAACCCTGAAGAATGACTTTTGGGGGTGGTGGAAATCTGTAAGAATAGCAAGTAGGAATGGCACATGGATAACCATATAGAGATGATTCAAATGCCCACATTTATGCCAAAAGTTTCTATTTTTTTCCTGTGAAACCTTTTGCAAAATGGATAACAAGCATAATTTAACAACTTAGATTTATCTTCTCTACTTACATGCTGGCAGAAGTATTAATAAATAGTGAAAAAGTGAAATGGAAAGGAACCATAAACCCAATACAGATTAAGTGTTTCCTGAGCTCTTAAGATATATGGCACTTAGATATAAAGGAATCAAAACCCAAGGCAGTTTAGGGAGGAGAAAGAATACATGCTTGTCAATCAGATGGCGCTGGGTACAAATTCCTTTTTTTTTTTTTTTAAAGATTTTATTTATTTATTTGACAGAGAGAAATCACAAGTAGGTAGAGAGGCAGGCAGAGAGAGAGAGGAGGAAGCAGGCTCCCTGCCGAGCAGAGAGCCCGACGCGGGACTCGATCCCAGGACCCTGAGATCATGACCTGAGCCGAAGGCAGCGGCTTAACCACTGAGCCACCCAGGCGCCCCTGGGTACAAATTCCTTACTTGTGATTTAAAATATATAAAAGTGATAGAACACTAGGCAAACTCTTTTTTTCTTTTTTAAGACTTCATTTATTCGATAGATAAAGAGAGCACTCTCAGGGAGAGTGGCAGGCAGAGGGAGAGGGAGAAGCACCTCTCTGCTAAGCAGGGAGCCTGATGCGGGGCTCGATCCCAAGACCCCAGGATCATAACCTGAGCTGAAGGCAGATGCTTAACTGACTGAGCCACTCAGGCACTCTAGGTAAACTCTTAATCCATGTGAATTCGTGTCTTTATCTGTAAGTCAAGGATTTCTTCATCTTCCTCATGATCATTTAAAGGTTAAATGAAGTAAAGTTTTTATTAAAACACGAGAGAGAGTACAGCACAGAATGTGTTCTATATAAAATTTTTGTTTCTTTTTTGCTTTCTTCAAGGTTCTTGTTTGAATGGGTGGGGATAATAAAAATAAAATGTGCAAGTTAAAAGTAATTAAAAAATAACACAGGGGCACCTGGGTGGCTCAGTGGGTTAAGCCTCTGCCTTCAGCTCGGGTCATGATCCAGGGGTCCTGGGATCGAGACCCGCATCGGGCTCTCTGCTCAGTGGGGAGCCTGCCTCCCCCTGCCTCTCTGCCTACTTGTGATCTCTGTCAAATAAATAAATAAATAATCTTTAAAAAAATAATAACACAATTATTTAAGAGAATAAAGATGTGACTATGGCAGGACCATGAATAATTATCTAAGGAACCATAAAGACAAGACCTAGGAGGGTTTGGGGAATGGTTGAACTCTCTGGGATGTGGTCAGTCACAGAGAACTTGATTTAGGAAGGGGAATTTAAGCTGAGGTCTGACCAGTGAGGACCGGTTCAGACAAGAAAAGAGGATGAGTTTGGGGATGGGGAACATACACTAAGAGGGTGAGAAACAGTGTAATTTCAAGTGTCTATTTAGGGAAAAAAGCATGTGTCTAGAAAGTACTTAAGATGGGAAGAGGTACATTGGCTGAATGAGAAGTTTCAGTCTTGAGACATGAGTCAGGACTGGTAAATTCAAGCCAGAAGGAAGAAAACTCAGTTTAGAATTTTTGTCTTGACAGCAGCAGGGAACCCAGAAGTCAGGGAGCAGTAAGCTGACTATAAACGTTTTTCAGATTACTTCATCAGTAGTATGCAGGAAAGTTTAAAGGAGAAAATTTTAAATTTAGGCCTTTAGTATTAGAAAGAAAATAAAAAGGAAGAGACCACGGAGGGGGGAATAAATCACATGCCCTCTGCTTAAACAGGGTAATTTACCAACACTCTGTACCAAGTAGTAGAGGAGTAAACAATGAAAACTATTCAAATACGCTGAAAAGTCTATTTATTTGCAAAACTTGAGGGAATTCCTCTTCTGTTACTGTGCTTCGCATAAAACATCAAATCTCTCTCACATTGGACTAGAAATCCCAGAAAAACTATAGTTTCTAGTCGATTTCCCAGGATCTAACACCCTGAGATGTTCCTTTCCCTGACGTTAATAACCAACCCAGCATTAATAACCAACCTAACGTTAAGGAATAGCCAAATAGTTACCATTGTGTCTAATGATGTACACAACAGTATATTACACTTAGAGCTGAAACTGTCCTAGTGTAACTCTTCACTTTAGAGAGAAGGCAGTTGAGACAGGAGGGATGAAATGACTAGTTCGCACACTCAGACGCAGAGTCACATGCTGGAAGTAGAACTGGAACTTACTTCTCACGTTTTAGCATCTACCACATCCCACAAAAAGCCCTGCCTGCCAAACTTACACACGAGCCTTCTCTTCCCATGTCCATATGCTGTTCCCCTGACTGCAATACTTTACTTACTTCATTCCTTCTTACAGATTTTTCAAGACAGCTCAAGTTTTACTTCTCTGAAAAACCTTCCCTGAAAGCCTCCCAGGCTGCAATGGTTCCTTGCATACCTTTAGGAGAAAGCTTATTAAACTATTATAATTATTTATTACTTATTTCTACCACTAGAAACTCGGTGTGGGGGGGGTGTATCTCTTAAACCTAGAACAGACCTGACACAAAGATAATGTTTATCGATAAATGAATGAAAGCAGCAGTGGGACAACTTAACCAATTGGCAACAACTGACTCAACCAGATTCAAAGACTGTTTAGGATTCTGAGTTGAACTGACTCCTTTAAGAGTATGAGATCCGGGGCGCCTGGGTGGCTCAGTGGGTTAAAGCCTCTGCCTTCGGCCCAGGTCATGATCTCAGGGTCCTGGGACCGAGCCCCGCATCAGGCTCTCTGCTCAGCAGGGAGCCTGCTTCCTCCTCTCTCCCTGCCTGCCTCTCCACCTACTTGTGATCTCTGTCTGTCAAATAAATAAATAAAATAAAATTAAAAAAAAAAAAAGAGTATGAGATCCTAGGGGTGCTTCGATAGCTCAGTTGGCTAAGCATCAGACTCTTGATATCGCCTCAGGTCATGATCTCAGGGTCAGGACATGAAGCCTGCTGGCTCGGCGCTCAGCACATAGGCTGCTTGAGATTCTCTCCCTCTTCTTCTGTCCCTCCCCATACTTGTGGCTCAAAATAAAATCTTAAAAAAAGAGTATAAGATCCTAACATAAAGAGACAGTGATAGACTGATGATACTGTAGAGACTACTAACACAATAGACTCTCTGCATACAAAACTTAAACAAAGGTAGCACCGTATGAAAATAAAGAGAGCCAGTTTCCACGTGAAAATGAATTCTGTGTTTTAAATATTTTAAATTTGCTGACAGTAGGATATATACATGGAAATGTCCACCAAGAAGTCATGTAAATGGAATGGAATTAATGAGTTTAGGCTGGATGTGCAGGTTTGGGAGCTATGGCATATAGGTGAGAGCTGAAAATTTATGCAATCAGGGTTAGAGAAAAGTAGCTAAGAGTGAGGACTGAATAACAAGTACCCATATTTAAGAAGGGAAAAACAGGAGCTAGTGAGATTAACATGAAAGGAAGACTATCACAAAGAGCTACTTGGATAGTAGTAAAGGCATAGTCAATAGCATCAAATGTGGTCAAGAGAGGGAGAGAAAAAAAGAATAAAATCAAGACTTTGGATTAGGTAACAGATGATTACTGGTGTCCTTCAAAGCAACAGGATCAGTGTATTTCTAGCAGTAAGGAAGAAAAGAATAGAGAGCACATGGAACCAGCACCCACAGCCTATGTGTATCACAAGTATGATGGTAAAATGAAGGATTGCAATGTAACGAACCGAGGAGGGCAGCAAAGCCAAGTACAGGTCTTATGAAAGAATTAAGAGACTATTGCCTATGAGGTCCAAATGTTGTAAGGTTAAGTTAGGATATATTCAAAAGAATTTATTTACACCACAGTGTATCAAGTCTAAATTAGAAACAATAAATACTTATTAGGTACCTACCTACTTTATGCCAGACACCAAATAATACCTGCCTTTCTTTCTCTCATTATAAAACCACTGGTAAAGAGGAAACATTCTGGAATGGATCCCAAATATTTCATCTTAATTTTGTTTTGTGGATACATCAGTAATACATTTTCCTCAGAGAGAGAAGCAATTACAACAGAGAAGCAACCACAGTCTACTTTATTTAGATCACCAAGGCTATCTAACTCAGCTAATTCTCAAACCACAACAGAGAATCCTATGAGTCAACCAACACAATTCAACCATGTTTCTCCGGAACAGCCAGTACCAACTGTTAAAGCTGCTGATGAACAAACACCACCAACTGCCCATGCTTCGTCTGAAGAACCAGCAGCACACACTTCTGCTGGGCAACCACTTGCCTATAACAACACCGGACAACCAGTATCAATGGCCAACATGTCTTCCCAACAGACAGCAGTACCCGTGTTTACTTCTGCTGGACAACTACCACCATCTGCCCATACTTCTACCAAACGACTGCCACCATTTGTCTATACTTCCACTCAACAGCCATCATCCGTCCGTACCTCTTCTAGGAAACCAACACCACCAACTGTTCATAATCCAACTGTACAACCAACAAGTATCAAAAGCTCGCGGAGGATTACTCCAGGATTCATCCTAGAAACTACCAGTAGCAAAACTATCTCACATGAAACCAGTGCTAATTCAATAGCTTCCATATTAATTGGCGTAATTCTGACTTCTATGTTGGTATCTATAATCATAATTGTACTATGGAAATGTTTGAGAAAACCAGCTTTAAGTGATCAGAATTGGGCAGGTAGGTCTCCATTTGCTGATGGTGAAACCCCCGACATATATATGGATAACATTAGAGGAAACGAAGTCCCCACAAAACGTACATCAATTGTTACATTTATGCCTTGGAAATCAAACAAAAGCACACTCTTAGCAGAGGACTTGGAAATTAAGTTGTTTGACTCAAATGAACACACTGAAGATTCCAACCCCCTCAAAACAGAAAAAACAAAAGATGAAGTAAATGGTACATCAGAGGAGAGCCCTGGTGGATCAACGATCGGCACTGCAGTTTCCTCTTCAGATGATGCAGATCTGCTTCCACCGCCTCCCCCACTTCTTGATTTGGAAGAACAGGAGAATAACCAATGTGACAAACCCACTATGACAGTTCTATCTCCTCTTCCAAATGCTTCCTCCAATCTCCCACCATCTCTGGACTGTCTTAATCAAGTCTGTAAAAATCATAATACCGAGTTCGAACAAACATTTCCACCTCCACCTGACTCACTTAACTTGCCCCTGGAACCAGGAGATTTCATGAAAAACCAGGAAGATTCCAACAATGGGATCCAGTGTCAGGAGTTCTCTATTCCTCCTGATTGTGATCAGGATCACAGTGAATACTTGCCGCCCCCACCTGAAGAACTGTTATAAATATTGTAACTTGCTTTTTAGCTGATTTTCCATCTTTCTTATGAACTCCATCTTTTGTTTTTCTTCATGTGATGAAAGCAACTGGTAGCCAATTTTGATTTTTTTTCAGGAACTACCTGAATCTGCTCAAAGTTCACATGTATAAGTGGAACTTCTTTTTTTAAAAATGATGTAACAGGGATTTAATCACTGTACCCAACTTTAATGTATAGTATGTTTTATAGATGTATGTAAATAACTTAGCCATTTTGGAAACAAGCAATCTACATATACTTAATATCACATAATAGATATTTTTTCCCCTCAAAACCTGTGTATAAAGTTACCCTGAATAAATAACTTTGTTTTTCCATTTCAAAGTTTGAAGTCGTGGGCAGGAATAAGAAATTAAATACATGATCCGAGTTTCAAACAAAACTCCAAATTTTAAATTAATACCTCAAGTATTATATAAATACGCCAGGGATGTGGGGATGAGAAACTAAAATGCGTATTTGAGAACACAAAAATTTCCTTTTAGCTCTCACTGAAAACAGTAAAGCAAATCTGTTAAAACATCAAATGGAGGGGTGCTCCATTTGGCTCAGTGGGTGGGTGGCTCAGTGGATTAAGCTCCTACCTTTGGCTCAGAGCCCTGGGATTGAGCATCATTGGGCGCTCTGCTCAGCGGGGAGCCTGCCCCCCCCCCCACTACTTGTGATCTCTCTGTGTCAAATAAACAAATAAATAATCTAAAAAAAAACCAAACCATCAAATGGAGGGGACGTTGGATTAGGGATATCTACTTCAAAAGAATAGAAGCATACACCAAAAACTGTTGATATTTCCCTATCTCGCTGGGAGAACACAATTTTTTAAAAATTAGCCTCTTTAAAGAATTTCTTCTTTCTATGGCTCAAGCACCACCCAGAAAAGAAATCTTACAATGGAAAACAAAACCACATACACTAAACCACACCTCTTTGGCTTTGTTCCAAATCTGAATGATTTTCCAAGAAAAACAGACTGTATCAAATACAGATGGTTCTCAACTTTCACTAAACTTACTTATACTTTCTGACACTCTATATTTAAGTTCTTAAACCACCACTCCAATGCGGAATTTCATCTTTCCTCCATGACCTGATAAGTGATGAATCTGAGTTATCAGAGCAGGGGTGGCCCCAATCTTTGGCAGTGTCCATATGGCAAGTGTTCCTTGGCTATGCTTGCTGGGGTGCCAGCCTGTGCCTGCAGAAGTGCCTCTTTGCCCAACAAGCATGTAGTGGTCCTCCTTGCCCTACCCTAACTCCCAGGGGAAGTCTCACTCATAATCAAATGTGGTGGTCTTGTTGGTAGTTTAACCTTAAAGAACCCCTCATATTTCTGAAGTTTTTCAGAACAAAACACTTTATTTGTAGCACTCATGTTCAATAAACTAACAAAGCTCCACCTTTTTTTTTTTTTTTAAGATTTTATTTATGTATTTGAGAGAAAGAGAGAGAGAGCATGAGAGGGGAGAATGTCAGAGGGAGAAGCAGACTCCCCATGAGTTTAGGCTGGATGTGCAGGTTTGGGAGCTATGGCATATAGGTGAGAGCTGAAAATTTATGCAATCAGGATTAGAGAAAAGTAGCTAAGAGTGAGGACTGAATAACAAGTACCCATATTTAAGAAGGGAAAAACAGGAGCTAGTGAGATTAACATGAAAGGAAGACTATCACAAAGAGCTACTTGGATAGTAGTAAAGGCATAGTCCCAGGACTCCAGGATCATGACCTGAGAGAAAGGCAGCTGCCCAACCAACTGAGCCACCCAGGTTCCCCAAAGCTCCACCTTCAATTAAAAAAAAAAAAAAAGAGGAAGCTTTTGGACACTGAAATTTTATCTATAAGGTTTCCCTTTAAATCTTTTAAACTGTCCCTTACTGACCATTAAAACTTTTTATCTGTAGAAACACTTCCTTGAACTAATTTTTCCTGATGCTTATTCCTGAAGCATATTTACTATCCTATTATACTGGTTCTCTGTCTTTCACATTAAAACATTTCTCTCATGTTGTTTTTCAAACTTGGCACTTTTAAGGTTTATTTACCCAGCAGCCATCAGGAATTTAAGAACTTCCTATTAATCTTCTGAACGGGAAGTATTCTAGTTAGCTTAAGTAAGATACACTTAAGACTTTGATGCGCTTTAAACCCACATAACTCTCCTCATTTTACATGTAAGATGGTTACCTAAAGAGGCTCTTTCCACACTTTTGCTCTTCTTTCTCATCACCTTCTTTCCTGATCTCTTGAAGGGTGGGTGCTGGGAAATATCGGGGAGTACCAACTCTTACAGATAAATCAGGAGCTGATGACCTGGTTATAGACTTGTCTGATCTCTTTAAAACCTACATGCAGCTTTCTTCCTTCTATTTGTTGTACAACTTAAGAATCACAGACTTAGTGTCAGCAGCTAGTTTTTGGTTTCTTTCTTTCTTTTTTAAATTCTCTGCCAGGGGGAAAAATAACTCCCATTTTCTGCATGCAATTTTTCCCCACTGAGGTCAGTGGAAGCTGAGCAGCCAAACAGTGGCAATCCTTGCTTAATCAGCAGAAAGAAATTCAAGCTAATAAAAGAAATACAGGAGAAAAGAAAATGCTAGAAAAAAGAAAGACTTAAAAAAAGATGAAAGAACCAGGACCCAGAGCATTAGAGAAAGTTTACTTCATAAACATGGCGGAAGAACAAGGCATAAGGGAATAAAAAGTGACTGAATTACCACACAGCAGTGGTGCGCTTACCAGATCAGCATTAATTAGATTGAGAAACAACCCTGAAGACCACCTAGTTCCATTCCTTTTATTTGTTAACTGCTGAGAAAATTGGCTGGAGAGAGTAGCGATTTTCTTAGTGGTGATATTCTTAGTGGTGATACTAAAAGCTGTGTCTGTTCCCAGACTCCTGGTTCAGCACTGTTCTCACTTATATAGGACCAACGAGCACATACTTCATGCACTGCAACATATGTATGTATTATTTACATATTCCATTTGCAGCTGGTAGTGGGGGACACAATGACTTGACCTGTAATTATTATTACCTAGTTCTAATAAAAAAAGTAAAGTACAAAATATCTGGGTACCTAGAATTAAAACATTATAATAATCATGTACCATGATACTGATACATGATTAGATGAGTGGAATGGAAAGTCCAGAAATGGACTCCAATCTCCAATCAGTAGAAAGAGCTAGGGGGACAAATGGATATACATTTGGAAAAAGATAAAACTGGATCCATACTTCACACTACATTAGAATAAACACCAAACGGACCAGAGATCTAAATATAAAGCATAAAATTATACAAGTAATAGAAGAAAATATGAGATTTCTTTTATAATGTGGAATGTGTAAAACCTAGGAAAAAGAAGAATTTAAATGGTTCCTAAAAACGTAAAGATATACAACATTCCTCATAATAAGAGATGTATTTAAAATTACGTGGAGATACTCTTACTTATCAGATTGATATAAAGCCACAAGTTCCACAACAAAGTGTATGGTGAGATGATACAGACCTGACACCTTGGTATGCTGCTGCTGGGATTGCAAAATGGTAGGATCAGACAGAAGAAGCCAGTAATATCTGGGTAAGTTCTAAATGAATTTACCCTTTTACTCAGTAATCCCATTTTTAGGGATCTTTTCCTTTTTTTTTTAAAGGATTTTATTTATTTATTTGACAGAGAAAGAGAAACAACGAGAGAGGGAACATAAACAGGGGAACTGCGAGAAGAAGAAGCAGGCTTCCCCACCAAGCAGGGAGCCAGACTCCGGGCTCCATCCCAGAACCCTGGGCTTATGACCTGAGCCAAAGGCAGATGCTTAACTACTGAGCCATCCAGGGGCCCCTTTAGGAATCTTTTTCAAAGATTCATTGGACAAAATATGAAACTACTTAGGTTCAAGGGTATTCACTGGCACTATTTATAACAGCAAAAGTCTGGAAACAACCCACATGTCCATCAACATGGACTGGGTGAATAAACCATGGTACATTCCCAAATGGGGTCCTATGCATTGTGAAATGAATGTGAAAGATCCCTATATGCTGATGTAGCATGATCTTCAAGATATATTCAGGAAAAAAAAGAACAAGATGTGTAAACAGTAGGGGTGCCAGTGTGCCTCAGTCAATTAAGCATCTGACTCATGGTTTCAGCTACGGTTGTGATCTTAGGGTCCTGGGATTGAAACCCCTGATGAGCCCACAACAGGATCCGTGCTCAGCGTGGAGTCTGCTTGTCCCTCTCCCTCCCTCTCTGCTGTTTGTGCTCTCTTTCTCAAATAAATAAAGTCTTTTCTTTTTAAAAGGATGTATAATAGTATATTTAATATGCAGCCCTTAATATAAGAAAAGGGAGTAAGAACGTATAATACATACACATCTTAGTATGTTTGCAAAAAAAAAAAAAAAAGAAAGAAAAGAAAAGAAATAAAGAGAAAAAGAAAAAGAAAAGAAATACAGTTAAAATATAACCAGGAGCGCCTAGGTGGCTCAGTGGGGTAAAGCCTCTGCCTTCGGCTCTGGTCATGATCCCAGGGTCCTGGGATCGAGCCCCACATCGGGCTCTCTGCTCAGCAGGGAGCCTGCTTCCTCCTCTCTCTCTCTCCCTGCCTCTCTGCCTACTTATGATCTCTATCTGTCAAATAAATAAATAAAATCTTTAAAAAATATATAACCAAAAGCAAATACAAATGGTCACCAATAAGAGGAAGAGCAGATATAGGGTGAAGGGGATAGAGAAGATATATCTGAATACACCTTGTCACATAGTTTTGACTTAAGCAATCCCTAAGAACTAATGAACCTAACTTCATGCAAAGTTGGTTATATAAACATACAGAAAAATCCTTATTTCAAGTTGCATGCGAGCACAGAATTGACTACATATCCTTAGTGAGATATATTCTAAGAACAAATAGAGCTACAAAGAAATCTTACGTTTTATTCAGTAGTCTGTAATCTAATTGTAGCAATACTGGCATTACTCTGAAACTATTGTACGATGATACAACAATTATGTTAATGCTGTTAGAGACCATTTATAGGAAATATGGGGGATAAAGGAACAAATGAAATGTTCATAAAGAAGCAAACAGATAGATCGAGATGAACAAATAACCGAGTTTTGGCAACAAGCCAATAGTATGGGAAAAAAGGTGTGCAGAGGGGAGAACAGAAAGATCCACCTGGTTTTGAGGTGGTAATTTCTATCTTGTCAGTTCATACATCCTATTAAATACTTTGTTCAGTACTCTTAATTGTTTTCAGCAGCAAATTCAATCTGAATAGCCAACAATATTACTAAAGATAGAAAATATAATACTTTTACTCTCAAGCATGACAAATTTTATGAACTTAAGAAATAAAAACAAACTATACACTTATCATGACAAGCACAGAGTAATGTACAGAATTGTGGAATCACTATTTTGTAGACCTGAAGCTAATAGAACATTCTATGTTAACTATACTGGAATCAAAATAAAATGAAATGGGAATGAAAAAATAAAATAAAATGGGAATGAGTTAAAAAAAAAAAAAAAAGACAAACTGATTAGATTTCCAAACTGTTGATTACCACAGGACAGTTGTTCCCTGGCATCTGCCAATCTGTTATACCTTTCACAATGTTGGGGTGATATATCCTAGGACAGTGTGTTTCACAAAAGAATATATAAATGGAAAAAAAAAATATATATATATGCTTAGTCTAGAATAGTTGCCTAAATAGCTGTAATTCCTGACTTGACAGGCTTATCTAAAATGCAGTGTGACATTAGAAGGAAAGGAAAAGTGAAGGGGAGGAAATTGGAGGGGGAGATGAACCATGAGAGACTGTGGACTCCAAGAAACAAACTAAGGGTTTGGGGGTGGGGGTGGGGGATGGGGGAGCCTGTTGGTGGGTATTAAGGAGGGCATGAACTGCTTGGAGCACTGGTGTTATATGTAAACAATGAATCTGGGACACTGCATCAAAAACTAATGATGTATTATATGGTGATTAACATAACACAATAAAAATTTGAAAAAATAAAAAATATTAAATGCAATGCATCTGAAATAATACCTAATACCTAAGAGAAGTTGTAACAAACACTTAAGCCTATACAAAATTCTTATTTTTTGAGTAATAATAAAATACTATTATATTATTTCATGGGAATTTTTTTTTAAGCTTTTATTTATTTATCTGAGAGAGGGAGAGAGAGACAGCGACAGAGAGCATGAGCTCAGTGTGGGGAGAGGCAGAAGCAGGCTCCCCGCTATGCAGGACCCTGGGATCATGACCTGAGCCAAAGGCAGACACTTAACCCACTGAGCCACCCAGGGGCCCCTATTTCATGAGAATTTCTAAAAGCATAAGGACAAATTATTATAATTCAAATACATTAAAATATTTCCCCTCTTTTTGAGGATTTTATAATAATCTTTGAAAAAGAGGAAGCAACTGGTATGTCCCCAAACCTGAAATGAGAAATACTGGCACTGTTGTTGTATTGGAATTTTCTATTATATATAGCAGAACCTAATCTCAATAAAGCCTACTCCCCAAATCATTTGAATCATAACTTAATGAAATAACAAGTCCTTGGTTTCAAAAAAAAATTACTGGTAAGTATAATGGACACTTCCACACTGATGTAATGAGACTTCCTTGAAGTATAATAGTAAAACAGGAGTTAAAATATAAGAAATCTAAATGTCAAAACAATCATTCCTTATTTCCACAACAATATTGCTGAATGTAGTATTTTTAAACACATTGCTTTTAAGCACTAAGATTGATGACTGGTTTCTGAAATCCATAAAAAGAATCTTATTAAGAGTCCAATGCTGAACTCTCCAAGTAAAGTGGGAATAAAGCACCTAATCAATAATAAGTTTCTAACACTGCAGACTTTTAGAATGTAGATACTTTTCAAGGAACATTAATTTTATACAAAAGGTGACTCCTAGAGTATAGTTTCTTTTCTAAGAAAATAAATTTCAAATTTTTAATATAATAAATTCTATTTGGGGTAAAATATGGGGCAAAATAATAACAAATAATAACTTAGAGAAAAAAAGGATTAACAACAAGGCATAAGGAGATTTTCTTTACATGGAATGTACTAATAATTGCTTGTTTTTTAAATAGTAAAAATTTTGTAATGAAAATGCCATGACTTTATCTGCTTTCTTTTCTAAGATAAACTGGCTATCCTGGAAATTAGATTTGATTTTAACAGATTATTTATATAATCAATCCACTAAAAAGGGAAGCAGAAGGGACTATAAATCTGGTCACATTTTATAAAACTCATGACCAAAAGTTTTTGTCTTTGACATTATTTCATGCAATTTAAAAACTCTAAATTACTTTCTCAGTAAGACTGAATGTGAGGGGCGCCTAGGTGGCTCAGTCATTAAGCGGCTGCCTTTGGCTCATGTCATTATCCTGGGGTCCTGGGATCGAACCTCACATGAGGTTCCTTGCTCAGTGGGGAACCTGCTTCTCCCTCTCCCACTCCCCCTGCTTATGTTGCCTCTCTTGCTGTGTGTCTGTCAAATAAATTTCAAAAAATCTAAAAAAAATAAAATAAAATGTGAAACATTCTGAAGAAATCACCTAAAGTTGATGCTATTATTTTTAAAACATAAAATCAAATAAACAGTTATTCCTACAGCATCAAAGAGGTCTCTGGAGAAAAGAATTCATATACGTATTGACTGAACAAAATAAGTTGCATGTTGTAAAATATCCTTCACCTAAAAAGCATAAAATAAAACATATCTGACCACATAAATTTAATTAAAAGCATATGATGCTCATTTTAAAATGCAGTCTTGCTTGTATAGTCTGGGTTAAATGATCCTTTGTATCAAAAGATAAAGACAAAATAACCATATGGAAGTACTTGAGTATTTCCGAAAAAGGAAGATGAAGATTTAAGCGGTTGATAAACTCAAAGAGCTGATTATACGTAATAATCACCATGTTGGGGGAGCATATGAAAATGAAACAGATTGTATTATGTTATTCTCAAAAGTGACATGACAATTGAACCATTTTAGAACAACATGAAAAGGCAGGAGTTAAAAATAGTTAAATGAACATCTTAGAAAAACCATCCACAGGGAAGGTCAAATTCATTTTCAACATTTTTTAATGTGTAAAAAGAATAGAGTAGAGGCTTTAAAAAGAACCACAAATTCTTCATGAGGCCATGTTCGAATGCAGAACATCAGCTCAGACAGATACACAAAAATGAGAAAGGGCCAGGTCTAAGGTACACGAGGCACTATATCCTATAGCAAATCAGAGATCCATAGGAATGCTCAATGCCGTAATTTTTTTTTTTAATGGGGGGGTCCATTTTGTTGCGTGTGCACCTCTTGCAATAGATTCGAGTCAGCGCCAATGACAGCTCTGCAGTCCTCCTCTGTGGTACTGATCAGGTGGTTGCAGAGCTTCAGCTCCCAGCAACACAATGCAGCTGAGCAGGCAAGCACAGCCCACAGCCAGAAGCGGTTCCCACTCTCCAGAACAAGGCGACCTTTAAGATTAAGTTTCCCGGAGAAAATGAGATGCTGCTGCTGAAGACGACACTATGGTAAGCTGTTATTTAGATCAGTAAAAGACTGACTTTGGGAATTTTTTCCCCCTTTTTTTAAAGAAAAAGTCAGTGTGAGGACTGAATATATATTCAGAAGCAAGTGCATGCACCAGAAATTTGCTGCAGTGTCAGTAGAGGGGTTTCTTTTTAATATTCATTCACTTTGTGAATGTCCACACTGCTTTCTTTTAGCATCGGCACTGAAATAAACAGAAAAAATCACTATAAAATGCGAGGTTTAAGGATATGGTCTTGGTCTGAATTTTTCAGGTGCCTTAAAATGTTTTACGAGGATATATTTATCCTAAAAAGACAAAGATGAATTTTAAAGTATCGTTTTAATATCTAAATAAAATCTTACTCTAAACACACATTGACTATTACATTACTGCAGAGATTTAAAAAAAGAAAAAAAAAAAAAACAAAACAGACTCGACAGCCATTTTTTCCTATCTGAGTAAGAAAGGATATTATCAAAAATAGTAATAGCATAAGATTCTGACTCTGTATTTGCAGAGAATGCCATTTTGTAATGTAAAGGCTCTAGGAAGATAAATTAAGAAAGACTATGGTAAAAGAAGGGAGAAGAGAAGGGTGAAAATGCAGAAGCAAGTAGGGGGAGAGAGTCCCTCTCTACCACATAGCCCCAATTGAAGGATTAAGCATTTGGACTATAAATGAAGGGGAGCTTTGTTAGTTTAATCACTGGAACAATTATAAAAGGACTCAACAACAAGGAGGTTTATTGAAAATTTTGCCTAATGCTAACTGACCCATGCAGATGCCTAATTGTGTTTGCATATTAAAAGAAGGGTGTATCTGTTTGTTTCCAGGCTTTGATGGAATATCAGATACTGAAAATGTCTCCCAGCTTGTTCATCCTTCTGTTTCTCACACCTGGTATTTTATGCAGTTGTCCTCTCCAATGTATATGCACAGAGAGGCACAGGCATGTGGACTGTTCAGGCAGAAACTTGACTACATTACCATCTGGACTGCAAGAGAATATTATCCATTTAAATCTGTCTTATAACCATTTTACTGATCTTCATAACCAGTTAACCCAATATACCAATCTGAGGACCCTGGACATTTCAAACAACAGGCTCGAAAGCCTGCCTGCTCAGTTACCTCGGTCCCTCTGGAACATGTCTGCAGCTAACAACAACATTAAATTGCTTGACAAATCTGATACTGCTTATCAGTGGAACCTTAAATTTCTGGATGTTTCTAAGAATATGCTGGAAAAGGTTGTCCTCATTAAAAATACACTAAGAAGTCTTGAGGTTCTCAACCTCAGTAGTAACAAACTTTGGACAGTTCCAACCAATATGCCCTCCAAACTACATATCGTGGACCTGTCTAACAATTCCTTGACACAAATCCTTCCAGGAACATTAATAAACCTGACCAATCTCACACATCTTTACCTGCACAATAATAAGTTCACATTCATTCCAGATCAAGCTTTTGACCAACTCTTTCAGTTGCAAGAGATAACCCTTTACAATAACAGGTGGTTGTGTGACCACAAACAAAACATTACTTACTTACTGAAGTGGATGATGGAAACAAAAGCCCATGTGATAGGGACTCCCTGTTCTAGCCAAATATCATCTCTGAAGGAACATAACATATATCCCACACCTCCTGGATTTACCTCAAGCTTGTTCACTGTAAGTGGGATGCAGACAGTGGACACCATTAACTCTCTGAGTATGGTTACTCAACCCAAAGTGACCAAAACACCCAAACAATATCGAACAAAGGAAACAACGTTTGGTGCCACTCTAAGCAAAGACACCACCTTTGCTAGCACTGACAAGGCTTTTGTGCCCTACCCAGAAGAGACATCCATAGAAACCATCAGTTCACATGAAGCAGCAGCTGCAACTCTAACTATTCATCTCCAAGATGGAATGGTTACAAACACAAGCCTCCCTAGCTCAACAAAATCATCCCCAACACCCATGACCCTAAGCATTACTAGTGGCATGCCAAATAATTTCTCTGAAATGCCTCAACAAAGCACAACCCTTAACTTACGGAGGGAAGAGACAACCACAAATGTAAAGACTCGCTTACCTTCTGTGGCAAGTGCTTGGAAAGTAAATGCTTCATTTCTCTTAATGCTCAATGCTGTGGTCATGCTGGCTGTTTGAGGGTCTGCATTTTTTTTTGGAAACTAATGAAAGAACTCTTCCCTGATGTACAGTTGGGAAAATATGTCCCTATCTAACCAGTGATTCAAGCTATATAAGTATTCAAGAAAGCCAGTCTTACATTTCTGACTCTGATGTAATGAAGTAACTTGTCTTAAATAAAAGAAGTGCACAATGTCTTGGTACTCGCTGCTATTTTACTGTCTTAATTAAGTAAAACTAATGAGTTTCCTTCTTTTTAATGAAATGTTTTCTTTTTAAGGCTTCAATTTATTGCACAAGATATAAAGCATCTAAACTTTAATATGTATTTTATGTATGTTTACATTGTCAAACATCTGGGGAAAAAAAATAAAAGGTCTATGCTCATAACTGTGTCATTTGGCTTTCTAGTCATACCAACTTAATCTATTGAGTAGAGTCAAAATGACCTAACCATTTCTGTTCTGGGGTACCCTCATAAAGTCTTTATGGTAAATGACATGTTGGAGGTATCCAAGGATTTTGTCACTGAAGTATAACCGTGGTTGTCCCCCCATGAATGGTTATGCCACATCATTATGTTACACACAAACCATAATTGTTTCAAATCTAAATGATGTCCTGCTTCTGAGGAACTCTTGGCTACTTTACAGATTATATAATGGACAAAAGCTCTTCAAAAAGCTAGAAGACACTAGGCTTTGCATTTTAATAAGGAAAGTTTAACAGCTTTGTTTTTTGCATTTAAGAGAAGTATTGGAAACACAATAAAAAGTCTGCCTTTAAAGGCATGTAAAGGAACAGTTTTAGAGTATATTTAACAGACCATTTATTAATGGAGAATTTAAATATTTACACAATTAAATGTCTTCTATATATAGGAGAGGAAAATCTATCCTTTGCACATCAAAATCAGACTTAATTAAAAATAAGGTTCATTTCAGAATAAAATCCTGGGAGTGTAAGAAACATGGGCAGTAGTAAGGAAGAGACAGGAAAAGGAAAGGAAAATGGAAAAAAAGGATGGGATTCATCTCTAAAACCAGGCAATGAGCCCAATAAAACACACAAAAGGACTAAGGCTGGGCATAGGACAGATCTTAACACTCAACATCAAACTGCACTGGGACTCAACTAGAAGAAAATGGAGAACTTCCCACAAGTATAAAAGTAAGCCACCTTATGAATTAGAGACAAATATAATAACCAAGAGTCAGGAAAAGAAGCTCTGAAACAAGGCTAGATTAAAATGCAAGAAAGCATAACTGAAGCAGGTGGGCCACAAATGAGGTATTTAATTTGTGAGACACAAGGAAGAATCTATTTCAAGCCATTCCTAGGGTTGGGAGAGAGTCCAGAAAGAAACTTTTATGCTCCTTCCTAAGACATTTTAAAATAAGATAAGACTTCTTTCTAGGTCTGGGAACATTTCTATTCAGAGAGAGAGAAAAGAAATAACCCTCCTGTGTGTGTGTGTGTGTGTGTGTGTGTGTGTTTAAAGGACCAGGCTTATGGAAAAATTACTGTTAAATTTCAATAAAGCAATTCCTTTCCTGTACCGTGGCTCTTGAACATTTCTCTGCCCCAGAAAACCTAACTTACTATGTCAGGGAATTTCACCATGAAGAAAGGGGGTTATTTGAAAAAGTCCCCTAAATGATTTTAAAATTCACTAGCTTTCCAAATGGATAAGCTGTTCCCATTCCCTCCCAATCACTGAGTTAGTATCTTCACCAGAGAAACTCAGTAAATTTACAAGTATAAAGCATGTCAACTACACAGACTCTAAGTCCTTAGAAAGAAGTTATTACCTAACCTTAAAGTAATTACATAAACTTCCTTCTAAGGAAATTGTGTTCTTGTCATTATTAATGGAGGAGGGCTCATTATTTGCCCCTAAGACAAGAACTACTGTATTATTGGGCTTCATGAACATTTCAAAATGCATTAGTCCTCTCAAGCTCGTAAGATATGTATCCATCCATCCATTTATCCACCCCTAAGGTTCTATTTTACAGTAACTTTTGTTTCTCACCAGTCAAGAGGATTCAAATAAGAGCACAAATGACAAAGCAAATGCAGTAAGGGATAAAGTATCAGTGAAGAGTGTGTGCTCTGATGTCTAAGTTTAGGCCTAAATCCTGCCTGTCGTCTCTTAGCTGTACCATTCTGGACAAGATACCACTTTTCTCGGTCAGTTTCCTCATGCCTCAAATACCCCACAGAACTTACTCACAGTGTTTCTCTTGAGGATCACATGGTGTAATTCACAGGATGCCTTAACGCAGTGTCATGGGCCCCGACACTCTACCTGCAGTAATGTTGCTGCTATTGTTCAGATTATTATCACATGTGTACATCCAAACCTACTGCTTTGAGAAATTCATGCACAGAGAAACACCCAAGCTCTCCACCCTAGCAGCAGTAAAATGAAAGGATGTGTGTACTTCAGTCTCTGCTCTCTGCCCTCCAGAATTCAGGTTCAGATATTAGTGGAATAGGGAGCCAGAAGAAAGTCAGAGAAACTTTATTATCACAGCAGAATGAGAAAACATCTTTGGTTCAACTGAAAGATCACAAGTATGTGCTATTCAATTCTTCCATAACAATGCTCTGGAGTAGCAGCAAGTTCTTTCAGTGGACACCAAAAATGTCACATGAAAGTCAACCCCAAGTCTTTTATAAGATTATTCCTTGTGAAATACATTTTAAGAACTAGATAAACAATGATACCATGCATTGCAAACCACCAGCCAACATCATGGTTGAAAGTGAAAAGTTAGATTTCTATTAAAATTAGAATCAAAACAATAATGCTGATTATCACCGATCTTTTCAACAGTATTTGGGAAATTCCAGAATAGGAACAACAGATATAATTATATGGAAATAAACAAAATTATTACTAAGAGACTGAAATAACTGCCTATCCCAAGGATTCCTCAGGAATGCCTTCAAAAGAATAACCTTAAATAACTAATGAAAAAAATATGGAACCATGAGTGACTTTCTCATATACAGGCAACAAATAATTAGAAAATTCCAGGAAGAAGATACTGCCCATGGCAGCAACAAAAAATCCAATCTACAATGCCAAGAAATAACATTCATATGAAATATGCTGGACCCAGATGGGGAAAAGCTAAAAAACATTAATGAGAGGTATTAACCAAGACTTGATGGAGATGATAAAGATTTCTCCATTCATCTATTCTTTCAATCAACAGACATTTATTCAGCACCTGGAATGTACCAGACATAAAGGCTAAGTACAGAAGACACACCTTGAGTGATACTGCAAAGATGAGATTATTTCCAGTATAATTCATTGAGTAAACCAACTCTGACAAATACCTCAATGAAATTCTTTTTGGAACAAGAAATGAAAAACTTAAGTTAATCTGGGAATGAATGAATGAATGAATAGAAAAAAGAAGTAGTAGAGTTACCTTACACTTTCTCTAGAGGAAAACACATCTCAGCTCTAATAATTAAGAAAGAACGGTAAGGTCCTAAAAATAGAAAGGAAGACATCCATAGCATAGAAATGAAAGTGCAACCAGAGCATACTGCACAGGAGAATTCCATTTCCTCACAGGGTAGTTGTGAGGAGTGAGGACAAAATAAGATAATTCACGCAACATGCTCAGAACAGTGCATACCATGTAATATTCCTAAACATTATTAACATGGAGGGGGAAAAATATCACAAATTCCATGGTAAGGGTAAGACTCAATAAAGAATGGTGGGGAAACTGAACACAGCCCAATTTAACATTCACTTCATGTGATAACCTATACAGTGAACTAAAAAAGACATTAAAAAAAAGGAAGTCTTAAAACCATCACAGGATTTACACATATTTATAAATCTCTGGGTGACTTTTTAAAATTAGAAATAGAAAAAAAAAAACCCACAAAGAAATCATCAATAGTTTTGTCTATATAAAACTCCCAAATTTCTTTATGCTGAAACAATGAGCCTAATAAAAACAAAGAGAATACCATAAAGGAGATTGCTAACCAAAAGCTCACAAAATTGATAAAAAAAATATATTTAGATTCCCAATGGATAAACGGGCAAAGGACATAAACTGAATATTTAAAAGACAGAAAGCATGGTGATGGATAAGTATCTGGGAATATGGCCCACCCCATAATAACTGAGAAATAAAAATAAAGTATGATACCATTCTCATTAGTAATTCGCAAGCAATTTTTAATAAATAAAAATTAAGGCTAGGGAAGACATCACAAAATAGCTACATTCACATACTGGTACAAATCCTTTGGACAGCAATTGGCATCTGCGATGAGAAAACAGCTATTTTAGGTTGCTGCCTAGGTATTCTGCAGTATGACAACCCTGCACAAACCCTGAGTCTGGACATTTAAATAAGGACTTGAGCTTTCTACCACAAGCTCCTGCTTTGCTTTTCCTGGGGCACATTTTTAAATAACTGCTTAGAGATGAGCCCATTAAAATTTTAGTGACCATCACCCCAACCACCTTATAAGTAATAGGTGCTTGCTACCCCGTGCTCCATGCTCTATTTTCTGCTCGCTGGTAACCCGGGATGGAAGACTGCCCTTCTTCTAGGTCACTGTGCAGACTCCCCCACCCCATATTTCTGGGATCCATAAGTAATAAATCTTTTGACTTTACTTCCTTTGAGTGAGTGTATTGAAACAATCAAATCAAAACAACCCCAGGGTTTTCACTTCCCCAGAGCAGAAGCCCAGATGCTGAGGGACCTCCCTGCCAACCCTGTGTAGTTGGTTTGTGCCTCCTCATTCAACAGCTTATAATCTGCATACTCTCTCTCTCTCTCTCTTTTTTTTTTTAAATAATCCATTCTCCTCCCTTTTCAGCTGCAATATAGTTGACATACAATGTGATATTAGTTTTAGGTGTATAACATAGTGATTCGACAATTCTAAGTGTAGTCACCATATAATGTTATTACAATATTATTAACCATATTTCCTCTGCTGTACTTTTTATCTCCATGACTTACTTATTTTATATGTGGAAGTTTATGCCTCTTACTCCCCTTCACCTATTTCACCTATCTCCACATTCACCTACCCTCTGGTAACCACCAGTTTGTTCTCTATGAGTCTGTTAGTCTGTTGATTGTTGTTTTCTAGATTCCACATCATTAAGTCATATGCTATCTGTGTTTCTCTGTCTGATTTATTTCACTTAGCATAATATTCTCTAGGTCCATCCAGGTTGTAAGAAACAGTGAGACTTCATTCTTTTTTATGGCTGAGTAATCTTTCACCATATACATATATATATACCACATTGTCTTTATCTATTCATCTATCAATGGACACTTGGGTTGCTTACACTTCGACTTTGTAAATAATGCTGCAATGAACACAGGGGTGCATATAGCTTTTCAAATTAGTGTTTTTGTTTTCTTTGGGCAAATACTCATTATGGTACTATCTGCATATTCTTAATTTAATACACCCACTATGGGCAGTGATCAAAAACCTAAAATACTTTAACCTATAACCTAGTAAATTCTAGGTAAACTCTTTCTGACAACAAAAAAGGAAACAATACTAAATATCTACCATTAGGACATGAGGTAAGTAAATCATGATCCACTGACCAGAATATTATGTGTCTAATAAAAATATTTATTAGAGTTTTTTTCAAGTTTGAAAGGTGGAAAATGCAAAAACTAGGAAGAAAAGCAAAAGTAACCAGATATAAACATAAATATAGAACTATGTATTAAAAACAACAAAAAAGAGAAATATACCAAAATGCTGATACTGTATACCAGGTACGTTTTATTACCTACTTTGTCCTTGAGAAATGCCAAGAGATACAAGAAAAGAACTATTTGAAAACCTGTCCACAAGATCTAGGTTGAGCAGGAAAACAAGAAAATGAGACGATGAAAAATGAATTGTGACTAGGTAGGGGTAGCCAACAAACTAGAGGGTATCTGAAGTAAAGATCAGAGATGGAGAAGTATAATCAGAATTCTTGGAAGCACCTATACAGGCATACCTCCTTTTTTTTTTTTTTTTTTTTTTTTAAATAAAGATTTTACTTAGGTACTTGAGAGAGAGTCAGAGGGAGAAGCAGATTCACTGCTGACCAGGGAGCCCGATGTGGGACTCGATCCTCGGACTCCAAGATCATGACCTGAGCGAAAGGCAGTCACTTAATCAACTGCCTTTGACACCCCCAGGAATCCCCAGGAATACTTCCTTTTATTGGGCTTCATTTACGGCGCTTTGTAGATAGTGTGTTTTCTACAAATTGAAGGTTTGTTGCCACCCTACATTGAGCAAGTCTATTTGTGCCATTTTTTTCTATAGTGTTTGCTCGCTTTTGTCTCTCTCACGTTTTGGTAATTCTCCCAATATTTCTAACTTTTTCATTATCATTATATTAGTTATATGGCGATCCGTGATCAGTGGTGTTTGATGTTACTACTACAACTGTTTTGGGGTGCCAAGAACTGCCCCCATACAAGATGGTGAATAAGTAAATGTGTATGCTCTGACTGTTCCACCAACCAGCAGCCCTCCCCAACCCCCACTTCACATCTCTCTTCCTCCCCTCCAGCCTCCCTACTCCCTGAGACACAACAGTCTTGAAATCAGGGCCGTGAATGACCCTATAAGGGCTACTAAGGGTTCAAGTGAAAGGAAGAGTTGACGTCTCTCACTTTAAATCAAAAGCTAAGGGAACCTGGGTAGTTCAGTCTGTTAAGTGACTTCAGTTCAGGTCAGATCTCCGTCCTGAGACTGAACCTCGCATTGCACTCTGTGCTTAGTGGGGAATCTGCTTGAGATACTTTCTTTCTGACCCTCCCCCAGTTCACGTATGCACATGCATGTGCTCTCTCACTCATTCTCTCTCCAAAATAAATAAATAAATCTTAAAAAAAAAAATAAATCAAAAGCTAGCAATGACCACCCTTAGGGCATGTCGAAAGTCAAGGTTAGGCCAAAAGCTAAGCCCTTTGTCCCAAATGGCTAGCCAAATTGTGAATGCAAAGGAAAAGTTCTTGAAGCTACTTCAGTGAACACACAAATAATGAGAGAGCAAAACAGCATGATTGCTGACATGGAGAAAGTTTTCAGGGTCCGAATAGAAGATGAAGCCAGCCACAACATTCCTAAAGCCAAAGCCTAATCTAGAGCAAGGCCCCAACTCTCTTCGGTTCTGTGAAGGTTTGAGAGAGGGATGAAGCTGCAGAAGAAAAGTCTGAAGCGGGCGGAGGTTAGTTCATGAGGTTTAAGAAAAGAAGCATTTTCCGTAACAGAGAAGCAACAAGAGGAAGCAGCAGGTGCTGAGGCAGAAGCTGCAGCAAGATCTTCAGGAGATCCAGCTCAGATCCTTCATGACGGCGGCCACGCCAAACCGCAGGTTTTCAGCGTAGACAAAAACAGCTGTCTATCAGAAGACAACATCATCTAGGACTTTCATAGCTAGAAAGAAACTGATTCATAGCTTCAAAGCTTCAAAGGACAGGCTGAACCTCTTGTTAGGGACTAATGCAGCGGGTGACCTAAAGTTGAAGCCAATGCTCATTTATAAAACTGAAAATCCTAGGGCACTTAAGAATTATGCTAAACCTACTCTTCCTGTGTTCTATGAATGGAACAACAAAGCCTGAATATCAGCACATCTGTTTACAACATGGTTTTACTGAATATTTTAGGCCACTGTTGAGAACTGTTACTCAGAAAGAAGATTCCTTTCAAAATACGAATGCTTCCTGACAACGCACCTGGTCACCCAAGAGCTGTCATGGAGATGGACAACGAGAGTAAAGCTGTTTTCATATCTGCTAACATCCATTCTGCAGCCTATAGATCAAAAAGTGATTGTGACCCTCAAGTCTTACTAAATAAATACATTTTATAAGACTACAGCTGCCACAGATACTGATTCCTCTGATGGAACCAGATGAAGTAAATTAAAAAATTTCTGAAAAGGAGATACCATTCTAGAAGCCATCACTAAAGAGGTCAAAATATCAAGATGGACAGGAGTTTTGGGAGAAGTTGATTTATTTTAAGATTTTATTATTTATCTGACAGAGAGAGAGACAGACAGAGAGCACAACCAGGGGGAGGAGCAGAGGCAGAGGGAAAAATAGACACCCCGCTGAACAGGGAGCCCGATGTGGGACTTGATCCCAGAACCCTGGGATCATGACCTGAGATGAAGGCAGCTGCTTAACTGACTAAGCCACCTAGGCACCCCTGTAAGAAATTGATTTCAACCTCCTGACGTCCCGTTTTAAGACGTCAGTGGAAGAAGTAACTGCAGATGTGGTAAAGTAACAAGAAAATAGGATTAGATTAGAAGTGAAGTCTGAAGACGTGACTGAATTGCTGAAACCTCATGTAAAACCTGAAGAGATAAGGAGCTGCTTCTGATGGATGCACAAAGAAAGTGGTTTCTTGAGTTGGAATCTATTCCTGGTAAAATGTCATGGCAATTGTTGAGATAACAACAAAAGACTTGGAATATGACATACATTTACTTGAAAAAGCAACAGCAGGGTTTCAGAGAACTGACTTCAATGTTGAAAGAAGTTCTACCATGAGTAAAATGTTATTGAACAGCATCACGTGCTACAGAGAAATCATTCCTGAAAGGGAGTCAATCAGTGCATGGAACTTCATTGTTGCCTTGTCTTAATTGCCAAGGCCACCTCCGCTTCAGCAACCAGCACCTTGACTGGTCAGCAGCCATTACACCAAGGCAAGAACTTTTACAAGCAAGAAGATTACAACTTGCTGAAAGCTCAAATGATGATTAGCATTTTCAGCATAAAGTATCATCAGTAGAGGAATGTACACTGTTATTTTAGACATGCTGTTGCACACTTAACGGGCAAACATCACTTTTACATTCAGTGGGAAATCAAAAATTCGTTGGATTCACTTTACGGTGAGGTTTGCTTCATTGCAGTGGTCCCAATGAACATGCAGCTTCTCCAAGGTTGGCCTACACACTTTATGAGCTACCGCTAGCTCCACATGGCCAGTTACCATGAGGAGTGCTCCCCCAACAAATCTAACCAGATAAGCTCTTTTCTCTCCTCCAGACAAACAAAACCCCCCAGAACATTCATAATTTCCAAGCCTCAGAATACAGTCTAAACTCTCAATATGGTTTAATTATGGTCAGGCACTTGCCTTCCATTACAGTAAGTAGCATCTTTAAACCTTCCATCTCCCTCATTGTATAATTCAAGCAAAATGTCTTTTTGTCTCTGGTTCATCATGCTCTTTCCTGCCACCTGGCTTTCAGAGATATTGCATGTCCTCTGCAGAGTATTACTTTCCCTCTTCTTCCCTTGGCAAACTCATTCATCCTTTTGATTTTAGTTTAGATATCACTCCCTCCTACGAATTTTTTGACCATTTGGTCTGAAGTTATAAATAAAGATGAAAGATACATAACTGGTGGGCTAACAACAACTTACTTAAGACAGACCAAGTCAAACCTCTGAAAGTCTTATTCTACAATCTAAGTTTCTTCCATCAGGTCAAGTAATAGCTTCAGAGTCCAGAAAAAGGAGAGATCGAAAAGAAGTTATGAATGAAGGAAGGGGTGCTTCGGTGGCTCAGCTGGTTTAAGCCTCCAACTCTTGGTTGTGACTCAGGTCATGATCAAGATCATGGAATCGAGCCCCATGTTGGGCTCCAAGCTCAGTGGGGAGTCTGCATGAGCTTCTCTCTCTCCCTCCCCCCTGCACCCCCCCCCCCAAAGTAAGTAAAATCTTAAAAAAAAAAAAAAAGAAAAGAAAAAGAAAAAAAGAAGGAAGGAAGATTTGGCTGGTGGCTACTTAAAAGAAATTAGCTCTGGGCAAGTATGAGTTACCTATGGAACAATTCCAGAGAAACGTTAATTATGATACCTGTGAACAACTTAGTACCAGCAGATTGCTTGAGGGAAACCAGTCAGGGAAACAGAAAAAAATGCCACCTCAATTGTTAACGTTTAAGCAGATTAGTTTGCTTCACGCTTTGGAAAGTGTTGTGCAAAGTGAGGTTTTAAAGAAGCTTAACTTAAGGAAAAAAAATGCCATTTTGGTGCAAAGCCCCAACTCCAATAAACATGTTTAGGAACTGGTGGAGACATACGCTCAATATCCCTATCTATCCTTTCCATAATTCATTGCCTGATACTATGAATCTGTTGGAAGTCATTGATAAGATCGAAGCACAAAAACTAAACACACACACAGGCACGTGCACAGATAGAGTTAAAAGAATGAACTATGTAATTCTTTTCTGATCCAAACAGTGTTCTAAACGTACTTAAAGCACATGGCAGTTTAAAAGTGCATGAGAGGTTTTCTCATCTACAGTCTGTGTTATTATCTTGGGCAAGTGATTCAGTGGGTCTTCTGGTAAAAATCTAGTCAAGAACATGTATTCCATATAGGTATTTTAAAGAATAGTCTAAATCATGTTTATTAAAGCTACATTTTTTTTTAAAGGTTACTGTTGTCCCTTGTTTAAGAGATTCCTGGGCAATCACCAAGATCAGAAATGGAAATGACTAAACCCAGAATGGTACCTAATTCCCCATGTATGGTAGTTAGACCTCAAATAATGAGTTTACAAAGTTTGCTATTTATATGTCCCATAGGAAATACGATTTAGCAGTAAAAAAAAAAAAAAAATCAGATATCTGAATAATTCACATATATATCTCATGGCCAAGTATCACATAAATCTGATGAAATATTCAATACCAAGAAACATAGTTCTTCACTTTGAGACTTTGTTGCCCATAGTCACCATTCAAACAAACAGAACATTCTGGGAGGCTGAAGGAATTGAAAATGCCTGTCAAATCCTTGCTTCAACAGAAAATAAACTAAGATTGAATGCTTTTCTTGAGGAAGAAAAGAAACAAAGTATCAGTAAGGGAAAACAAAGATGTCATCACCACAATAACCACCAGGAAGGCCCTCGTTTGCCAAACAAAGCCTCAGCAACCGCTCCTGCCTGTAAGACATCATGTAACGTAAGAGTAACTGGCACACGGCCACATCCATTTACCAGTCTGACTACTCAGAAAGCAGATACTCAGCTGTAGTTCCTCATACTGATGACAAATAGGCAAAGAAACATTTAACAATGCCATCCATTGAGAAGTTTTAATATTTCCTCATAGTGTGGCTTTTCTACAATGATTACATGAAATCTTTCTTGCTTTAACCAAGTATATACTTGAAGTGCTAGAAGTCTCTTGCCCTGACTCTAAGTTAAAAAAACAATAAAAGCTGCAGGACTGTATAAACTTAGAGACACTGTGAAGTTTCTTTAAAGCACATGTAAATTAATCAAAGCACCAAAGAGTCACCTGAAAATAGTAAAACATCTTCAAACATTAAGTATGAGTTGACTATAAACTGACTTTAATTTTTTAAAAAATATTTTTATTTCTTTATTTGACAGAGATCACAAGTAGGCAAAGAGGCTGGCAGAGAGAGAGAGAAGAGGAAGCAGGCTCCTTGAGGAGCAGATAGCCCAATGACCCTGGGATCATGAGCTGAGCCAAAGGCAGAGGCTTTAACTCAATGAGCCACCCAGGTGCTCCCTGATTTTAATTTTTAACATAAATGTCACACATGATGCAAGTATTACTAAGGGCCAGTTTGTAAGTCACGTAAGAAAAAACTCATTTTAAACAAAAAATAGTATTACTTAGCTTGACATTTTGTCTTAACAAAAAAATTTCAAGTATGAAGATTTTCTTGCCATATCTAAATAGACTTCAGACTTTGACAGTCCTTCCAAAAACGATTTCCTTTAAATGCTGTGCTCAAAGGCAGCAGGATTTGAAGTATATCACGTCCAACAGGGACTCTTCTGAAAGGAACAATAGTCACTTGGATGTATTTACTCTTAATTGCTGGTTTTAGAATTTTCCCATGTTGTTTTATATATTCAAAGCTCTTCAGGACATCTTGGGATTATCTCCTTTCAAGGATCACATACTTACACTAAAGGAGGTGAACCACAATTCATTAAAACAACAACAACTGGTGGGGTACCTGGATGGCATGGTCAGTTAAGTGTCAGACTCTTGATTTTGGCTCAGGAGATTTAGGATCTCAGGGTCCTAAGACTGAGCTCCGCATCAGGCTCTGTGCTTCCCAAGGAGTCTGTGCGAGATTCTTTCTCTCCATTTTCCTCTGCCCCTCCCACCCCTCTGTGCCACTCTTACTCACACTAAAATCTTAAAAAAAAAAAACACTGTTTTTTTTTTCATAGCAATACATAAGATTGTAGCCACTAACCATATTATTTTATAGCACATGTCAAGTCACAACTACCAGATTATCCAGAATCAATCATTAAATCACCTTTGATGAGTAAACAAAAGCCTTGTTTCACTAACACCCAAGGTCACTATACTTCTATAAACCAAGTAGGCAGAAAAGAAAACCACAATTTAGAACTCCAATTCTAATTGCTATTTAAATCAAGTCTTCTTCCTTCAAATTATAGTCATGTGTGTCTATAATTTAAACTGGTAATTAGTCTTAATACTATCACTGAATGATTAAA
Organism: Mustela nigripes; assembly: GCF_022355385.1. Lineage (NCBI taxonomy): Eukaryota > Metazoa > Chordata > Mammalia > Carnivora > Mustelidae > Mustela > Mustela nigripes. The sequence goes on from NC_081572.1 coordinate 40,580,426, forward strand.
TATAGGTAACAATTAAAAGCTAGGTTCATTTATTAAGTATTCTATGAATTACCACCTACTCTGCTACATTCTCTGTTTCTAGATAAAGATATCTAGACCGAGGAGCTAAAAGTCCAAGAGGAGAACAGAAAATTTATATTCCATACACCCTTAGCTTCACTGCAGCATTATTTAAAATAGTCAGAGGGAACCTGGGTAGTTCAGTCAGTTAAGCATATGATTCCTGATTTCAGCTCAACTCATGATCTCAGGATCATGGGAAGGAGTCCCATGTTGGGAATCCATGCTCAGTGGGGAGTCTGCTTAGGATTCTCTCTCTCTCTTTCTCTCTCCCTCGGTCTCTCCTCCTGTGCATGTGCACACACACATACTCTCTCTCTCAAATGAAGACGTCTTTAAGAAAATAAAAATAAAAAATTAAATAGCCAAGACACGGAAGCAACTTAAGTGTCCACTGATGAAATGGATTAAGAAAATGTCACACACCCACCCACACCCACACACACAAACAGAATGTTATTCAGCTATAAAAAAGAAGTATATCTTACCATTTATACCATAGATGGACACTGATGGCATTACACTAGGAGAAATAAATTAGAGAAAGCCAAATACTGTATGATTTCATTTACATGTGGATTTTAAAAAAACAAAAAAGTGAACTCACAGATACAGAGAAGAGATTGGTGGTTGCCAAAGGCAAGGGCTGGGGGTGGGTGGGTGAAATGGGAGAAGGTAGTCAAAAGGTACAAACTTCAAGTTATAAAATAAGTAATTCCTTAGGGATGTCATGTACAGCATGGTGACCATAATTAATAATACTGTATTAAATATTTAAAAGTTGCTAAGAGTAGATCTTAAAAATTCTCCTCACAAGAAAAAAAATTCATGACTATGCGTGTGATGGATATTAACTGGATTTATTGTGATAATCATTTTTCAATATATATACAACTACTGAATCATTTTGTTGTACACCTGAAACTAATAAAAGATTATCTGTCAATTATATTTCAATTAAAAAAGGAAAAATTATATTCTAATATCACCACTGATAAACAATAATAGAATATACAATGGTTTAGTAAGGAGGTATTTTGCCAAAATTTGCCTTAAAAAGACAGAGGAGAACAAATGTTGGATGAGGCAGTGGAGAAATTTAAATTTTTGTACACTGCTGGTGAAAATGTAAAATGATAAACTTGCTTTGTAAAACAGTTTGGCAAACCCTCAAAAGGTTAAACATCAAGTTATAATTCTACTCTAAAGATTCATACCTAAGAAAGTAAAATACATATATCCAGACAAAAATTATATATGAATATCTATAGCAGCATTATTGATAATAGCAAAAAATAGAACAATATCCATGACCAGATGAATGGGTTAACAAGATGGGGTATGTGCTTGCAATGGAATATTATTCAGCTATAAAAAGGAATAAAGTAATGATAACATGCTACAACTTCCATGAACCCTGAAAAAACTTTGTAAACTAAAAGAAGCCAGTCACAAAAGAGCACATACTGTATGAGTCCCTGAAGAGGCAAATCCATAGAGGTATGGATGCCAGGGACTAGGAAGTGTGAATGGGATCAGAAAAAAGAATAACTAATGGGTATGGGTTTTTTTGGGGGGTGGGGGAAAGTGATTAAATGTCTAACATAGACATAACTGCACAACTCAGTAAATATACTAAAAACTACTGAACTGTATACTTAAAAAAAGTAAATTTTAAAATACATGAATTTGATCTCACTAAAGCTGTTATTATTATTTTTTAAACTTGCCTAGAGGAATAATGGGTCAGGTTACCGAGATGGGTCTTGAATCAATAGTAGGAGTTTGCCCTACATTAAAGGAAGGGCATCAGGGTGGCTCATTCATTGAGCATCTGCCTTCAGCTCAGGTCATGATCCCAGGGTCCTGGGATTGAGCCCCACACTGAGCACCCTGCTCAGCAGGAAGCCTGCTTGTGTTCCCTCTCTCACTGTCTCTCCCTCCCATGTCAATTAAATAAATAAATAAATAAAATCTTTAAAAGAAAACAAAACAAAAAAACGAAGGGTATCCAAGGCCGACGGTAAGATGGTTAGTGCTGCTGAAGCTCAAGGCTAGGCCTAATAATACAAGGTCTCAACCATCCTTCTATCGATGTTACTACACACTGTGATGGCTAGTCTTCTGTTATTAAACTTAAATGACCAACTGAAACAAATGGTTTTAGGACTTTTTGATCACTGTAAAAGTAATGTACAGAATGCTCATTTGGCATTACCAAAGGTGGTATATAAATGTCTTACATATGAAAATTTAGCTAACAGGAGCACATAAAAGGTTTTATCTGGAAGTAACATGGTCATATTTTAGAGAGATCATTCTGGTGGTAATGTGGAAAATGGAGGGGATGGGGTAATATCCTGGTGACAAGGAATCCAATTAGGAAGTTGTTGTAATAGCCTAGACCAGAGATGAGCAAATCGTTGTCCACCAGCAATATACTGTCTACATGCCCTTGTGGCCTGTTTTGGCAGAGCCTGCAAACTAAGAATGGCTCTAACATTTTGTGTGTGGGGTGTGTGTGTGTGTGTGTGTGTGTGTATACACACATATATGTATATATACATATATATATATATGAACATACAATATATGTGTATGTATATGTGTGTGTGTATATATACACACACACATATAAACATATAATGTATTATTTGTCCCTGGGGTACAGGGGTACAGGTCTGTTACTCATCAGGCTTACACATTTCATAGCACTCACCATAGGCTCTAACATTTTTAAAAAGCTGTTCAAAACAAAGTAATTCCCCTCCCCCAAGAAAAAGAAAAAATGAACTAAAAAATCTTTCTGGTTTGGGCTTTACACCAAAATATCTACTGTGTGGTCCTTTACCAAAAATGTTTGCTAACCTCAGCTTTGACAATTGATTAAACTGTAAACAGAGTTTAAAATATGAGGATAAAGCATAAAAAAATTTCTGAAGCAAAATCAGTAAGACTTAATGACTGGTCAGTTATATGTGGTTAGGAGCAGGTAGAAGTGAAGACGGATGTTAAGGCTTCCATTCAGAGCTCAAAGAAGATGGAGATACCATTACCCAAAGGAAGGAAAGAGAAAGAAAGAATCTCTCTCCTAAAAACTAAATTACTTTTTCCCACTGGAAATAAATAAAAATAAAATAAAATAAGAAAAAAATAAGAATAAATGATAATAAGCCAAAATTAGATAACAGACTTACAGTATTATAAAATTAGGAAACAACTTGTTCCAAGACAGACATTTGCCTGTGGAGCATGTATTTTGCAACTAAGGGGAAATGTGTTATCTTTTCCTGTTAGATTTCTAAAACAAAAAGGCTGGTATTTTACCACAGAAGAGAAAAGTGCTTAAGTACAATTCTAAAAGGTATCATATTCAAGTCTAACATAACAGTATCCTGCTTATGCGTATTTACACATCCACTTTCTCAGGGAGCTCACAAATGGTTTCTTTACAAGTAACTGTCCACAATGAGAGCCACTTGTGGGGCACCTGGGTGGCTCAGTGGGTTAAAGCCTCTGCCTTCGGCTTGGGTTATGGTCTCAGGGTCCTGGGATAGAGTCCCGCATCAGGCTCTCTGCTTAGCAGGAGCCTGCTTCTCTCTCTCTCTCTCTCGGTCTGCCTCTCTGCCTACTTGTGATCTCTCTCTCTATCAAATAAATAAATAAAATCTTAAAAAAAAAAATAAAGAAAGCCACTTACTTGTGCTACACCCTCCTGAAATGTTTTAAATATTCTACTTTCAAATACATGTAAAAGCGTACCAGTAGCATGACAAAAACGTCAATCCTCAAACACCTTAACTGCTTTCTGAACTAACCAAACATACATAACTTCCAAAGTGTTCAATGTTTAAGCGACATAAGGCAAAGGAGCAATAAGTGTCGATGGCATTATACTTATAGGTTATCTTTTAAAAAGCAGAAAGTTCTTCACTGCCAAAAGTGTTTGCGTAACTGCCACCCAAGAAAACTTTTAAGTGTCCTATTTGTGAGACAAAAATTCAAAGATCAAAGAGAAAAGTTATGGATGGGAAGACGGGGCCTAATTGTTTCTAGAATAACATACTCAAATTGTTTGAAATTCTCAAGAAATTGCTACACAAAATTTATGACCATTGAGATGATTTTATAAATAAGAATACTTTTCTCCATTTTTTAAGAGTTCTGAAAGAATATGTGAAGGTAGAAAGTTCCAGAAACACCAAAAAAACACACAAAACAAACGAAAAAAAACGTAGGCCAATTCAAGGTAATATAAGTATGTAAAGGAAGATACTGCTCTTCTAATTGCTTGCTAGTTCTAAAGCACCAGCATTAAGTATGAGAAATTTAAATTTCCCAGAAAAAAAAATTAACAACATAATTGCTATTCTTACATCAATTCTGGCTACTATTTGCCCAATGCTTATTATATGCTGGGCACTGTATTGAATGCCATTCAAATATTATCACAATTAATACTCAAAATAAACCTATAAGCTTGGCACAGACCCCACAATCCTTCATCTGAAACCCCTGGGACAAGACATACTTCCAAATTTAGAGTTGTTCAGATTTTGAGGAAGACAATACAGTGCACATATTGTCTGTAGTAGTTTGGGTTCCGGCAGGAAACAGACGGCACACTCACACTGAGCTATTGGAGAATATGTATTAAGGAGGGGGAAGGGTTTAGTATAAGAGATAGGAAAACTATAAAAGACAGAGAGAGAGCAGAACTGAAGGAGCAGCGCAAGGAGCAGTTACCAGACACCAGACACCAGACACAGAGAGGGCTGCCTGCAAAAACTGTTATCTTCACAGAGGGATGCAGTCAACCCACAGTGACCTTGCAGGAATACATTATTTCCAACAGGTCACATGGAATGAATGAGGAAAGAAGCTCAATGCTATCTTCCACACAGGGCAGCCTCTCAGGGGACAACAGAGTGGAGAGGTAGAGGGAGTGGATCTGGAGAGGCAAAGGCAAATTATCCAGCGCACAGGTGTATCAATCAGCACGAACTTCTGTCACAATTCCAAAATAACCCTCAAAAAAATACAACAGAGGTTTATTTCTCACTTGTATCATGTCACCCAGCAGTTCAATCACATCTAAGACCCCCATGCTGAACCCTCTGTTTCTAGTGGGTTCTGACATGAGAACAAGATGAAGAATGGTGAGAAGGCCTGGAAGGGAGACACATCAGGGGAATCTACATTCTGCTGACCAGGACACAGTCACATAGTACCACCTGACTACAAAGATGCTTGGAGTGGTATGGTAACGTACCCAGAAGGAACAGAAGAAACACAAATATAAGTACTAGTCGTATTATGTATTACATAATCCACACTAAGTGGGACAAATATAGATAGTACTAGTAATAATGAAAAGCCTCACACCAGTGCAGGTTAGAAGTTTCTATCAAGTAAGTTTTGTTACCAAACTTTTTTTTTTTTTTGGGCAAAACTTTACATTTTTGGAAGATTTGGGATCTCAGAACTGCAGATAAAGCTATTATGAATGTGCACTATGATCCACATTATACAAATACAAAACTCTTTCAAATAGCAGTTAGAAAATAGAGATGGGACTTCAACTGAGACCTGTGACTGGCAAACTTACACTTGGGAAAACAGCAAATGACCAGGTGCCTCTTATTATTTTTGACATCATTAATGATATCAGCCCTTGGACATGACAAAACAAAGGAAATACCGCCATATAGTCCAATGTTCATTGTGTCCTGTTCTGTCCCACCACTCACTGTGCTAGCAGGTAAAGGGGATACAAAGAGTAAGAGGTAATGCCGGACGATGAAACACAAGAATATGGTGGAAGAAAGATTTAGGATACATCTATGGTAAAAAGCAGACTCTGATTAGTGCTCTAAAAGTCTGAAGTCTTAAAATGACTGATTCTGAAGTGTAGAAATAGGGAAAGCTCACATAAAAGGCACCACCATTAGAGTTAGAGCTGGAAAGAAGCACAAAATTTTGAACACAGAAGAAGTACTTTGGGCAGACAGGGAAGGCTGTGCAAATGAACAGAGGCAGGAGGTATTTAAAGGCCTAAATAATGGATGGCAAATGATTTTTGTTTAGGAGCATCGGAGTGCTGGAGAGTTAAGAATTTTAAATTTTACTTAATTATCATCACAAGGCCCAGGCAGCTTAAGATTAGTAAGAAAAAGAAGGTAACGAGGAGTCCAAGGTTGGAGAGCCATTTTTGCTAGGTGATGATGCAATTAACTGAGAAAGATTGAGAAGAAACTATCTGGGCTCGAAACTGGGAAAGGGAAAAGTTCTGAATTTTAAATTTTAAGTAAGTTGAGACTGAAGTGTTTGAAGCATCACTAGGAGTTACCAGCACATTCCCTGAGTATTCTGGTTTATAAAATTCTACTCCATTGCTAAGAGGTTTTTTATGTTGACTTCTAGGTCTAACACACTAATCTCCAATTAAGTGAGGTTCTCTGTTATATGTACCATATAAATAAGATGTAGCTAGCAAGCACTGTTCTATTCATTCAGGAGAAATATAAATCCTTACAGCAAAGTAAAACAAGTGAGGAACATGTACCGACTTGTACTTCTGCCATTTATGGAGCAATTTCCTTGTATGTCAACACCACCGTTCACAGCCCTGCAATTTTTTTTTTTTTTTTTAAAGATTTTATTTATTTATTTGACAGAGAGAGATCACAAGTAGGCAGAAAGGCAGGCAGAGAGAGAGAGAGAGGAGGAAGCAGGCTTCCTGCTGAGCAAAGAGCCCGATGTGGGACTCGATCCCAGGACCCTGAGATCATGACCTGAGCCGAAGGCAGCGGCTTAACCCACTGAGCCACCCAGGCGCCCCGTACAGCCCTGCAATTTTTAAAGAGTGCTGGCCAATGTGATGAAAACATGAGCACAATATAACCAAACTCTTCCCTGTATGCTAGTTGTCAAGGAAAAGAAGTAATCAAAAGACAAAATTCCTTTAAAGAATACACTTAATGTGCTTCGATGTGGATGGTTTAATCTATATATAAAACTTTGTTGCGAGGGGTGCCTACATGGCTCAGTTGGTTGGGCAACCAACTCTTTTTTTTTTTTTTTTTTAAGATTTTATTTATTTATTTGACAGAAATCACAAGTAGGCAGAGAGGCAAGCAGATAGAGAGGGGGAAGCAGGCTCCCCGATAAGCAGAGAGCTCAATGCGGGGCTTAATCCCAGGAACCTGAGATCATGACCTGAGTCAGAAGCAGAGGCTTCTTAACCCACTGAGCCACCCAGGTGGCAGATTTCAACTCCTGATTTCAACTCAGGTCATGATCTCAGGGTGGTGGGACTGAGCCCTGAATCAGGCTCTGCAATCAGCAGGGAGTCCTCTTGCCTCTTTGTCTCATTCTCTCTCTCTCTAAAATAAACAAACAAATCTTTAACCAAAAACAAAAACAAAAAACTTTGTTGGGCACCTGGCTGGCCTAGTCACAAGGCAGGTGACTCTTGATCTCAGGGTTGTGAGTTTAAACCCCACATTGGGTGTGGAGTCTACTTTAAAAAAAAAATTACTTAAAAACAATTCTGTTAATGCAGTATGACAGTATCACTTTCATATGCGATCCTTTTCTTTGTTTTATATTAATAAAGTTTAGCTTCTTCTCTATAGGTGTCTTTAATTATATATTGTTAAATGCCTGGAATGCTATATTCCCAAATTTTTTTTAATACTTCAAAATAACCATGGTCAGAAACTACCAATAAACATATTTACAAGACCTTCAAGAAAAATAAAGACACCTATCTCTAGTATACTTACTTGATTGTAAGTCATGATAATCACAGCACGCAAAATAACATATTCCTCTAGTCAGTGCAGTGAAGAAACTATATAATGAATACACAGATAAGAGGAATGAGAAAAGATATATTCACTGGATTCCTTAAGCAAGTAGAGGGACACCTGGGTGGCTCAGTTAAGCATCTGCCCTCAGCTCAGGTCATGAACAGAGGGTCTTGAGATCTAGTCCCGCATCAGGCTCCTTGCTCAGAGTGTGGACTGCTTCTCCTTCTCCCTCTGCCTGCTAGTTGCCATGTGTGTGCTCTCTCTGACAAACAAATAAATGAAATCTTAAAAAAAAAAAAAAAAAAAAGCATGTAGATTTTGGAAAGACTTTATTTGCCTTCCTTGATCTCTGCCAAGGTCTGTCTGCTTACACCAGTTGTTTGGAAAACACCCAATAGGAGATTTTCAAAGAGTAAATGGCAGGTCAAGTTCAGAACACGTGACTTCCTCACTAATTATATTTAAAGAGCATACAGTAGAAGTTAAGATTCCCCACAAGACACTGAAGAAAACCTGAGTTCATAATCCTCAAAGAAAAAACATCAAAAGGTAATATTAATTTGAAATTTTCTGAATTATATATTAGAACCAAATGTAAATTAGAGTTCTGAAATTGAAGTGTGAGCTTTAAGTTAAAAAAAAAAAAAAGAATATTTAACCATGACCAACATGTGCTAAACTGTATTATCTCAGATGTGGCAACCTATTAGATTTGAATGTAAGATAAAAGAAAATTAGGGGTGCCTGGGTGGCTCAGTTGTTAAGCGGCTGCCTTCAGCTCTGGTCATGATTCTGAGGTCCTGGGACTGAGCCCCATATGGGCTTCTCTGCTCAGTGGGAAGCCTGCTTCTCCCTTTCCCACTCCCCCTGCTTGTGTTCCCTCTCTCGCTGTGTCTGTCAAATAAATAAATAAAATCTTAAAAAAATAAAAATTGGCCTTACTTTAAAAATGGCTTACTATTGAACTTTAGGTCTTTGTCTATTCTATGCTTTCACATTCCAGATCTACTAACAAATTCTGGACTAAGAGTCAGACTCAAGTTCTAGTTCTGGTCATTTTTAGATATGCATCCACAAGAACTTATGCTCTTTGTCTGAGCCCATCTGTAAAATGAAGGAACGGATATTGATTCCTCTAAATTTCCCTCTATCTTAAGAACTATGATATTGTTGTTTTGTTTTTTTTTAAAGATTTTATTATTTGAGAGAGAGCACAAGCAGGGGTACCAGCAGAGGGAGAGGGAGAAGCAGGTTCCTCCATTAGCAGGGAGCCCAACACAGAGCTCAATCTGTGATTGACCTGAGCTGAAGACAAGACACTTAATGGACTGAGCCACCCAGGCGCCCCAAAAACTATGAAACTGTTAAACCAAAGACTGGCATTTTCCCAGGACTGGAAGGAGGTTTCCTTCAGTTTTCCCCCTTCAAAAAAAAGCTGGTTCTTAGATTTGTGTTCAAAGTGTCAGTAAATTTCTTTAATTGTTCTGAAACAGGAAAATGATGTTCAAGCTATCATTCATCAGCCTGTTCCTCCTGTTTGTCACTAACACTTTGGGGATAACTACAGAACTGATGACCTCAGGGTCTACGACAGACTCAAGTCCCAGGAAGAGCCTGAATTCCATGACAACCCCAAGTTTCAAGACAACTTCAAACCTCCATACAACCTCAAAATCCAAGACAACTTCAATCCTCCCAATGATCTCAAATATGAAGATGATCTCAAATGCCAAGACAACTCAGTTAACAACAGTGAGCCCAAAGATAGTCATGACCAGAAATGGGAATACTATGAAAAGTGGTAGCACAACACTGAATCCAATGGTCAACATTCACTTTCTTCTCTATATACTATGCTTGCTGTTCTGTGTGTGCTCAGGCTGAAGTGGACTTGAATGATCTGCACTCCTAGCTCAGTTCATTACTATCTGCTGAATTACAACAAGCATGCTAAGAAAATCAAATTTATTTCAGTTTATTTCTTAGGAAGTTATCATTATTCTAGCTTAATTAAGTTGTAAATTTTCATTGTGTAAGTTTAATTATTACCTCAATATAATGCTTTCCTTCCTTATAAATGCCAAAACAAGCAAAATGCTACACATTTGCCCTTTAAATGTTTGCAAAATTGAACAGAAACTCAGATTTTTACATTAAACGTTTAAGAAATTATGTTGGTGATATTTAACCAAAGTACACCTGTGTGGGAGAGAAGGGGGATAGGAGATGGGGAATGAAGACTGGCGTGTGTTATGTTTATACTGTTTTATTTTTTATTAAACAGCAAATGCTAATCTTTTTTCTTTTTTAAAGATGTGTTTATTTATTTTAGAAAGAGAGAGCACACAAGTGGGAGGGGCAGAGGGAGAGGGAGAATCTCAATCAGACTCTGCAATGAGCTTAACTCCGTAACACTGAGATCATGATCTGAGCCAAAACCAAGAGTAGGACAATCAACTGACTGCACCACCCAGGCATCCCAGTAAGTGGACATCTTAAAGGAAATACTACAGTACTGCACAAAACAATACACCTATCTGTGTCACCACAGTTCATGAAGATGAAATAGTAATATGCTGTCACAGTAAAAAAAGGTGCCAATTCTGGGGGAGAGGAAGTTTGAAAAAAATTTTCAAGTTTTTCTTATTTATTTAAGTAATCTCTACACCCAACACGAGACTTGAACTCATGACCCCAAGATCAAGAGTCACATGCTCTTCCAACTGAGCCAGACTGCTAACTATTGTAATGCATAATACAGCTGGTCCAATGACAAGATTATTTTGCTCTGAGTAAACCTTTATCTGGTGTTTGAAAGGTCATTTGTAAATTAGATGCCTAAAATTCAAAACTCTTCCCTATAGAAACATATCTCATAAATACTAGAGAGTTTCATGCTGGTCTACAAAGGTTGATTTAGCCCAAAAACCTTGTACCTAACTTTCACACTGGTAATAACCACATAATTAATAGTGCAGTTGTTAAGGTTTGAAACCCAGTTGATTCTCAAAAACTGCCACCATGAGTTAAATACATAACCCAGTGCAATTTCCTAACTTCAGTAATAAACTGACTACAAGTGAATCACTTTGGATGCCTGCTGAATACGTAAATTAGGCTCTCCACAAGAGATTTTGATTTGGTAGCTCATGGTAGGGCCTGGAAATATGTTTGCTTGTTTTAATTTTCCAGATCATTCTGATAGCTAGGTCTGGGAACAACCAACAATTTCTCTTAAGTTTCAGTTTATATACATGTCAATCATTGTTAGTAACAACACCTCATGGGACGCCTAGGTGGCTCAGTCAGTTAAGTGTCTCCCTTCCACTTGGGTTGTGATCCCAGGGTTCTGGGATCGAGTCTCCTATTGGGCTCCTTGCTCAGCAGGGAGCCTGCTGCTCCCCCTGCTTGTGCTCTCTCTGACAGATAAAATCTTTAAAAAAAAAGAAAAGAAAAGAAAACCACACACACAAGGCCTCAGAAAGTTACTGTTAGGGTTAGATGAAAAATTCTATCACATGCACAATTTGCCTGACGCACAGAAAGCACTCAGGAAATGTTAGCTGTTACCATTATTATTACTACTAACTACTATCCCAAAAGCAATTGCCAGGTACAACAATATTCCTAAGAGGAAAACTCTTTGTTAGAACTTTTAGGTTTTATATTTTTAATTATTCTTCAAAAATAACCTGTGTCCTGGCAACAAGTCATATAATACAGAGGCACATAACAAATACTATAATCGGTCCTCTACCTTCTCCAATCATACTCCTCCCCTGCAATAAGCAATGTGAACAGCTTAATGTGTCTACTTTCACACATTTCTCAATCTACATATGCCTGTGCACACATAGTTATATGACAATGGTCAGTCCTCCTTCTGGGTCTTTTTTAAGTATAACGGAGAACTTCTGTTACTTTCGCCTGCTCAACATCCATTTTTCCTCATCCTGGATCTGCTATCCAATTTTCCTTTGGGAAACTCTGCCCCTGGTGCCCTCTCTTTCAGTCCATGCAGTTCAAGTTGGGCTGGCTTCACCACAAAGCTCCAGGGATGTGTGCATGATTCAGGCCTAGACAACCAAGACATTCCACCCCTCTGCCGCAGTGACTGCCTCAGGAATTGGCATGTGACTCACATGAGGCAGTAAAACCAGCACTTCTGCAGCATCTACTGGGAAAGAGGTCATTTTCCCTCAGTTGGTAAGCTGAGAACACAAAACACTGCTGGCCACAGGAAAAGCCTTCTAGGAATAATATCAACCCAAAGTAAGTAGAGTCAAGAGACAGAGAAGACAATGTTTTACAGATGACACTGCTCAAAGCTCTGCACACGGTCATGTAAGAAGCCAGACCATATCTTGATCTCTTCAGGTATATGTACCAAATGATGTCCTTTTTGGTTTATACAAGTTTGAAATTCATTTCTGTTACTTGTAACAAGCAAAATAAACTTAATGCATTGCATAATATTCCATAATATAGAGGTATCCTTATATATTCAACAATTCCCCTTCTGAAACATAGTTACATTGTTTTGGGGTTTTTTGTTTGTTTAGTTTTTTTGTGCCACCATAAACAAGACTGCAACAATTGTTCTTGTATTTATGGTACTTTAACTACTACAAAGTAGGAGCATAAATATATGGGAGGGAATACCAGGGAAAGATTAGAAACTAAATTATGTCAAAATTATGGAGCACCCTGCATGTCTGACTACAGAGCCTGGACTTAAATGAGGAATCTATGGTGTTTTTTAACACACCAAGAGAGACCAGCTGAGATTTGTACTGGTCTGCCTCCAGATGCAATGTTAAGATGACCTGGAAGAAATTATCTGGGGATTAGGAAGTGGGAGGATAATGCTGCGTTCATATAGGTAAGAGCTAGTAAAGAGAGTCTCAGGAATGGCAGTGGCAGAAAAATGATTTCAAAAGGCATTTTCAAGGTTCCTAAAAGAAATATTAAACCATTAAGATCCAATTAAAAAAAAAAAAACATGCAACAAAAATCACAACAAATACCAAAAGATAGCCCCTGAAAAAGAATAGCACCAGGTGGTTATTTTGAATCACATGACTGCCAGTCAGGAGCATATACTTCACTTAAGGAGCAGGCCAGAAAGACACTGGCTGACCAGCACTTAGCATGAAACGTTTTGTCAAAGAGGTGGTATTTTAGCTGAACCACATTCTCTTTTTGGAACCTGAAGTATGTGGTGCTGAGGTAATGAAAGAGTTAGTAGTTGTGGCTAAAACTGAAAGGATACCAAAAGAGAAAAAACAGTAAGTAGAGCTGACTATGAAGCCAAGAGAGAGTCAAAGATTGTGAACTAGTTCCAGAACTGATAGCCACCTACTTCTGTCTACACCTAGGCAGTCTCTGCTGTGTAACTCATGTTTTTTCTGAAGCCTGCCTTTCTGAGAAAATAAGAATGTCTTCTTTGCAGTAACAAAGGCCTACTAAAACAGTGTAATTTGTCAGGGTCCCACAGCTAAAACCAAGGCTAGGTGACTGACAATGAGGAGGATAAAAGAAAAAGGTAAGAATTTAAAATGATTAGGGTTTCTAGCATGGGAAAGAATAATGATGTAACTGAGAAAGAAAATACAGTGTAAAAATTTGAATACATACTAAATCAAGTTTTGCATATTTCAAGTCTAAAATGTTTGTGGACTATCTGTAAGGAGAATGGAATCTATAGGTCAAAAAATATTCACTAATACACAATAGTCTAAGCCACAGAAACACAGGAATATCAAAAAAGAAGTCAAACCCAAGTGTTCTTTGACAAAGTTGGCCATGTAGAGATAAAGCCTTCACTATATTCTTTTGGACTTGTATCATGGTGAAAGTGGGCCTTTCTCGGCTCTGAGTTACTGTGTGCTCAAGAATCTTGGAGATAAGACTTGAAACCAGGTGAAAATAAAGACTGAGAGGAGCTCCAGGAAGTCTAAGTGAAAAGTTCAAAGTAATGAAAATCTGAAACTGTTAAGAGTCCTATCCAAAAACAAAAACCAAAAATGAAAAAAAGAAAACCTCAAATGTACTCTGTACAGAACTTTGAAGTCACAAAATACTTCATGTGAGAGGTAGACAGGATAATAAGTGCTACCCTCTCACCTTTTTTTTTTTAACAGAAGACACAGATTCAGAAAAAAAATCATCTAAGATTACGCAGCTAATAAAACAACAGAGTTAAGAATTGTTTAGCACTCTGAAGTCATCATGTTCTATAGGTTTCCTGGAAATCTCACTGTTTTAATCCCACAGAGGGTGTCTGGATCAGGCCTAATCTGCTTTCCTTGGCCTTTTCTAGAACCTCCAATGAAGCAATACAATCTTACACTTTCCGATCCTAAAGGGAAAACCTAGTTTTGAGGCTTTCCAGATATCTTTGCTACTTACAAACTAACAAGAATTTAAAGGGGGAGGAGGACACACATCTATCTGCCTCTCTCACCAATGTTTCACTTTAATTACTTTGACAAAATAGGGAGGGCCAAAACACTGACCGCATTAAAAGTTGGGATTGAAATATAAATATGGTTCATCTCTGTTACAAAAGAAAATTAAAATTATCTTAGGCAATTTAGAAATGGGTATTGGTATAAAAGTTGGAGAGAAGACTCTCAAGAGAAATGAAGAATGTTACTCAAGTGTTTTTCAAGAGGAGAGCTCAGGGTAAATGCAAGTTCCTATACTCTTAATTCCATAACACCCAGTGCTTGGGACTCCTTGGTCTTAAAGCTATCTGGATTATTTGACTAAATGAATTTCCCACCTTCCACATTCCTTTCTTCAACCCTCCCCCACTATTTCTCAACCTCCACTTATCCCCTACACACTGTTAAGTTTGTTAGAAACTTGGGAAGATTAATTCCTTCTGCTACTTAATAGCAAAACTAAGATTATACATAGTCCTAAAATTCCAAAGCCAATGGTCTGTTACACCACATTGTCTCTAAAGTTCAAATACCATGAGTTTATATCATCAACACAAAGAAGTAAAAACCACCAACTTAGTATCACCGATAAGTTCCCAAAAGGAAGGAAGTATGGAGGCAAGAAAGAAAAGACCATGGCAGGGAAAGCACGGCAAGCCTCATGCCTATTGTTAAGAAGGAGTTCACCACATTTCCAGAAAGGCTTTCAAAGGAACTAGCCTGGACTGAAGACATAATGAAAAAAATGCAATCATTTTTCCAGGCGGTCACCTATGCCATCCTTATAGAAATTTCCCACAGCTTCTCTGAATTATTTAAGTAACCCCAATCTCGTCATACACAACATATTATTGAAAGTTCTTAGAAACAGATTCTTCAAGTTTTAGTTCTGCTTAAAAAGAAGTGTTTCTGATTATCATGCTGTAGATATGTTTACTCAGAATACAGCTTAAAAACAAAAGATGCTTTGCAATTTTTTTATTCTTGGTAATTAATCCATTGTAGGAAGTATTTAAAAAAAAAAAACTGATTTTAAGAAAGAGAAGCCAAGAGGAAACAGGTCTCCTGAAAAGCAATTTCTAATATACCACTGTAATTTTGTGATGATGGCTATTTATCCAGCTATATTCTTACAGGTAAACTTATCTTCAATTCCAGTAAAGTCAAATGGGAAAAACCAAATTTGCTGTCTCTCTACATTTGTAATTATTTTTAAAACTCTGTTAAGAGAAACTAAAACATCGTAGTTCTTACCTCCGTGCAACATAATAAAATATAGGATTCCCAGCTTTGGAAGTCCCAGCTTGGTAGAAAATACTTAATGTTTTCAAAGCCTTGAACTCTTCTTTTTCATGTACTTGATGCCTGAAAGAAAAAAACAAAAACAGAGTAACTCAGGCTTTATATTGTCCATTGAGTATTTTTAAAAACCCATGATTACAGCAATGATAAAATATGTAAAATGGCAAAATATTTAAAAAGCAAAACACTTTCTGAAAGGCAATTTTGTAACAAATACCAAAAATTTTAAGGTGTTACTCTTTGAAACACACTGAGTAGTTCTTAGGAATATCTTAAGAGAAGTACTGGGCAGCAATATTAACCATAGGATTGTTTTTTATCGCGGAATTTTTTTTTTCTAGAAGCAACTGAGTTTTCAGTTTTTTTCAAGAGTTCAATTTATCAACATTTTCTTTATTGGTTTATGATTCTGAATGATTTAAAAGGCCTTCCTTTGCACATGTTTCCTTCTTCATGAGAGTTTATCCTCATGAATGGTATGAGCACCTTTTTCCAGATAGTCATTCAATTGTACCAACACCATTTATTAAAAGTTCATTCAACAGTTAAATTTAGAAACATAAGAAACAAGCGTTGGCGCGGATGTGGAGGAAAAGGAGCCCTGATGTACTGTTGGTGGAAATGCAAATAGGAGCAGCCACTGTGGAAAAGAGTATGTTTCTCAAAAAATTAAAGATAGAATTACCAAATGATACAGTAATTCCACTGCTGGGTATTTACCCAAAGAAAACTGAAACACTCATCTGAAAAGATATATGGACCCCTATGTTTATTGCAGCATTATTTACAATAGCCAAGACAGAGCCAAGTGTCTACTGATAGATGAATGGATTAAAAAAAAACTTGTGTGTATACATATAGAATGGGATATTATTCGGCCACAAAAAAGAATGAAATCTTGCCATTTGCAACAACATGGATAGAACTAGATAGTATAATTCTGAGTGAAATCAGTTGAACAAAGACAAATACCATATGATTTCATTCATGTGTGGAATTTAAGAAACAAAACAAATGAACAAAGAAAAAAAAAAACAAAAAAGATATAGAAAGTATCTGGTTGCTGGAGAGGTTGGGTGGGAGGATGGGGAAAATAGGTCAAGAGGATTAAAAGGATAAACACTGTGTAATGTACAGATTTGTTAAATTACTACACCGTACACCTGAAACAAATGTAACAATATATGTTACTTATACTGGAATGAGTGAATGAATGAAAAAATAAATGTAAATCCCAAAACTTAAAAAAAAAAAAAAGTCCATTCTGGTCTCCCTGATTCTGAACACCACTTTTTATCATATATTAAATTCTCCTGTGTATTTTAAAATATTTCTGAAAAAGTATGACTTGATTTTTATGTATTCTGCTGAATATACAGTGTGTGTATAATTAATTTGAAGATTCTAGTCATTCACTAACCCTGGGACATTTTCATCCATTGTCTCTTCAAGTATTACCTCTTCACCATTCTCTCTAAGCTGCACTTCTGAAACACCTATAATGCTTGTTGGACCTTCTCATTCTGTCATCTGCATTTTTTAACTTCTTTCCTATTTTCCACTGTACTAAGATATGTTGGTAACGTGTTCAGAAATCATCTTCCAGCTATGTATTTTAAAAACAAAATATTTTAAAAACATAGTTCCTTTTATGTACTATTTCTAGGTGTCTTGTGTCTTGAAGAGGGTTGGGGAGAGAGGCTGTATTATCTTAATCCATCATGTTGCTGGTACCAGGTCAGTGTTTGTTTAGTATTAATGGAAACAACTTACACATCATTTGATAAGAGAATAGGTACACATGTGTATAGATAAATGATTGTGTGGCCATCTGCCTGATGTCAACTAAATTATTTCTAAGAGGTACACATCTCTAAGAAGACTGAGAATTTTTTACTTTCTTCTTCAGATTTTTAAGTTTTGAGTAATTCAACAATTTTTATCTTTACAGCTGAGAAAATTATAAAGCTACCTTCATTTCCTTAAAAGAAAAATGAGTCTCAAAGAGCATCAGTGGGAGCTGAGAACAAAAATAACACTTAACATTTATTAAACACTATATATAAACACTATATATACCAGACACTGTCTAAAATGTCTCACATATATTAGGTCATCTAGTCTTCAAAAGCATAGAAGGTTGTTTTATAAGGGAAGTTAGGATCTTAGGTAAGGATCAATAAATAGGTGTTCTTAGAAAAGTGGAAAAATGGCTAGGATGTCCTCAGTAATGCTGAATAAAAAATAGTTTTATATTCTTGTATTATGCAATGCTCAATGAAGTAATATGAAAATTTTCTGTGAAAATATTTCTTCAATCATCAGGAATAAACATGTTAAGCTAAAATGAATATAACAGAGCTAAAGATAAAAATTAAGCTGCAAAGGATACTGTTACGTATTAACATTTTTTTTTTTGAGAGAGAGAGAGAGCGAGCGAGAGCGAGCACGTGAGAGCATGAGTGGTAGAAAGAGAGAGAATCCTAAGCAGACTCTGTGTTGAGTGGAGCCTGATGAACGGCCCTGATCTCAGGACCCTGAGATTACAAACTGAGTTGAAACTAAGAGTCAGACACTTAACCAACTGAGCTACCCAGGTGTCCCATGTATTCACACATTCTTTTAACGGTATCAAAGAATTGGAGGCATGTGCACACAACTATGGCCTATATGTAATATGATCAGTGACAGGCACTTACAATGTAAGGCTTATTATATGGAAATCTGGGATAAAAATTAATTTCTGAATGTCACATTCTGCTTTTTTACTTGTCTCTGGCACATATAACAAATAAAACACTTCACCCACAGTCACTAATGAAGTACTTACTAAGTGACTAAGTGTGAAATACTATGAAAGGTCCTTTAAAGACTAAAGGATTCAGCATGCTGCAATTGCTGTAACATCAAAAAAGTGAATATCTAACAATGAGGATGTTTCACCTCACAAACAAAATCCTAATAAATGAGATTCAAAACAAATGTCCACAGGAATTTTATAGCCATACTGAAAAATACTGAATTTTCTGAGTCTCAATCTGAATGAAGTTAAATAGCATTAACTTTTGGAAGGGTTCTGAAAAATACTACAGTGTGGTAGAAAGAGTTCAGAACTTAAAATCACAGATCTCTGAATTACGTGCCGAATCTTGGGCAAATCACTCACTTTGAGCTACAGGACTGCCCTTAACCATAATATGATTATCTACCCTCCCTTCTAAGTATTAAATGCAAAACACCTCAAAGCAAAATGACAAAGTACATTGCTTTTAAAAGAAAATCAAATATAAAACAAAGCAAATGTCAACAATAAATAAGAAAAAAGTGGGGTCCCAAAATACACTCATGTGGTCATTAGGCACCTCTTTCCTGATAATCCTCTATCAGAAATACAAGTATATCTAACAAGCAGCCTGGTGGTCAGTGTTGCACCTCAACTAAAAGTGAGCAATCATTATTTCAACGTGGTACCTTACCTAGTCATAAATTCCTCAAACTTGGAACTGGTAAGGTTAAGGCTGGACCAGTGTGTATCTGCCACAGGTTTGTGCTCTGGAGGACCCAGGTATGCAAGAAGTGTTGCCATCTTATCGAAAGGTCGTCTTCCAACAGCTTTGTGATCCCTAGATAGAGCAAACTACTTAGAAAACAGGAGCAGTTCACATTCAGCAGTATACATTGCTTTAGATTATCATTGCTTTTCTTCTTTCTGTCAGCTGGTGGTTCTTGCTGACTTGTAAATAGCACCAAAAAGACCTCACAAGGTCTTGTAAGATGGAGACATCGTAGAAATATGACCACTCCCCAAACTATAAAACTTACATAAAAAAATTCTTTTCTTTTCTAGAAAAGAATTAATTAATTAATCCACTACCACTAAACAGACAATCAGTAGTTAAAATAATGTTGTCATCCACTTTTCACAAGACGAAAAGAATCCTTCTTGAGAAACTAGGCTTTACTAATTGGGATATGTATTTGTCCCTCATATCAGATCTCTGCTTAATCAGGGTAATTATGGATTTTCAATAACAATTCAGCATTTAAAACTATACAAGAACAACAAAATACTGTTTCACAAAAAGCATCAAACTCCATAAACAATGAATCTTGGAACACTGCATCAAAAACTAATGTAACTTATGGTGACTAACATAACACACAAAAAATCAAACTGGTAAAAATTGGGTTTACTAATGCTAACTTTGGTGAGGATGTGTACACAGAGGTACTCTCACACAGAACTAATTAAAATGTAAATCAGCATGAATACCATGAAAAGTAATGTGGCAGTTATATAGTAAAGTTGGGGCTGTGTGCAGCCCAGAACCCAGCAATTACACATTCAGGTAATACACAAGGAGATAAATATGAAGAATTTTATTACATTACTATTTAATAAAAGAGAGAAAAGCAAAAAACAAACCTAAGTATCAACTAAGGAATGTGAAAATAAGTTCTCATACAGTGATCCAGTAAAACACTAACCTAAGTTAAATAATCTCAGAATATTGTGTGAAGAGACTATATTTAGCATATAATTTCTGCAAAATTTTCAAACACACAAAACTATGTTATACATACGTATAATTTCCTTACTTTGTCAGTTACCTAGAGGGAAGTTGTATCTTTTCCCCCAAGAAATAAAATGTTATAAAAATTTAAAGTAAAACAGCAAACTAATGTCAAAGTTAGACAGTAGACATGGGTCTCTATTATATTATAGCCTATACTCTTCTGTATGTTTAGAATGTGTATTTTTTTAAGACAACTGAATTAAAAAAAAAACTGTAGCATCAAACTACACAATTATGTATGTGAATTATGTAAAGAGAAATGAATGTTTGCATTTAAAGGCTGCACAGTTTATTTTAGGGTGACACAGATAAAGCATGTTCAGTCTTCCTCTATTAGGGCATATATCAGTCATGCCCGTATCACTTTAATCCATTAACAATTCATGAAGGATTAAAATGTTCTCTTTTTTAAACCACCATCTCCTAATTAGTTAACTTTAGCTTCATGGTTTTCTAACGCTCCCATTAATGAATAAACCATTTTTATTAGCATTTAAGATTTTCTGGACTCATTTTACATTGAGTAAGAGAACTCCTCACACATAGGAACATGGATCCTTTATAAACATACACAACTAGAAAGGATAGCAAGTGATTCAGGCCACAAAGACTTTAACTAGGAATAGCTAATAAAACAATAACGAAGTTGACCCTTTTTAGTTACTGAGGGTTTTCTGCATAAAGCCTTATTTGCATATACTTGAGAGTTATCACAAATAGAACACGGGCAATGTTTTAATTATTATATTCCCAAGAATGAGCTACTCTTCAAATTCAGATGCCAATACTCATTTGAGCTTCTAGTAAATTTAAACTTCTCCACGTTGTGTGCACGTCTGATGTTTCGCAAACCAGAAAAAAACCCAAAGGGCTAATTTGTGATTTCTCGGCTTAAACTTAAAAAAAAAAAAAAAAAGTATGTATCACCGAGGCAGGCTTATAGATCATTTAATATTGAATGAACCCTTTGCCTATTTATTTTTGAAGAGAGTCTAGAGTTCTACATTTCTCTTTTCAAACCAGTTCTTATTCTGAGCAGATGCAAAATAAAAAGCATTATTCAGGACCAAATTGTTTTTATAAATTAAAGCTAAAAGTTTTCAAATCTCATGACTCTGAAACCCTACCTGTTGCTAGAAAGATACTGGCCAATTTTCTCTTGATTGTTCCAGAGCAGACGATGTAAAGCAAGCACATTGCCATCACTGATGAAGGAAAGACTATGATTTACCGCATCACTTGTAGGACAATCAGATGCTATATCAAGGAAAAACCTTAAAAAGTATAAAATCATTAGAATTTTTAAAACCAGATACACCCATATCCATGTTTGAATTAAATTCATATGAAGTAATTTTGTAAAATAACTGAGATTAGAAGTATGGAGGATTAAGACATTATTCACACATGATTGTCATAAAACAAAACAAGAGGAGAAAAGGAGAAAGTTGGCTTTCCATTTCTAATACCTGGCTTTGGCTTCAGAGTAGGTTTTAAAGTCAAACCACAACAAAATTTAGATGGATGAGACTTTGGATTGAAGCCAGTACTTTATAGATAAGGAAACAGAGACCAAGACAAGACAAAAGAAAGACCTCCCCAAGTCATACAGCCTATCAGGTCAGAGCCAGGAGTATAACTTTTGTTCTCTTCACTTTCTATGGGTGGTCAATCTGCTAGAATATGAATCCTATGCTGACATTTGCTTTTCTCTCCAATATCGCTTGCAGTCCAACAATATGTCTTTTGAACTCCAGCTACAAAGAAATTGATATGAACCATAATGAAAAACTGGAAGACAGAGTTGCACACGTCTAGCTCAGACTATGAGATCAATTAGTTTCACATAATAGAAAAAGAATTCTGGACCTTAACTTATATTTACAAAGTACTTTCTCATATGCTATCTCACTTGATACTTTAAAGTCCACACTCAGGTAAGCAAAAAGTATTATCCCTATTTACAGATAAACACAACTCAAACTCAACATAAAAAAAAAAAAAACTGTCATTATATGCTATTATGCATTATGTATACCATTTTGGTTTTAGTTTGTACTAGAAGGAATCTTTTTCTTCTTCCTTTCCTCCATATTGTAGCAACCTCAAATCCTTTAACAGATGTGTCAAAACTCCCTGCTGGTTTTCAAATATGGAAATCACTATTAAATTATAAAGAATATGGATTTATTTAGCCACTGTCTCTTATATAACAAAAGATTAACTCTGCTCTTGACCTAGAGAGGAAAGAGGCAAAAACCTACACAAATGCTTCATGTAGACCTGGTACAGGGTGGGCAACAGACTTAAATGAAACTGACAGTACTGGAGTCAAATAGAGCAATCCTACCTCCGTGCTGCATCAAAGTTGCTTTTCACAAAATCATTAAAAGGCCGCATATGTTCTTCTTTTGTGAATAGAACATGATTGGCAATACTCTGAAGTATCTAAACAATGGAACAGGGTTATAAATCAGATCATTGTATGAAGTGTACACATTCATATATTCTTTAAAAAGTACTAATTGATACAATTTCTAGTGGTGATTAAATTATTACGCATTCTAGAAATACTAGGTGTTGTTACTGTTCTTTCCCATATATAATTACTACACATATACATATGTAAGTATATATATGTAAATATATGTAAACATATATACATATTAAAATATCTTTAATAAAATCATATGTGTAAATATATGTAAACATATGTAAATATTATACATATTAACAATTTTAATGTCTTTCTTAATTTAAAAAAATCATACAGCCTCCATTTCAGAATTTCCAGAATGAATACATAGAAAACTATCTTCAGAAGACATTTGCTAAGATTATTTTCCCATGATAATAAGGTCCATCAGGTATCAGTCTAGTAAATTCCTTTGTAATTTAACAAATAAAAATAAAACAAAAGCATATAAGTGAGAACCACAGGCCATTTTAAAACTCAATTCAAGTGTAAGTACAATAAATATGAAAAACAGAAAATCTAGTTGGAAGAGGAATTTTAAATAGATTATCAAAATAATTTTTCACCTTTGACATTAACTTCAAGCCCCTTTCAATTCTAGGTGGTGGCTTTTTATCTAAAATCCCTGCTTCATATGGTGAGACAATGGCAGGATTGATAAATCTGAGGAACATGGCACTTCCCACTGCACCGATGCTGTTCTGAGGGAAACGCTGGCTAACCACCTAAAAACAAGGAGTTGAAAATTGACTATATGGTTTGAATTTAAAAAGGAAATGGGAAGAAAAAGCTCAAGGGTCAAACTTTCGCACAAAAACTGAATAGATCAACCCTTGTAAACGACACATTTCTATTTTTTCTTAACTCCCAAAACATCAGTAAATAAAGTTTATCCCCAATTCTTGCCCTCCATCCTTTTAAAGGACGACAAAGACATCTAAGAAGAAAGAAGAACCTCATGAATGAGTTGCATAGGAGAGACCTGAAAAAAGATCTTACATTTGTCATCGTTGTTTATACTGCAAGTTTGATAAGTAACAAAAGCAGACCAAATTTTCACACAACGATTATCATATTTTACTAAGATTAACAGACATGAGAGAGCGGTCAACTCTTACAAGACAAGGCTAAGTTTGCAACAGCATACCCCCAAACATCCAATATCTAATAGTAAATACTTACATTTTGTTGTATACCTGGTACAACTGAGTATCTTGAGTAAAATGCTTGCCACACACTAAAGTTATTTAGATTCCTATCAAGAGAAAAAACTTACTTACAAGTAACATTACTGCCAGTTCATTTTCTTCCTCAGAATTTGTTATAAGATAAGGACCTATTATTTAAATCATGGAGGAACAGGAATTCTTGGGGACCTAAAAGAAAAAAGGATCCCACCAGCAGAAAAAAGGGCCCTTTTGTGTACCTCAGGGTATAATTCTGTCAAATAAAAAAAAGTTAAGGAAACAAGAAGAAGTTGCCCACATTGAAAAACATGAGTCGAATATTTAAAATTATTTCTTTTCTCTTTCTTTTTATAAAACATTCTATCTTGAAGGTAAAGTAACAGGCACATTAGACTGGGGAAAGTGTTAGGCCACCAGCTCAGCATCCATCTCTTTTCAGTGACTCCTGTTTTAAGTTAACATATAAAATCAGATTATTCTAAAACTCACATTTTTTTTTCCAAGAACGTGTATTTATTTTTCAAGAACACTTTTGTAACATATTAATCTGCAAATGCTCTTGCTTAGTGTAGCTAACTGCTGCTTAAACCAGTGGTGGCTATGGCAGCAAAGCCACAGCACTCCATGCAATATTCAAAGATTCTAGGGACAAACTCACATTTCAGAGGATATTGGGGGAAAATGAGAAAATGGGATTTATGTGCAGAATCTCATATAACTCTAGTTTACTTTATGATGCCTTAATAAAGTAATACCTCTTGTCACTGACTCCCAATTAACTCTGGGAAGAATAAGGATTATTTCATTTCTTTCTATGCCTTTTAGTGTTTCATGTGGTGTATATTTTTAATGTCTTCTTTCTTTTCCACTACCCAAGATCTCTAAATAATCTTCTACCATATCCGACAGAGAATTCATAAATGTAAGATTCCAGAGAATGATTTTTTAAGCCGAAGAATATCCTTGTAAGAGGTGATAACAGACAATAGTTGTACTAATATATTCTCACCTTCATTTATACTATGCAGCTTGGGAAGCTTTCGTCTTAAAGTCCTCAGAGTGCTACTGCATGAAGGACAACCTTACATTCAAGAGGAAGCTGGTGCAGATGGCTAAATATAGCAGCCTTACTAGAATAGCTTGAAAACCCAAATATTGTTTGAGAATTATTTTTGGCTGAAATACAGTTTTAGAAATAAAATTAAGAAGAAAATTCCAGTGTTTTTACCACTCTGGTACGGTATTTAACCTTTTGGGATGTAGGAAGAGAAAAATGAATATATACATTTATGCAGACAAAATTTTTCATACAATTTCAGAATGTTCAGGAACCACCATTGCTACTGAGTGGTTTTTTTAGAACTCCCAAATTTTAATCCTGAAACAGAAGAAACTAATCAACAAGCCTACAGAATTTTAAAGCTTTAAGGAATGAGTTAGCAAGAAGAGGACTAAAAACTGCTTTATATTTAATTTCAAATAGGTTGTTTTAAAAGAATAAGCATATATTCAGTTTAATCCACTAAAATTCTAAAACAGCTTTTAAAAAATTAAAAGACATCATTTGGTTTCCAAGAACCATTTATAAAATACTAATCTGCTGTGAAAGTACCTCATAAAAACCAGCACATTTTTTAAAGATGCTACTTATTAGTTTTGTCTAGAACAAAAAAATTTTAATGTGTAACTCACATTTATACCTGATTTATACTTAATACTATTCAACCTCAGAATTTAATGAAAATCTGCGATAATTATTTCCCAAAGGGAGAATATTGTCAAACTTCTGAAAAGTACTACATCTCTACTATCCTCCACATCTTCAAAATTAATTCTTGTCAAAACTCAAAGGACCCATACCTCAGAAACACACAGAATCAATAAAAATGCTGTATAACAAGTTTCATGAGACAATTTATAAAAATAGTTCTTTTTATATCACCATTAATGAACATCAATGTAATTTTACTTCATAGTATACATACTCAAGTTGGGTTTTTTTATTTTTAATCTAGAAAAATCTAATTTAGATCCCAAACACATTCCACATAAATGGTCAAAGTTGGGCTAGTCTGTATGCTAAAACCAGTTATCAGAAAAATGTTCTCGTTACTTCCCTTAGTAAAATCTGAACAACATGGTACAAATAAATAGTCATAAACTTTACAACAGCAAGAGGATCACTACCCACACATGCTTGATTACCTGAATGAGGTAGACAGTAAACTTCTCAAAGGAGATCTAATTATACATTATATGTTTGAGTAGAATAAATGGAATTATCTATAATATAACTACACAGCTAATAAACCAGGAGCCAGGACCTTCTCTATTTTACATATTCCAATCCATTACACATACACCCCCCCCAAAGAGCTTGCTTTTTAAAGATCATTAGATTCTTAACCCAACAACTGCATAAACCAATATTTTAAATTTATGATGACTATATTGTCTCCATACTTTGGAATACGTTCTAAAATACCTCATATTACCAATTAGTTTCCCTTTGTTTCCATGAGGATCTCATAACACCTGTGCTGAGAAATATATTTCAAAACTCAGCATTACCCAGAAACAAAAAAACAAATCTGAAAATAACACTAGTAGAAAATAACATTTCAAAGAATAATTTTAGACAAAATCTTAATTTTAAAAAATGCAGTGTTAGGAGGCTAGAAAACATGCTCTTAGAGAAATACAGAGAGCTGGAATTTTAATTTATGTGATATACTACACAATGCCATTAGTAAAACACTGAACAAGAGTGTTAGAAATAGTAAATTCCAACAGTGATGGTGTATATATGTTAAACCCACATACGCTGAGAATTAGAAGCATTAGAAAGAAATGTTTTTAAGCAAGACAGCCATCTAATCCAATGCATTTGCTCACAGCTGACCAAACTTAATTAACATACTCGAAATCTCAAATGCACATTAAAAGCGTAGGTGTCTAAATTTTAATTTAGTTCTGAATTTGAAACAGGAATTTATTATGTGTCAAGCTTTAGACAAAGAATGAAAGATGAAACCAAATGTATATTTTAAATTTTACCTTTGTATGTAAACTACTTACATGACTCCTAAAGGATTTTTTTTTTTACATCTTTCTCTAAAATCATTAGGATTATACAAACAAAGATTAATACTCAGCCTGGTAAGTCATAGTGATAATGGCAAATTCAAAATAAATGCATATTAGGACCAAATTCTACTCATGGGGAAGAAAAAATAATGATTACTGTAATTTTCTTCCCTTAATTAGAGCAGGTTCATAGAAACAGGCAGCATATTCTTACCATGTTAGCAAAATGAGGTGTTTCTCTACAAATAATGGAATCACCGAGTTTTCCTTTATTTCAAAAGTACTATATTCTCAATCCCAATTGTTTAATAATGACTTTCTCTTAAGGTAAAGGTTTACCATTAGGATTTTTATAATCTAAGCACAAATATCAAGATTCTGCCTGAGATTGTTTAGATAAAAATAAAAGGAGTAAAAAATTGAAATCTTTAGGTAAGATTTACAAAGTGACACACTCCCTCCATAAACTTTTTTTTCGCCCTCCATATACTTCTAACAATGAAGAAAAACTTTCACCTCTAGGAAAAGAAACCACTCACATTACCTGCAACAAGAAGCAAGAATGAAGAGAGTCAGCATTTCCTAAGGCCTTGAAATTAAGTTTCTTTTGCATTCATTTATAATTTTTAAACATAACAATAATAAAATTAGACCAGGGATATCCAATGCAACAAATGCCCCCAAAATGCCTTTGGGATAAATCAAACCAAAGGAACACAGAGAATGTTTTGATGTAACTTAATTCCAGGGTTAATTGAAATGAAAGCTATTTTGTGCCAGAATTAGTAGAATGATTTTACAGTGAAGGTCAAATAGGCTGAAGTGAAGATGTTCTCAACAAACAGCAAAAGATTTTTGTTTTGCTTTGAAAGAAACAGCTAATAAAAAGTTCTCCAAACTTACTGATTTTTTGTTTTCCTTTTTTTCTTTTACTGTAGCTTTATTCAGTAGGGAGTGGCAAGTTGCCTACAGAACAGAGATGAGCACAAACAAGTCACAGCACCAACTACATACAGCAACAAAAACAATGTTGGCTTGTACATAAAATTACATGATCAAATGTAACACAAATGGAATCAACAAAAATAGATTTTGAAATAGATTTTGAGGGATGAATTTTATTTCTGGATTTTAATTTTTATTACATTTTTAAGCCAAGCACTAAATAAACAGCAAGAAATGTTGAGACAATCATATCTACTATTTCTGGCTATAAATCACAGAAAAGTTCTCCCCAAGTAAATTTGAGGATATTTAAGATCTACATTTAATTCCTAGCTTTTGATAAATTTCATGTAAGATGTTCATTGCAAGTAGATCACACACTCAAAACACTTCTATGTGTCTACATAATTTTTTCTTCATAAATACTTCTCTGTGTATCCTTCAATTGACTTAAAGTTCTTTTTTCAGTAGCTGGCATTTAATTTAGACCTACTGATTTAAAAAATAAACATTAAATGGCTAAATATAATGGTTAAATTCACTTCAGGGATTATGAATCAAAAATCTCTTAAGAAAGAGTCTCTTAAGCTTTCACATATTTTTTCTGTTTGCAGGCTACTTCCTGAAGAAGTTCTAATCAGAGGAGGTTAAAAGTTCTGCAACATTTGGAAGAAGAATGTTACCAGCTCAACTAGAAATAAGCATTAATTAATATTAAAGTGAAGAAACTGCAGAGAAAATATAGAGTAAAACTATAAGCCCACTTAAAATTTTTCACATATTTGACTACCAGAATGTATCAAAACACCAAAAAGGAAAACAAAACGAAACAAAACAAAAAACCACCACAGCTCTGAGTTCCTTCTAAGCCAAATAGTTCTTTCGTATCATATATCATACCATATCTACACACACACACACACACACACGCGCGCGTATTATTTTTAAATTAGGCTCCACACCCAGCATGGAGCTTAAACATGGGGCTTCAACTCACCATCCTGAGATCAAGACCAAGCTGAGACCAAGAATCAGATGCTTAACTGAGTGAGCCACCCAGCCACCCCTAGGCCAGAGTTCTTTTAACTTTTAAATTAAGACTCCTGGTTGGTGTAGACTAAGCACAGTTTTTAGTATATTTAAAGCCAAGTTAAATCCACCATTCATGGAATTTTATTCTAGGAATTCAGTGCATTCAGCACCATAACCTTAAAGTTACTTTGATATTTGTTTGTCCATCCATTCATCCATCCATCCACCCACGCATCCATCCAAGGAGTTATTGTGCATCCAACATGCTAGATATCATCCTAGGCATCAGAAATAGCAGTAAAACAAGACGACACCATCCTTTCCTTAAGGGTCTTTGGTTCAAACTTTAGACTATATACAAAAGTACTGGTAACCAAACAGATCACTAAAATGCAGTTTCATGCAACTTTTTTCAATTATGGTATATAATTTGCTTTTACCGACTTAAAAAATTAGTGTAAACTACTTTGGTTTGGAGAAGCAGATTTACTGAGGAAAATATGGCATTTACTTCGAATCATAATATTTAGCTCCTTCTCAGAATTCTCTCACCATAACTAGGAGGAAATCCATTCTGGTAACTGTTTTCTCATCATAGGTATCCCCAGCTTTTCAAAAGTTCGCTTTCACAAAAGACCTAACTTAGTACCTATTTCTGCTAACTGAAAGGAACCCAAAGAGGCTTTTGCTTTTACAGGGAAAAGTAGCAAAAAGCGACTATTGCAATCAGTGCTCATTCTGCAGCAAGCCATTAGAGAGGCAACACACACCCCAACCAGCAAGTGGCTGCCAAGATCCTTCCCCAGGAGCTACACTCAGCCTCTCAGCTTCAAGTTGCCACAGCTTTGAACTTGCCTCTGAGTATCGTGCTTTATCTTGATTTATTTTATCCGTTAAATAACGGATTTTATTTATCTGTGCTTTATCTCAATTTATTTTATCCGTTAGCAAGATGTGTCCTAGGGTATCAGGAAAGCCTAGGAGTTTGTAAGGGTGTTACACTTGGTATAAAGCTGAATGCAATTAAGCATTTCAAATGTGGCACATTAAAGACACCATGTGTACACTGAATTTGCCTACATCCACCCTTCATACTGCTAACTCAGAGAGAAAGAATCTTGAAAGTTGCTGAGGTTACTAACTGGTTCTGCCAGTAGAAAAGTGGTCTCTTTTAGTCAGCATCTGGAAATGGATGCAATGGAAAGTCTACTGCTTGAGTGGATTGATGGGTGAGCAAAGCATGGTGTTCCATTAAGTTATCTTACACTGCAGGAGAGATTAATTTTTTTTAGTAAGCTGAAACAAAGTATTGGACAACGATGACCAAAGTGCTGTAAAAGTATAATTTAAAGGTACACATGGGTGGTCTGATCAGTTTTGAGGTAAGGGTAGCTCCATAGCTCTAAGGGTACTAGAGAGAGTGCTTCAGCTGATACTAAAGCTACTGAAAAAGTCCCAGAACCAGCAAAAACAATCATAGCAAAAACAATCATACAAGCAAGTGTTTAACTTCAATTTATGATTGGAAAAATTGCTGAGCAAGACATTTATTTCAATAGAAAAAAAGCAGACTAAGGGACACAAGGCAGCAAAGGACAGGTTTGATGCCCACTATTAACACCACTGGTGATGCTATACTTAGGCCTCTACTAGCATAACACCAGAAAACCTAAGGGCACTCAAAGGCACTCATAAGACTACTTCTTGTGTTTCATTCACATCCAAGCAGTTGGAATATCCAAGTGATTTTTTTTCGAAGCACATGAGTACATTAGTCCTTTTGTTGAAAATACCGTAAAGAAAATAACCTTGGTAATAGGTGTCTTTTGATTGTTGAAAACCATGCTGCTCATCCACCTGGCATTACGGAGTATGGCAATAACATTCCTGTGTGTTCTTCCTACCAAATATGATGTTCTTGATACAACCATGGGTCCTAGGCCTACTCACCACAATTAAGGCTTCCTATATGCAAAACGTGATGCATCTCACAGTAAGTGCATTTGACAGAGAAGCCAAT
This sequence comes from Mustela nigripes, assembly GCF_022355385.1. Lineage (NCBI taxonomy): Eukaryota > Metazoa > Chordata > Mammalia > Carnivora > Mustelidae > Mustela > Mustela nigripes. The sequence goes on from NC_081572.1 coordinate 40,611,375, forward strand.
TCCAAAGCATGTACACCAGGGATCTGGAAAGACTACAATATAAAACTGGCAATCACCAACTTTGAAGGTGCTCTTGATAAGTTAACACGTTCTGGATGTGAAATGGTGCTGAGAGGATGGTCTCCTGCAGCAGGAAACAATTTTAAATGATTCAAACCAACAACAATAAATACAGCAATACTGGGGCGCCTGGGTGGCTCAGTGGGTTAAGCCGCTGCCTTCGGCTCAGGTCATGGTCTCGGAGTCCTGGGATCGAGTCCCGCATCGGGCTCTCTGCTCAGCGAGAGCCTGCTTCCCTCTCTCTCTCTCTGCCTGCCTCTCCATCTACTTGTGATTTCTCTCTGTCAAATAAATAAATAAAATCTTTAAAAAAAAAAATACAGCAATACTGACTTCAGCTAAGGAGGCTTGGTTTGTGGAAACTGATGAAGACCCCATGGCATCCCATGATCAAGAATTGACAGATGAAGAGCTGATGCCATTGCATGAGCAAAGAACACCAATCCACATTCAACACTAGTGAACGGCCCAGAAGTTTATTCAGGAACTGAATGTGAAGCACGTGAGATTTTTGTGACGATGGACAGTGCTGCCGTGACTGCAGGAAAGTATGGCTTTAATTTTGAAAGGGCACGTAGGTTTAGGGGCAGGTTTACAGAATGTCTTGAATGCCTACAAATAACTGTAGCATAGAAAAATCTGAGAGGCTAAGCAGTTGAGCATACTGTCGTATTTCAAGCTTTCCACACCAGCCACAGTAGCCACAGCAGACGATGAACCTCAGCCTTTGACATCGAGGCAGGCAGACACAGAAGAAGGTACAAACGTTAGTGACCTGCTTGCACTGATGGATTTAGACAATGATGAGATGTTAATAGATGACACTCTTCCTCTCCCTCCTATACTCTATACTACTGTACCTCTCACCACCCCAACCTCCAACACCCCAGCCTAAAACACCACCATCACCACCTGTCAGCCCTCTGGTGTGCTTGCTGTCATCCCAATTCTGGTAAAGCTGAAACTACACAGTACATAAATTATTTATACTCTATACGGACTGTGTATTTATCATATTATTCCTGTTTTTACTATACGTTAATGTTATTTTAGGTAATTTGTGTTATTTGGCATGATTTGGTTGGTTGTTTTGGAGGTCTGGGAATACTAAAAAATGTCCCATATAAATTAACGGTAATTGCTTCTTTCCTTTATGCCATTTTGGCTTATAAAAGATTTCACAGGAACGCTACTTTGGGATAGCAGGGGAAACCTGTCTTCAAAAACTATGAGGAGGAAAAGTAGAAATAAAGTACCTGAGAAAATGTCTCAATTATAAATTTAACACATGTTCACAGTTGGCTATCAATACATAATCTTAAGCTAGTCCACTAAGTAAGGGGACATACAAAATAAGAGACCTGGTTAAAGCATGATTCTAAAAAGGCTTAAGAGTCAAAAAATATAAGCTCAAGAAAAGGGAACTAACACTCAGAGAAGTTTAGTACCTAGCAATAACCTCACTTAGCTTTCAAAATTTTCCAAGTAAGTCCCAAAGCAGGAGCCATATTTACTCGAGGAAATAATGAACTACTACCCCTCCCAGTAGAACACAAAAGTACAAAGGTACCATTATGTTATTGCCAAAGTCAAAAGGGCAAAAGAAAGCCAGAAGAAGAAAGATGAATAAAAAAGCAAACTAAGGGGAAAAACTACTTTTGGTAGGAGACTCAATGAAAGAATAACTGAAGATAAAAGCTTTTTTTCTTTCTTTTAATTAATAAATGTAAAATTCCCTGTTATCATTTACTTATTAAAAAACTAAACCTTATTTATAAATATAGCACTTTTATTCTATAGTACTCCCAACAATAAACTTCTCCAACACTTCAAAACAACCCACTAACACAATATTTAAATAATATTCTTAAAGAGAATAATTTTATGTGAAATATTATGATAATTCAGGTCTGTTATAATACAGTATATTTTATTATGGAGTGCTTTCAAAAGCACAACACATAGAGTTTAATAAGCCACAAGTGATCACCTCACTCCATTTTCTGATTTATTTTCACTACCTCCCTCCCTTCCTATAAAACCTGGCACAAATCTTGTTTACTTGGGTGGAATGGATGGGAAATTTTTATTCCTTCATTAAATATTTTCCTAAGAACTTAAAAAGTGCCAAGCCTTGTTCCTTTTACCTTTTCAGAATCATGGTCTCAAATTGGACTCCAAGTTTGCTGATGATACAAAAAAAAATTTTCCTTTAGGATGACAACCACACGAAGAATTTCTAATAAAATCTACTAAGTCATGTAACCAGGCAGTCAGTAGCTATTCCCTTTTATGTCAAGTCAAAGCCAATGCCACTTCCAAAATCCACTTGACCACTTTCCTCCAATTTCCTCTGCCTCCAACCTTCACCTCTTATCTTTTTTTCCATGAGTTTTGTTTTTTTCTTTTTAAGATTCCACATATAATTGAAATCATACAGTATGTCTCTGACTTTTTTCACTTTGCATGATACCTTCAAGGGCCATGTACATGATTACAAATTATAAGTAATTTTGTATGGCTGATTAATATTCCATTATGCATACACCCACAATTCTTTTGATTCATTCATCTGGTGATGGACACTTGGGTTGTTTCCATGTCTTGGCTAGTCTAAGTAATGTGGCTATGAACACGGGGATGCAAATATCTTTTCGAGTTACTATTTTCATTTCAGTATGTCCCCAGAACTGGAACTGCTGAATGATATGGTAGTTCTATTTTTAATTTTTTGAGGATTTTTCCATACTCTTTTCCATATTAGCTATAGCAACTTACAACTGCAACAAAGTGCACAGGGGTTCCCATTTTTCTCTATGCATGTCAGCATTTGTTATCTCTAGTTTTTTGGATGGTGGCCATTCTAATTCAGGTTTGAGGTGCTACCTCACTGTGGTTTCTAAGTTGCATTTCCCTAATGACTAGTGATGCTGAGCATCTTTCCACCTATCTCTTGGCCTTTTATCTAAATTCTTCAGAAAAAGGTCTATTGGCAAGTGTCCACTTTTTAAATTGAGGTGGGTTTTTGTGGGCGGTTTTTTTGGTATTGAACACTTCCCCACTCCATAGGTTGTCTTTTCACTGTGTTAATGGTGTGCTTGCTGTGCCGAAGCTTTCTAGTTTAATGTAGCCCCACTGGTTTATTTTTGAGTTTGTTGTGCTGTAGGTGTCACCTCCAAAAAATCATTACCAAGGCTCATGACAAGAAGCTTTATCCCTTTGTTTTCTTCTAGTAGTTTCATGGTTTCAGTTCCAAGTCTTACATTTAAATCTTTAACCCATTTTGAGTTAATCTGTGTGAGGATGTAAGATGGCTCTAGTTTCATTCTTTTCCGTATGAGTACTGAGTGATCCCAGTCCCATTGAGTATTCTTGGCTCAATATTAGTTGAACTATATATGCTTGGCTTTATTTCTGGGCTCTTGATTCTGTTCCACTGGCCAATTGTCTCTTTTTATGCCAATACATACTGTTCTGATGACTATAGCTTTAAATCAGAAGTGTACTGCCTCTTTCTTTCTTCTTGCTCAGGACTGCTTTGGCTATGTGGGGTCTTTTGTGGTGCCATACAAATTTTAGGAGTATTTTTTTCTATTTCTGTCAAAAATGCCATTGGAGACTTGATAGCGATTACTCTGAATCGATAGATGGCTTTTGGTAGCATTCATATTTAAACAATTAATCCTTCCAATCCATGAACAGAGGATACCTTTCCCATTTATCTGTATCTTCAATTTTTTTTCATCAATGTCATAGTTCCCAGCACAGAGATCTTTCACCTCCTTACATTTATTCCTATTGTTTTGATGCTATTGTAAATGGGATCTTCTTTTTAAATAAATTTCATTGTTAGCATATAGAAATACTACTGGTTTTTGTATGTAATTATGTATACTGTAACTTTACTAAGTTCACTGATTAGCTCTGTGTTTTGGCTGTCATTGGAGTTTCCTATATACAAAATTATGTCATCTGCAAATAGAGACAATTTTACTTTTTCCTTTCCAATTCTGATACTTTTTATTTTTCTTACCTGATTGCTGTAGGTAGCACTTTCAGTATTATGCTGAATAGGAGCAATTAAGAGTAGACACCCTTGTTTTGTTCCTGAACTTGAGGGAACGCTTTCAACCTTTCACCACTGAGTACATTAGTTGTGTGGTTGTCATTTATGGCCTTTATTATGTTGACATATATTCCTTCTATGCCTAACTTAGTAAGAGTTTTTATCATGAATGGATGTTAAATTTTTCTGCATTTATTGAGATGACTGGATGACTCTTTTCTTTCATTGTATTAATGTGATGTATCACATTAATTGAATTGCATATATCCAACCACCTTTGCACCCAAGGATAAATCCCACTTGACCACTGTATCATCATTTTAATATATTGCTGAATTCAGTTTGTTAGTAATTTATTGAGAATTTCTGTAGCTATACTCATCAATGATATCAATGGACTGTAGTTTTCTTTTCCAGCAGTGTCCTTTTCTGGTTTGGGTATCAGGATAATGCTGGCTTCATAAAATAAATTTAAAGTGTTCACTCCTCTTCAGCTTTTTTTAAGAGTGTGAAAAGCATTGGTGTTCGTTCTTCTGTAAATGTTTCGTAAAATCACCAGTGAAACCAGATGGTCCTGGGCTTTTCTTTGTTGGGAGAATTTTATAGTAATTGGTCTATTCAGAGTTTCTACTTCTTCCTCAATCTTGGTGAGTTGTAGGTTTCTAAGAATTTTTCCATTTCTTCTAGGCTGTCCAGTTTGTTGACATATAGTTTTTCACAACAGCCTCTTATAGTCATACCAATTTCTTTGGTATCAGTTGTGGTATCTCCTTTTTCATTTCTGATTTTATTAATTTCAGTCCTTCCTCTCTTTTCCTTGGTTAGTCTAGCTGAAGGTTTGTCAATGTTATCTTTTCAAAGAACCAACTCTTAGTTTGGTTATTCTTTTCTACTGTTGTTCTGTAGTTATTTCTATTTATTTCTGATCTTATCTTTATTATTTCCTTTCTTCTGCTCACTTTGAACTCAGTTTGTGCTTTCTCTAATTCCTTAAGGCAGAGAGTGAAGTTGCTTATTTAAGGGATCTTTCCTGATTCTTAACAGAGGGGTTTACTGGGATGAACGTCCCTCTTTGACTGCTTTTTTTCTGCATCCCACATGTTCTGGTATATTATGTTCCCATTTTTACTTATCTCAAGAAACTTTTTTATTCCTCCTTTAACTTCTTCCTTGATCCATTAATTGTTCAGTGTAGTATTTAATTTCCATGCGTTTACCTATTTTCCAGTTTTTGTCATGTAACTGAATTCTAGCTTCATGACACTGTGGTCAGAGAAGATACTTGGTATAACTTCAATCTTGAATCTGCTAAGACTTGTTGTGTGGCCTAACATATGGTCTATCCTAGAAAGTGTTCCATGTATGCTTGAAAAGAATGTATATTCCGCTGTTGTTAGAATATTTGATATATGTCTGTTAGGTCCATTTGGCCCATAAATGTTGTTCAAATCTGCTGTTTCCTTATTCTTTATCTGGATGATCTATCCACTGTTGAGAGTGGGATGTTAAATCTCCAGCCAACTGGGGATTTAATTGTATTAAATATATTACTATTCATTTCTTTTAGGTCTGTTAGTTTTTGCTTTATATTTAGGTGCTCCAATGTGGGGCACATAAATACTTATAAACTATTATATCTTCTGGATGTATTAACCCCTTTTTATCATTACATAATGACCTTCTTTGTCTCTTTTTACTGTTTTTAGTTTGAAATCTATTTGGTCTGAAATGAGTATAGCCACCCCTGACTTTTTGTTTTGTTTTGTTTTTGGGTTACCATTTGCTTGAAATGACTTTTTCCATCCCTCACTCTCAGTCTATGTGTGTCTTTAGGGCAAATAAGAATCTCTTGTAGGCAGCATATTGTTGGATCTTGTTTTTTTAATCCATTCAGCCACTCTATGTCATTCAATTGGGAAAATGTAATCCACTTATGCTTAAAGTAATTATTGACGGGAAAGGGCTTACTATTGCCATTTTGTTAACTGTTTTCTGGTTGTGAGCTTGTTTTTGTTTTGTTTTTAATAGATACAGCAGAAACATCTTTATAAATAGCAATGAGGGAATAATTCACACAGAGCGGCCTGAAACAGCTTTTTAAAATGGTGATTTTCACTGATCTTGCTAATGTCTCTAAGCAACTGAAGCCCTGTGCTAAAAAACAAAGGGCTGGGGATGACTCTGCAAAGAAAAAGACACAAAGGCAAGGGATTTGGTAAATGCATAAATTCTTTCCCCTGTACCCACCCATCCCAAACTCCAGACCACTAATGTTTCTTCCAGAATCACAATTTAAACAGGTTAATATAGATCTGCACTAATCTCCCCTGGAATGATTAAATCGTCCCTGAAACTACATATGCAATTCAGAAACACAGAGAAAGCCATAAAAAGAACAAACACCTAATATCCTCAATATGTAGGGGATGACTGTGGACATCTGAACTCAGAAGCATTACTTGCAGTGCTAGTGCTATAGAGTGTAATAGTTTAATCTGAATGATGATGCAATGTATTTTATAAGTATAAAATAAACAGATTAGTTTGTCTAGGAAAACCTGACAAGAACACATTATACCTTTAAGAAGACATCAAAATTATAGATCAAACACCTCAACCATATAAAAAGCAAGAAGTAGACCTGACTCACATGTGAAAAACCCTGTGAGTAATTCAGACAAAGGATAACCAAAAAATTCCATGATATAGCTCATTTCAACCATGTCTATTAAAACCAACAGATTCTGTGCATTTTAAACTTGCTCCCAATGCAAGGAAAATTATTTTTAGTACCCTCTTAAAATACTCCAAACTGTCTCCTAAGCAATATTTAGTTTTTTCAAAGCCAATTCTGACAATTCTTAATGTATTAGTCATCCACATCGACTCAGTATTTTCAACCACCCACCTTCAGCCGCTAAATTCCTCTTTAGTAAAGCATTCTTTTTACTTCGAATTTAGATTAATAACGGTACTCTCTAGCCGTAAGCACTTATGCACTGAGCATACCTGGTACAGACAATGGCACACACTTCGAAGCTGAGGGGGGAATTCTGAGGAGGAACTGATGATGGCATGGAAGAACTTTTCAGTCATCTGAAGAAGGTTCCGTTGATTTTCCTCAAGGCTCTCTGACTGTTCTAACCTACAAAAAAAAAAAAAAAAAAAAGAGAGAGAGAGAAGGTAAAATCCATCTACAATAAATAAATAAAAGTACTCTTTAAAAGAGACTTTCAGCCAAATGCAATGCTGAACTTTGCTGGGATCTTGATTTGAACTAAAAAAAAACAAAAAAACAAAAAAAAACTGTAAAAGGGCAATACTGAGAACTGTGTATAATTCTTACTCCCTTATATTCTCACAAATTTAGTATATACTCAGCTTAGTGCCATCTTCTCCACTCTGGGTATGTCTGCCTGCAAAAAAATGTATTCCGGTTTGCTCTCCACTTCTTTGGTAAAAAGCTTCTCTGTGAGGCAAGTCTGTAGTTATCTGGCTGTGCAAGAGATGGGGTAGATGAGTCTAATTCAAGGTGATGTATTAGCAAGTCTATTTGTCCACAGGATCAAAAACCACATACTCTAAAAACTGTTATCAGAAATAAAGGTGAGGGGCACCTGGGGTGCTTAGATGGTTAAGCATCTACCCTCAGCTCAGGTCATGATCCCAGAATCCTGGTATCGAGCCCCAAGTTGGGCTCCCTGCTCAGTGGAGAGCCTGTTTTTTTCCTCTCTCTCTTTCCCTCTACTCTTCCAACTCCCCACACCCCTCCAGCCCCAGCTCATGTTTTCTCTCACTATCTCAAAAAAATAAAATCTTAAGAAAGAAAGAGAGGAGGAAGAAAGAAAGGTGACAGCTGATTCCTGAGAGCTTCCCTCCTAGCCCTCCTCCTTCCACACTTAGTTTTGAACTAGTGCAGGGAAGAGGAATATTATTTATTAGGCATCTCCAACCCCAATGAACCATCTGTCAACCCACTTTAAAAATATACAATATGTGCATATTTTATTGGACCTAATGTACAAAGAACACATGAAAGAAAGACAGGTAATAACGAATTATAGTTTGAAAACTCTGTACTTTATCTTGTAGTCAACAGGGAACAACAGATGTTCTAAGAAAGGGAGCAACAAAAAAATTCAGGTTTCATAAAAATGCCTATAACAAATGACCTGAAAAATGAAAAAAAAAAAAAATGTTGGGCAATAATGGGTGAGTTACAGCAAAAGTCAATGGGATCACCATTTACAATTATACCAAAAAGAATAAAATACCCATGAAAATACTTAACCAAAGTGGTGAAATACCTCTATAAGGTCTTTCTTAAAATTTTAAGACACTGAAGAAAGAAACTGAGGACAACACAAACTAAAGAAAGACACACCATGCTCATGGATTAAAATGTGTATACTACCCAAAGCAATCTACAGATTCAAGGCAATTCCTGTCAAAATATCGAGTGTTTTTTTTTACCAAACTGGAATAAATCTAAAATTTGTACAGAACCACAAAGGACTTCAGTATATGTGCTGCTGAAGTGAGCACTAGAACCACAAAGGACTTCAAAGAGACAAAGCAATCTCGAGAGAAAAGAAAAGGCTAGAGGTATCATCACAATCCCAGATGCTACAGAACTACAGAATCAAAACAGTATGATACTGGCACAATAACAGTTGCATAGATCAATGGAACAGAAAAAAGAGCCCAGAAATAAACCTATGCCTGTACTGTCAATTAATCTGTAACAAAGTAGCAAGAATACACAATGAAGAAAAGACTGTCTTCTGAATAAATATTATTCAGAAACTGGACAGCTATGTGCAAGAGAATGAAACTAGAGCACTTTCTTATAGCATATGTAAAAACAAACTCCAAATAGCTTAAATACCTAAATATGAAACCTAAAACCATAAAAGTCCTAAAAGAAAACAAAGGCAGTGATCTCTTGGATATCGGCCTTAACAACGTATTTATGGATATGTCTCCGCAGGCAAGGGAAACAAAAGTAAAAATAAATTATCGGGACAACACCAAATAAAAAGCTTTTGCACAGCAAGGAAACCATCAATAAAATGAAATAGCAATACTGAAATAACAATACTAAATGGGAGAAGATATCTGCAAATGATACAACTGGTAAAGAATTAATATCCAAAATATATAAGAAACTCACACAACTCAGTACCAAAATACCCAAATAAAATGGAAGGGAGTTGGGGGGAAGGAGGGAGGAGTGCCTGGGTGGCTTAGCTGGTTAAGAGTCTGCCCTTAGCTCAGGTCATGACCTTAAGGTCCTGGGACTGAGCTCTGCCTTGGGCTCTCTGCTGAGCAGGAAGCCTGCTTCTCCCTCTCCCACTCCCCCTACTTATGTTCCCTCTCTTGCTGTCTGTCAAATAACTAAATAAAATCTTAAAAAATAATTACAAGTAGAAACACCTTATGACACAGTAACTCAACTCCATTACTTTGTATTTACCCAAAGAAAATGAAAACACTAATTGAAAAGATGCACACACCCCTATGTTTACTGCTGCACTGTTTATAACAGCCAACTCAACAGAAGTCACTGAAGTGCCCATCGAGAGATGAACAGATTAAGAAGATGTGTTACACACACACACACACACACACACATGCAGGAATATTACTCAGCCATTAAAAAAGAATGAAATCTTGCCATTTGCAACAACATGGATGGACCAAGAAGTTATTATGCTAAGTGAGATAAGTCAGAGAAAGGCAAATACTGTGGGACTTCACTTATACGTGGAATCCAAAAAACAAAACAGGAGCACCAGGGTGATGCAGTCGGTTAAGAACTGACTCTTGGTTTTGGCTCAGGTTGTGATCTCAGGGTCATGAGATTGGGCCCAGTGTCAGGCTCGTGCTCAGCCCACAAAGTCTGTGTCAGATTCCCTCTCCTTCCCCGTTTCCCCTCCTGGTCGTGCGCTTGCTCTCTCTCTCAAATAAATAAATCTTAAAAAACAAAATAAATGAACAAACAAAAAAAACCACTTTTCAAATTGGTGGTTGCCAGAGGAGAGGGGGCTAATGGGATGTGTGATATAGGTGAAGGGGATTAAGTGGTACAAACTTCCAATCATAAAATAAGTAAGTCACAGAGATGAAATTGAAAAGTACAGCATAGGGGATATAGTTGATGTTATAACAACGTTACAAGGTGACAGATGGTGACTGCACTTATCACAGAGACCACTAAATAATATACACAATTGTGAAACCAAAATACTGTATACCTGAAACTAATATAACATTGTGTATCAATTATACTTCGGTTATTTTTAAAACCTGATTTTAAAAACAAAGTCAATAAGATCAACTCAGTACTGACTAAAAAGATAATGATACAGCCGAACTATGAAATATTACATAGCAGGTAAAAAGAATGAGTAATCTTTCTATACTGACACAGAAAGATCTACAATATAGAGCTAAGTTAAAATTAAGTTGCAAAACCAGGTATTTGTTCAAAGGCTACAAACATCGTGGTTTGAAGGGGCACAGGTACCCCAATGTTTACAGCAGCAAAGTCCTCAACTGCCAAAATAGGTAAAGAGGCCAGATGTCAATGACAGATGAGTGGATACAGAAGATGTGGTGTGCACAAACACACACACACACACACACACACACACACACACACGAATATTACTCAGCTGTCAAAAAGAATGAAATCTTGCCATCTGCAGCAATATGGCTAGAGCTGCAGTACTATGCTAACCAAAATAAGTCAGTCAGAGAAAGACAAATACCATATGATTTCACTCATGCAGAATTTAAGAAACAAAACAGATGAACATAGGGGAAGGGAAGGAGAAGTAAAATAAGGTGAAAACAGAGAGGGAGGCAAATCATAAGAGATTCTTAACTACAGGAAATAAACTGAGGGCTGCTGGAGGGCAGGTGGGGGAGAGATGGAGAAACTGGCTGATGGTATAAAAGAGGGTACGTGATGTAATGAGCATTGAATGTTGTATACAACTGATGAATCATTAAATTCTACCTCTGAATCTAATAATATACTATATGTTAATTAAACTGATTTAAATAATAAAAGTTGCAAAACCATGTATACAAGGTTTCCATTTTTATCACTCCAATTGTATGTATAGTCTCTACGACTAGATTTATGTATATGTATATGCAAATGCACTGAAAAAGGGCAAAGAACAGACTAAACTAGTAACAGAGCTGTATCTCCAGAGGTTATCAAAGATACCTGTAAATTTTTTAAGAAAAATGTATTTGTATGTAATTTTTATAATTAAAGGCTAATTTTAAGAATCAAGGGGAGAAACTGTGAAGGCCTGTTCTCATGTACGGTAATAGAAAAGTGGAGTCAAGTTATAGATGGGAGGATGACACACCTGGTAGGATCCACTTCAAAGCTAACATGCTGCCAATCAGAGGATGTGATCACAATTCGTAATAACGGATCCAGGAGTTTTTGTAGGTAGGTAGCACCATATACCTAAAGAAATATAAAAGTAGGAATTTATTATGCCTTCTCCAAATGTCTTGCATTAAAGACATTCTGTTCTGTACGTTCTGCACATAATCAATTTGCCATACCTTGGCACAAAAAAAAGATAAATGGATACAAACCTTGAAACAGAAGGTCATTATTTTACTGGCTAAGCTGTTTCCTCGGAAAAGAGTCTGCATGGAATCTGCCAATTCTACTTCCTTAGAAAACATGTTCCAGAGCAGTTGGTAGAGTAAATGCCGAGAATCAAATAGAGTCACTAGAACTCGAGCTAGTTCATCCTGAGAACAAAACAAAATTGCATTGGTGTGAATAATTTTTTTTTCTTCAGCAGGAGACTGAAAGGTAAATTCAAAGCTGTCAACCACCTACTAAACCCAGTTCAATGGTGACTAATCAATTTTTCCCCTAGTATTTATCTGTGTACATTTGTCTATGATAGATGACTATTTCTTCATGCCTACAGCAGCTGTTAATTCTTTTTTTTTAAATCAATTTATTTCCTTAAGCAATCTCTACAACCAGTGTGGGTCTCAAACTCACAACCCTGAGGATCAAGAGTTACACACTCTTCTGAATGGGCCGCCATGCACCTCAGCAGCTGTTAATTCTGAGGATTAACTGGTTAAAAGTAAAAGAGGCCTAGGCTTCACCAGGAGAAGAAAAAAAAAATCCAGGATTCAGTTCGAATTATGACAAAATCAAAGAGAGTAGAAATAGAACACAATGGCAAAGAGTTTAGTTTGATATGCCCAGATCATTTTCTTAGGAAATCAACAAGCAGGAGTTAAGACTTTGGTGACCACAGGACCTCAATTCTCTGCTCATCTGGTCAGGGAAATTCAGTACACAGTGGGCTCAGCAGAGAAACAACAAAAATGGAAAGACTACAGGATTTGCAGGAAAGATCCTCATAGTTCAGGTAAGATTATTACTGAGGCTCCAGCTACTTTCTCAACAGCTGAAAACCACTCAAATAATATCTGAAGTTTCTTTCAGCTCTAAAGTTTTAGCAATTCATGCAGTAAGCATTCCTGGAATGAATAAATTCAGAAGCATCTGCTATGTGGCAGGTCCTGGTTCTATACTCCCTTAACAAACTCACCCACTGAGAACATGGAACCACATTGGCCAGCGCCATGGCTATCGGGAGCTCTCCTTGGTCTCCCATCATCGTGACCAACTCTACTAGCCTCTCAAACCGGTCAGCCAGCACCGTTTCTGCAAGGGTGTCAAATTCTGTGCCTTGCTGGAGGATTTTTGTCAGAACTTCCATAAATGTAGCTCTTGTCTGAAGATCTTTGTGGTAACCTAAACCTGATATGGACAAATAGATGCAAATTTACTAACATGGCCTGCTGAAGTAATTTTGCTTGTCTTACATGCCAGTTGTCTAGGTTTTCAGTTTCTACACGAAGCCTTCATTTTATCTCACCTATGGAGTGCATGAGGCCACTGTCCACATTAGCATTGAGTAAGTTTGACATCGCAAGGACTGTACAGTGCCTCAGTGATGCCAGCCTCCGAGACATGCCACGTTTCCTGCCACCTGTTTGTGCATTTTCATCTTCAACTTCACTGCAGTCATTCAAAAGGTTCATGAACAATGTGAAATACCTGAGAAATAAAAAGACTGACTCTTACACAGTGAAGGCCACTTCACAAGACTAATCAGATATTCTGGAATCATGATATGTGTATCCCGTGAGTGGTCTTGGGTATCTGTTTCTCTCTAGTCCTGGGGTAATCATCCAGTGTGACTCATTATGAAGTGTGCTGTGCTTAATATGATTTTATCCTGACAAAGCCAGTACATATTTCATAACATGGGCACAAAACAGATGCAATCTTTCCTGGTCAATGCATCACTTTTAGTGTTTACCGTATAAAACAAGTGGTCCAAATAGTTTAGAGGATGTTATTTTAAAATGACTTAATGAAGTGATCTGGGTTTTATTGCAAATAATTCACTGCTTGGATTATTTCTTTAAAAACACAAAACACAGTTGTTTTGTTAACCCAGTCCTATCATAGGGAATATTACTTCATGTGTGCCTGTATTTTATAGGCAGCTGCTGATGGCCATAATACCAAAATAATGAGGTCCATTTTCTAAATATAATCATCTGCCACTTTGGTTAGATTTTGTTTTGTTGTGTGTGGGCTTTGTATTTTTGCTTTGGCTTTTTGGGGACTGAAATTTACTTAAGAAATAACTGCGATTTGGCTTCCATCAATTCCACACCATCTCCTTCCTCCGGCTGCAGCGGAAGACCAGCCAGGAGTGAAACTACTGCTTCCATGCTCGCCTGGTCCAAGTCTCTGAAGAAAGAAAATTTAGGGACCACATAAATCTTGCAGGTTCTTCCACTTCACCTTTCTGTCAAATAACACCTTCCTAAGAGAACTTCAGGAATTCAGAACAATCTATTTAACTATTTATAAAGATAACCTAAATAATTTGAGATAACATACCCAGAATGCAAAAACCATTCAAGGGAGGGAGAAGGTGATAATAACTTTCATAAAACCAAGCCCCATGAAAGAGATATATGTGAATGATTATTTTCTGATATGTGGCAATAAGTATTTACCATTAGAGCAAATGCAGGGAATTACTTTTCAGAAAGACTTGAACCAATCAAGTTTCTTAAATATTACCTTTATCAAATTATAAAATAAAAACAATCTAAGGCGTTATACATTTTATTCTCGAACAACCAGACTAATCTTCCTAAATAGACAACACTAACTTTCCAAGTAAATTGACTTTACTGAAAGTCTTTCAGTTAAAAATAGGAGGTAAAGATTAGTATGCATAATTCAAATGCAAAAGCGTGATATCCAAAAAACATGTACTATAATAGCTATGAAGTATCAACACCCCCAAACAGACCTGCTAATAATTAAAAGTCATTCTCTCTTTCGCATTTGCTGTTGTTTTTACCTTGTAAGACATTTTACATCATCATCTGCTGCTTGGTTTGATGTTCCCATAACCCAGTCTGTCAGGTATTCTACCATTTTATTCCTACGGAATGGCAGGGAAAAGGAAAACAGCAACAATTTTTTTAAGTCACACATACACCTTCAGTCATACAAATTTTTTTAATAGTGCGAATACTTTGCCAAATCACTCAGGTGATATGACAGCTTCATAAAAGAGATACCGCTACTTCAGCCCTAACAGTCAGAAGGGCACTAACAGGCAACTAATACTGGTTCCACGGATACTGGTACCCTTAGCCAGGGTATCAGACTGGAAACAGAATCAAATCCTTAGCTCAAGTATAATTTAGGCATGGGCATGAAGCTTTGGGAAACTTGAAAATACAGGAAGAAAAAAATAAAAACATAAAATGCTGTTTTTCCATCCTCCCCTTTCCCATGATAATCGAGTGACTACTATTTTTGTGTACTTCATTTACTCTAGAATTTACAAGACCCCACTTTGCTCTTTTGAGAACTCACCTAAATTTCATCTCTTGACAAAACGAGAGGTCATCTCTCCTTGCCATCATTACCTCCACTAACTGACACAGTTTCGTTTTTATTTGAATTGCATGGACCATATTCCCAAGCACACGAACATATCTATTTAGACACAGAAACATTCGGGGGAAGAAATATCAGATATAAACAAAAGAGAAGGTTTTCTAAATGCTTTAATCTCTAAGTAAAATGATTAAGCATAACTACAAAAACTGCAGTATTTTTATTTTATATGAGTACATTTATGTCCAATTTGGGTGCAATAAAGAATGGCAACTTATTCCCTAATAACTATCAATAGCGATGTGTTTCTGCTACATTGCAGTAGAATCCTTACCTGACCAGATTTAACATCATTGTTTCAATGCTAGCTTGCCCCAGATGTTCCGAGCTGCCTTCAGTATGGTTATCTAGTAAGTTCTTCATTATAGCTATGGTTTGCTCTACAAATTGAGTATTGGTATCAGTCAATAAAACCTATATAAAGAACAAAATACATTTGGCATCAAGGCACAGAAGACACACCACAGAGAGATGAAACTGCCCTGACCTAGATGTCATACACACACAGAAATGCACCCACAGGCATGTATTCAAATAGGCACACAGACATAATGGAACGCTCATACCCACACCCAAAACATTCATAAGCCCTGGCACACCTACACACTTGAGTTCCCAAAAACCAAAACTGATCCCTACATTAGATGATTCTTTTTTCTGCAATTTTTTGCCTGTTTTTAAAACACTGTGAGTAATGTTCATGCCAGTATCGAATTAGATAATAAAAAAGATAAAGGCTTCATTATCAAACCAGTCACTCTATTCACAGGAAAGGGGGGAAAATAAAGCAGAGAACACCTTACCTGTCCTTGGGAGTCAAAAAACTTGCTGATGGTATTCTTCAGTTTGTTAAACAGCATTGGATAAAGAGCAGGATTCAATTCAAGACCCACCAGATCCTTAACATTGGTCCGTATCTGAAGTCCCACTTTCTCATGGTTACACACCATTAAGGATAAGAGTCGATCCATAAATTTGCTGACAGGTGTATCAGCATTTCCCTCTGAAGACATCACTGAAATCATGGAACCCTTGCGTTCACTGACTGGGCCCATGGGTGGGCTATAGGTTGCCAGGCCAGAATTGCTTCTCTGCTGCAGGCACACTCCCCCAAGGGCACAAAGGAAGCCAGTCATGTTGATCCATTCCTGTAGGGAGTCCGTGTCTGACAAATCTATGGAACCTCCTCCACTCACGTGAGACATTCGCCTCTTAACAATGGTCTTGTGAAGGCTTTCAGCAGCCTAAACACAAAATTTTTATGGAAAGCATGAATTCAACTTCAATTAGTTGAGAGACTTGACAAAATTACTTTTTATCCAACATTTCTTCCATGACAAAGAACATTTTTTACATGTAAAAGACCCAAGTCTTCACCATTTCTAGTCACCTCAAGGTTATCTTACTGCCCAAGGCCAGACGAGCCTTACAGAACGGAGGTAGTGATGGACACACACACAATGTCAGGCACACAAGGTGGTTATGGACTGCAGCTCAGAAACGACCACACACTCCAATTATTTGCTTAGATCAATTCCTGGACAAAGAGGCAATGTCTAAGCTGCTTCAAGGAATTATAAGCATTTGGAAATTTTCAACCAAGTAGTGTGTACACTTATTAGTGATGGCCCAAGTTCAAGAGCTCTGGGACCAGCTTTGCAAATACTGTTCTATTATTCACACAGATTCTGTGCGGCAAGAGGAGAATAATCAAGCAAAAGAACCAGTGAACAGAAAGAGGCTGTAATGAAGGAAGTGCAGAAAGACAAGAAATAGAAAAAAATCAAACCCTGCAATGATCTGACTGAGAAGGACTCTTCAAAGAATTCTGATCCTGTTAGTTTACAGAGCACAGATGAGAAAGAAAAACTCTTGCTATGTGTGGCAGATTTTTCAAATTCAATTCTCCTCATACATCGCTTACAAGCTAATATTCAGCCTATTACTGAGGACATATCGGCCCAAGAAAGCAACATATTAGGGGTGTTCTGTAATATAAATGATGTAGAAGTATCACTGTATTTGCTTCCTTACGTATGTTTTGGGGTGGGGGGAGCCTTTCTCTCATGAAGGATCGCTTTGAACACAGAACTCCTGAAACCAATATTTCTTATGGCACATGCATTTATTACAGTTGTAGCTAATATCAGAATACGGCTACTCTCCCTCCTGTTGTACTGCACATTAACCTTTTCAAGATTGAAATTATGCGTATTTACGCAGGTTCTCTGAACAAAAGTAAGGACAGAACGCAGCCTGCAACGTGGTGACTTACAGCAGAGCACAGTGAAAGAACCACTGGATACAACACTCCACTTTGACAAAGAAGGCCTAGATCTTGCATTTCAGTATTCGGTGTCACCTACTTTGTGAGGCTGGTTGATGAAGTCAGGTAACGATCGACTTCACACCTTCAAAGACTTGTGCAACAAGGAGCCATCGGTATCGGGCACAGAAATGTCCCCTGCAAAAGAACTTGCAGGCTGGCTTATAAGCTCCAGTGTGGTAGAGCATATGTTTGGACCAAATTTACATACTGAGATTATTAAACAGTGCCAAGTGATTCTCAATATTTTTAGCAGCAGAAGGGCAACTGAGTACTGGGTATATTGACTGCATGTGAGCTGCCCCAGTGCTAAAACACTGTAATCAGTATAGCTGGGACTTCTTTCCTTTACTTGTTAAGAATTTGGATCTAGTACCACTTAGACATCTCTTTAATCAAGTTTCAACTCCTGAGCCAAGTGTTCACACTGAACAAACACTGTACTTGGCATCAATGTTAATTAAAGCATTATTTTAAAAAGGCATTATGGGATAATGCCATAGCAGCCAAGGCTCAGCTATATAAGTAAGTTTTTCTGCATCTTTATTAAATACTACATTAAATAAGAAGAAGAAGAGCTCAGAAGAGCAGCTCCATCACCTTAGTCATCTGCAGCTGGTCCTTAAAGTACTAGTGACACCCAGCAAAGTGGAGGCAGTGACAATGAAATGGACGAACAACTTATTAACAGACTTAAAATATGTGCAATGGTGACTTTCAGATCCAGAGGAATCCCTGCAGGGAAGTTCTGGTGAAACTGCCAGCAGTGGTAAAGATGAAATCAGTGTTCTTGGTAGCAGTAGTGGGTACAACAATGGATCCAGCAATGAGGTGACCTCTAGCCACACATGCCAGTCCGCTGGGAGCCCTAGCAGTGACGTATGGTCAGAAGACACTGCAAAGGGCAACTGTCTCAGGTCCCCTCCCTCTTCGGGAGCTTTGTACTACCACTTACTAAACTTTGCTTTATTAGCACTCCCAAAAAAAAAAAAAAAAAAAGACAACGACAACACTGCAAATATTAAAGCCCTTAATGAAGATGAAGATGACAATAATGGTCATAATCCTCCTAAAGGTATAGATCTTCAGAAGAGAAAGTTAGAAAATCAAGCAGGCATTTGCTTATGGGATTCCCAAGGCCCATCAGGAAAAAAAAAGGGGTGGGGGGACAAGCAAGAGAATAGGAAGGAACCTGGTTTTCAACACTGAATCAATGCCATCAGCAGATAATTAAATACAAATGCTAGATGCTTATTCATACTCTCCAGACCCAGAGCATATTTCAGGGGGAATAAACACTGCTCATACAGTACAAGCGTGTCAAGAATCTTGTATCACACGCACTGGCGACTTTCTGAGGGACACTACTGGGAATGAATCCGTTAACTGCCTACAGTGTATTGGTCCTGGTATCACTACCACCACCATCACTGCCACCAGGATGGGCATATTGTTGATGATACGCTGATGCAGTTGATGTCAGTTGCAGCAGCTCCCAGATCAGTGCAAAATCAGAAAAAACATGGCTGGTTTTGATGAAGAATCTGGGTGTGAAGAGCAGCTAGTTCAGATGAATTCACATGCAGAACCTACATCTTTTCTCCAACAACATCTTCCCAATTTAGCATCCCCTTTACATCTTAGTGCAGTTCATAAACATCAGTTCAATAAGTAATGGCTCTAACAGACATTAAGTTGGATAATGTTTGCAAGAAAGGAAACACTCTGTGGGATACAGTTCAAGATATGACTCTATCTTTCCGAAGGACTGAAAAATGAGGCAGAGAAACTTCTCTGTTCCTTAGTGTGCTGGTTTACAGACAGATTCAAATGAGAGTCACTGAAGGCTGCCTTGATAATTTAAACAGATAAAGAGGAATTTTTTACATGGTAGTCAAAATTCATTTCATATATTCTTATTGACTAGGTGTGATGAATTTACAGCCTTTAATGTACTATTATCAACATATGTTTTAGTAACTGTTGTTTTCAAAGTAGGTTTGAAGACTTCTCTCTCACAGGGTCATATTTATTACTCAGCCTCACTTTATTCAGCACTTTCTGTCACTCTTGATTAGATCTCCTCCAAAAGAAGCAATAATACTTATTCTCTTCTTGCCTCTGGGAACATAACAGTGATGACTGTTTTCAAATTACAGCTAAATGTTCTTGAACTGTGTCACATTATACATTAAAAAAGGCTAAGTTCAACTTAAGCTGAAATAGAAACATTTTGGTAATGGCATTCTTCCTGCGTCTGAGTGGATCTTTTGTGTCTTGACTTCAGCAGTACATAAAGAATAAGGTCAGTGTTCTTCTCTAGTTTGAATTCTGCTATTTATTTATATACATAAGGTCAGTGTTCTTCTCTAGTTTGAATTCTGCTATTTATTTATATACTTCTTAATGGGGTTCAAATGAACTACAAACTTCTTGCTTTTGGGGTCTTTTCCACTGGTATATTTTTACATTTCCCTTGATAATGTTCCATTTTCTGGCACAGTGAATTCAGTTATTAGTCGACTATGTTATGTTATAGTAATATAATGTTTTCAGTTTATCTCTGCCCGGGCCTCATATTAATGTCTAATTTTACTGAATAGTTAAGAACTTCAAAATATTTTTTTTTCCTAATTGAATTAGTAAAAGTATATGCAATATTTTACTCTCTGCTCTTGGTCTTTAAAGGGCTCCAATATGACAATCACAATAGACAAACTGTTCAGATAGGAATAAGAAAGCACTAACAGATCTCTCTTAGTGAATCCATTTGGCACATACTCTTTAAAAGGAAAGCTTTTCTTTTTTTTGTTTCAAGTTTTTATTTAATTCCAGTTAGCTAATAGAAGTTGTCATATTAGTTTCAGTTAAAGAAACGCTTTTAATGGTTGGATGACATTTTATCATTTACAGAGGTACTATACTATAGCAGTTGCTTTAAAAATATTGTCTTTTGGGGGCGCCTGGGTGGCTCAGTGGGTTAAAGCCTCTGCTTTCGGCTCAGGTCATGATCCCAGGGTCCTGGGATCGAGCCCCGCGTCGGGCTCTCTGCTCAGCAGGAAGCCTGTTTCCTCCTCTCTCTCTGCCTGCCTCTCTGCCTACTTGTGATCTCTGTCAAATAAATAAATAAAATATTTAAAAAAAAAAAAAATATTGTCTTTTGAAAATCTTTGTGAAACCACCAGTCTTTTCAAGCAGTTGTTGTCTCAATTAATATATCCTATATGTGTATCTGCAAACACTATTACCTAGCAATTCCACTGTTAAGTGTGTACTTTACAGAAAAACACCTAGATGGTCATCAAAAGACACATTCAAGAACATTCATAGCAGAAACACTCAAAATAACTAAAATTCTTTGTATAGCTATCTAATACCCAAAGAGAGTAGAAAGGAAAATTACATGGTGGACTGCATGTTGAATGAAATACCTGGAGCAGTAACAGTGAATGAACAACAGTGGTATAGAAGAGTATGGATGAGTCTCACAATATTGAGTCAAAGAAGCCAGATATAAGATACTGTGTCTCTGGCACTCAATTTATATCAAGTTTACAAACAAGAAAACTACTGTATTTAGTAGTAGTCAGCATAATGGTTACTCTTGGGTTGCTAGTTATTGGAAGAGGGGCACAATAAAGGCTTCCATGTGCTGGTAATTATCTATTCCTTTTTATTTTCTTTTAAAGATTTTATTTATTTATTTGAAAGAGAAAGAGAGCACACATGAGCAGGGGGAAGGGCAAAAGGAGAGGGAGAAGCAGGATCCCCACTGAGCAGGGAGCCCAATTTGAGGCTCAATCCCAGGACACTGGGATCATGACCTGAGGTGAAGGCAGACACTAAACCGACTGAGGCACCCAAGGTAACCCAGTGTTGACTTGTTTCTTGATGTGGGTACTGGCTGCACAGGTATGTTCACCTCCTACTATTGTGAACTGTCACTTAGATTTATACAAGTTTTTATATGTATGTTACATTCCAGTAAAAAAATAAAGTCCAAACCCAAGATTACCATATACGTTTTTTAAGAGCCACTAATATATTTTTTGTCATAGATTAATATACCAACCCAGAATATCAAACTTCTTTTAAAAAGCTTTGACTCACATGAACAAATTTTGCAAACATTATGCCAAGTGAAAAAAAAGTCATATTGGGTGAAATGCCCAGAACAGGCAAATCTACAAAAAGACTGGTGGTTCCCTAGGGTCAGGGGGTGGGGGGTGGGGGAGTGGGGAGGGAGATTAGGGAATGATAGCTCATGGGTATGGGGGTATGGCGTTTTTTAAAACTAGGGTGATGGTTGTACAACTTCATGAATATACTTTGTTTTTGTCTTGCTCCATGGTCCATGATGCCAGCTGAGGTTGTTGGTATCAGTACAATGCAACCAAGCTAGCAGGTTGGAAGCAGATTTTTCTGCTGTTCTTCTAGATTTTCAGTTGTAAATCAAATCTAGGACTGATCACTCCACAGTTGTTTAACACCTGCCTGTGAGGCTCACAACAAATCTTCCCAGCTCCGTGATCATCCATGATTTCAAATTCACCATGTAATCATGCTTCATCATCACAGTCAGAAACCAGATGATGACTGTGGAACATTGCCTAATAAGAACATGAGTCCGCCTCTCTTTTCAGCACTGTCGATGCTCTTGAAATCAGGATGTTCATGCATACCATTAAAGCGGCACAGAAAGGTGGCAGAAAGTAACAGTACATTTTAAATAGGTGAACTGAATGGTATGTAAATTATATCTCAATAAAACAGTTATACCCCCCAAAAAAGCTTTCGTCCTAAGGTCACATGTCCTCTCCAAATGACATTAGGTACATATTTTTGCTGTACAAAAACATAACTTTTTTTCCTTGTTCTAATTAAGCATGACAAGAAAAAAGCAATGGGAGGGTAACGAGTTTTTCTGAAACACCTAATTATAATGAGAGGAATAGGGATGCCTGGATGGTTCAGTCGATTAAGGGATCTGCCTTTGGCTCAGGTCATGATCCTTGGGTTCTGGGATTGACTCCCAAATTGGGTTCCCTGTTCAGCAAGGAACCTGCTTCTTCCTCTGCCTGCCACTCCTCCTGCTTGTGCTCTTTCTTTCTCTTTCTCTCTCTCTGACAAATAAAAATCTTTTGAAAAATAAAATAAAATAATGAGAGCAATATATGGCCATTACAAATCAATTATACACAAATGCCAATTAATTATTAATTTCTGGGGTAACAGATGAAAATAGTTGAATGGAATGTCTAAGTTTTTAAATTTCACTTAATCTATGGGTTCAATATTCTGCCCACCAGCTCCTTTAATTAGGATACCTAACAAAATAGTAAAATGTATTGTTTGAATTTTAATTTATTTTCTCTACCTTTGTCATCCCTTTCCTGAAAATTCTATGAGATACTTGGATGGAAAAAGAGAAGGAAAAAGGGTAAAGGAACGGTCTCTGCCATAAATCATCTCTAGCTTGTGCTGGCCAGTATTTCTGCAAAAATGGCAATATCTGTGCTGTCCAAATTGTCACATGTGGCTAAGGAGTCCTTGAAATGTGGCTACTGTATGACTGAGAAACTGAATTTTAACTGTATTTAATTTTAATGGATTTAAATTTTCATTCAAATTTAAATAGCCACACATGACTAGTGGCTACCATAACAGTGTAGTTTTAGATGAACCACAACTACATAACAGTCTTACGACAACTAGACACACATTATACTAAACAGTGACCCAAAAGATTATTGAAGTGAAATACATATGTCTAAGCAGATTGATTAAAAGACAAAAATCAACTTTACAAACTCACCTGGCCATCTTCCATTTTAGCTTTTGGGTAGTTGAGGATTAGTTTTGTAGCTTGTTCCCACTTTGCATGTGTATCTTCCCAAGCCTAAAATGAAGGCAATTACCACTGAAAACAACTCTAAACCTAGAACTAAAAATCAATCAGCAGGTAGATGTTATATATATACATATATGTGTATGTATAGTATACAAACTTGGTACATATTTTAACGTCCTACTTGTAATAGGCACAGATCTTAGATATGCTTCAAAAGCTATTCTGGTCACACACACATGACATGAGGCTTCTACATTTGACAGTGGGGGTCTGGGAGGGCTGTTTCTGTTGCTAAGGGCATACCTCAGTGTTTCCTGCAGTGGGATGCTCAATGCGCCTTAGTAGTGCCATCACTCTTTTCTGAAGTGCTGCTCTTCCTAAGCAAAGACAACAGCAAATCAACTTATTGCACTTACAGCCGTGCTTGCCAAGGGAGCACCCGGCAAGCCCAACCCATAAGGCAGAGGAGGAGGAGGGGAATGAATGCTTCCAATGATAAAGATGAACACTTCCTTCTGTCAGCTTCACAGGAAAGGTAATTAACTTGGACTCTACAATGTCCACAGCATAAAATAGCTATTCCTACCTATGTTTACTCCAACTAAGCGCCAGTGTTTAAATTTCACTATATATAGGTTCAGCCACCATAAATTCTAAAATTTGTAACTGACAGCAATTTTTAAAAAACTTGACAGCAGTTTTTAAACAAATGTACTGCATATTAAAACCTCAGTGAGAAGTCAACAATTTATTTCAAATGCTATTTACTTTCACCCTATCTTGTGTAGAAAAGGATTTCAGGTTAGCTATTTGAATGAACCTGTAAGTTTACAAAGTAGTTCCTACATTCCTAGCACAATCAGATCTCTTACGATTCAAGGCAAACAGAGTGGGGGGCAGGGAACATTATCCACATTTACCTGTTGACATCATATTGCTGACAGAGGCAAATTCCATAAACGTGTTATAGTTGGGCAAGAAGTTGTGCACCGACACCTCGTCCACCCCACATCGGATATCCGCTTCCTCGCAGAGGTGGCGGAAACAGGACATGGCCACCAGAACAGCTTCAGTGTCAGGGCTCCATAGGAACATGTACAGGGCCACTTCGAGTTTAGTCTGAGCCTGTCGGCAGATTGGCGGGGTGCCGCTGCACCCTGCTGCACTATCCTGGGATGGTGGGGATGGGAGGCATTATGTTGGCAACCCAGGCAATTTTATTTACATAATCCAACAATGCAACGCACTGTGTACCATGTATGCCTGCATACAATACCCCACAAAAGCTTTCCTGCAATCATGACAGCAATTTTTAAATCCCTAAATATCTTGTATGAATGAGAGATGAGATTATTTGGACAAACATCTCGATACTATTTGTCCAATTTCAAATCAAATTATCCTATTCCAGATTCTAGGAATGCAGATTAAGCCAACACAAACACAAGTAAAGCACCCATAGCATAACTCTACTGAATGAAAAATGCAATGCACTTCCAACTCAATTATAAGTGACAAAGGAAGTAATTAAGAAATTCTATCTACCTACTGGAGGGAAGAAATAAAGTACACTAGAACAAGGACTAAAACGAGGGCACAAACAAGAACTAAATATTGTTGTGGAAGGTATACTTGATTCTGGATTACACACTCCCAAAAGAATCCTCATTTACAAAATGAATATAAATTCCATGTTAACACAGACAATAGTAAACCCTACTGCTTAATTGCTGTTTTGTCCTCAACAGAAGGTTATATTGAAAATTAGGGATAAAAAAGCTTTGGCTTTCAAATCTAACAATATAATGCCATTGGTAAGGTGGACCAGCAAAATCTTCCATGGAATATCAATATAATCAAGATTCCTGCAGAGTGCACAATGGCAACCATCAGGAAAACTAACCTAACCACCCTACAACAAGGCTGTGAATGCATACTGCTGACCGTCCCATGAAAAAAGCAAACTGATACTCATCTCCACTAATGAAGATTAAAGAATGTACTCTCTAGATTGAGAGCTGCACACTAAATGCCAGAAATAGTGTTTTTAACAATAAAGATACCATTTAAAAAAAAAAAAAAAAAGATTTGGTCTACAAAAGAAGCTGCTTACCATGGATGAATTTCCTTTTCCCTTCCGAAGAGAGGCTCCAGGAGTACAAGAAGGTAGTAATTCTTCATGATTCATGGACATCTGACCAGTAGTTCCACTGGAAGGAACATCACATCCAACCCCATAAAGGAACAGAAAGTGACAGGAACTTCTATCTGCCTGCTAAAAAGAAAAAATAAGTAAGCCTTTCTGAAGCACTGATAACCAAGAAAAATAAACACATAACACGAGCTGTCTTCCTGTTTGAGACTATCCTGGAAAATCTCCCATTCCC
Source organism: Mustela nigripes (assembly GCF_022355385.1). NCBI lineage: Eukaryota > Metazoa > Chordata > Mammalia > Carnivora > Mustelidae > Mustela > Mustela nigripes. The sequence goes on from NC_081572.1 coordinate 40,637,127, forward strand.
AACTCCTACCCCTTACACCTTGAGATTATGCACTAGAAACCCAGTGGTACAAGTAATGTTTGTTCAAGAAACCCAGTGGTACAAGTAATGTTGGTTCAATGTCTTTGAAATTCCTCTTAAATATTCACCCTTCAAAGCATCAGAAACAACATATTATAGAAATGCAAAATTAACATTTCTAGATCTAACATGGACAGAAGTAAAACATCAATAACGTAAATCTACCATATGAAAAATGTAATGTACTTCTCAGGATAAATGACAAAGATTTTCTCTCAGAAGATTTTATCCTGTACCATGTCATATCCTGACATGGAAGTTGACTCTTTTGAGATTAAGTTTCTATGGACCAGTAACTAACACTGGTGTGTATGTATGCCAAGTATGCTACAAGGGTAACTTTGTTGACCAGACTCCTCCAGATTGATTACTGGGTTACTAATGCTTATACTCTGGAGAATTAAACCACAGACAAGTCCACCCAGATACCAACTCACCATTAGTCCATTTGTAAACAAAAAATTTAACAAGCTGCATGGTACACTGAAAAGCATGTCTTTAATACGTTAAAGTTTTTTTGTAGCTATGATTCTAGAAATGGATAAAAATTTATTGGATCAAGTACTCAAAAATTATGACATAATAGAAAAAAATTTTAACTGACTATAGAAACTTTATGTTAAAAGAAATGAAAGGCACTCCTCCAGCCCCTTAAAACCCTGTCCCTATGTTTCAACAGCAGGAATCAAAACTTTTCACTCAACCCTAGAGAATACTCAAATATTCGAAGAGATGAAACTGTTCTGGCAGGAATATAAACAAACTTAGATTAAACACCCTCAACCTCTTCCCTTCAGTTTGATACATTAACATTCTCTGGACTAGCCTAAGCCATAATATTTAAGTCTTATGCACAAACTTAAGATGGAATATGTTTCTCAACCTAATTTGGTTATAGCTGCCCAACTCCTTCTAGACTGAGACCCCATAGAGTCCTGCTTAACTCAACTAGAATTTATCAGGATTGCAACTTAAAGGACGAAGGCTCAGAATAATTTATAAAATGTTGACTTTCATCCATCATCTTCTGGCACAAGTATTTCCTTTGAAGACTCTGCAGGCAGGAAGAGCTAAAGTAGGACTTAATTTGGATAACATACATTTCCTTAATCTATTCCCATTACCCCCAAATATTCTTAAATTTTAAAGATGTCCTTTTGCTTACCTTATTTTTAAGAAGAAATTTATTCCTGCAGATCAAAATTTCCCGCAACCATTTGAGAATTTCTGTGCTACTAAGCATTTGATGGCTAGTTAATTTCTTACAGATGTAAAAAAGCATTTGAGAGCTGCAAAAACATAAAGTTCATCATTATCAGTATCATCAATAAATAACCTCACACACAAAGAGCTAATCAGTACCTAAGAATGACATTCTCTCATAACGGATACAAGTTTAGAGAAGTTGGGATTTGTTTTAGAGAAATGGTTATCAAAATGTTAACAGCACAATAATCAAAGAGAGTAAGTCTACATTACATTACAGACTACATTTAAAAAAAAAAAAAAAGCAAATAATTCTAAATCCTCTTACCCCCCGCAAACTCCCAATTGTTTAAACCACACGTCCCATCTCTGCACAAGACTCAAGAAGAAATGACAGACGACATGCACAGCAAAGACTGTGTATAAACCCAGTTCTCTACAGCAGGTTTCTGCAAACAACTGCCTATAGGCCAAATCCAGTCCTTATCTGCTTTTGTAAATAAAGTGTTAGTGGATCATGGCCATACCATTCACTTACTTATCGTCTCCAGCTACTTTCATGCTCTAACAGTGGAACTGAATAGTTCTGACAGAGACTATCTGACCCACCAACCCTACAATATTTATGACCCAAACTTTTAGAGAAAAAATTTGCTGATCCCTACTCTACAGCCACAATGTCCAACACAGCAGCAACTAGTTAGCTACCTGTGGCTACCGAGCATAGGAAATGCAACTTGCCCAAACAGAGATGTGCTGTAAGTGTGAAATGCAACCAAAATTTGAAGACTTAATGGAAAAAATAATGTAAAACAGATCAATAACTTTTATACTGATTACATATTAAAATAACTTCTAAATATATGTACTGGAGTTAAAATATTATTAAAATTAATATTACCTGTTTATTCTCTGTAATGTGACAACTAGAAAATTTTAAATCACTTATGTGATTCATATTACATTACTATCAAAGAACACTTTCTATGTGTAGGATTTAACTCAGCTGCCAGGTGACTTAGTGCACCCACTTCCATGAGGGTAGATAATGACAAAACCGGAAACTTACATCTTCCCATTTTTCTCAATATGCTGCCTTTGAACTCTTTAAAAGATAATAATTTATATAAGCAGGAAATAAACTACAAAATTCTATAAATATTTTTACCTACTAAGGCAGATGTTCACCATTAATTCACCTATCATAATCACTGGTATCATGGGAAATTAATAAAAAGACCATAATCTTAAAAACAAACTATTAAGATTACAAAATTTTAACACTCTAAGCTTATAATTGTAATCAACAATTTAGAACAGTTGTAACTACATAGAAATCTGAAACAGAAGAGAATACACCAAGTAACAGTACTTACAGCTGGGTAATAAAATTTAGCATAATAAAATACAAAACCATAAAACCTCTATAAACAAAGTTTTACAATAAAGCAAGTACTAGAGAGTTAATATCTAAACACAAAAAATAAATATAAAATAAAGTTTTAAATTTAATTTAAAAATAAAAGTACATATACCTAATTTCCCAGAATGTTTCCACCGGAGCATCAGGATTCCATAAATCAATGCTGTCTAACTGATGAAGAACCAGCAGAGCCTAAATTTTTTTTAAAAAGAGAGAGAAGAGCTAAACAAAAGTTTTTTGGTAGATGGAACACTGGAGTATTTATCTTATAAATGCTAACAAAGCTGGTTATTTAATTGCAGCTCTAACACATAGTATAAAGCAAAAGAGAAAAAAAACTCTGAAAACCCAAATCTCTAGGGAATAATAAATGTAGAATCGAATAATTTGCATTCTTATTATTCCTACTTTAAATGGCATACATGGATACAGTTAAATGATGAATTCGGAGGAGCAATAGATACATGTAAAAACTGCTTTAAGACACAAACTAAGTAATTTCTGTCTGTGTCAAAGAACCCAATAGAATAAAAAATTAATCCCTAAATAAGGAGAGCTCACCAAAATTAATGAGCACAACAGTGTTTTACTTCAAACCCAAAAGACAAAGTTGAAGTTATCGTGCTCATCACAAATCCTTTTGGAACATTAAAGATCAATTATTTCCAAAAACAAGAGAAAGAGGAGAGCAAAACAGGTTCACACTGCATAGCAGATTATTCATTCTAAAATATTCCAATTGACAACAGAATTGAAGTTGGAATTTGGTTTGTAAAACATTAACAGGAATTAAATAATTTACTTAAAATATACAACATGCAAAATCACTATTTAAAACTGTCAACATAAAAAGTGTAAAACTAGACTCTTCCCTGAAACCTCCCCTATCCTAACTCCAATTCCACGGTGATGCCCCAGAAGGACACTACTGAGCTGTGCATATTCTTCTCGGTCGTTGGTCAATATATTTGGTGATGCTTTACTCCCCTTTAAAGCCGTTTATTAAAACTCCAATAAAATGCTATTTGGAACAAATAATGAGAACTGATTTCTTCTTCTCTTAACAGTAAATCAAGTGCATAAAATGCTAATATTTGCACTGATAATCTGCCTTACATTAGTAAAAGATATATAAATGTCTAAACTTAGACCACTTTATAATGCTAAACCTTACAAATGATATAAAGACCAGACCTATATTATCTTATTTCAAACACTTTTATTGTAATTACTTTTAATGTATCATGAAAACTTCAATTCATTGTGAAAATCTTCAAAAATTATAGTTGGTAGCTCTCATGCCAAGGAGAAAACAACACAAATTTATATTCAATTGTCACTATTGCATAAAAACAGTACAATTTACCTTTAAGTAGCAAATTCTCTATAGTTACATTTGAAGAAACACTTTTTTAACATAAAGACAATGTGTTTGCCTTTTCCCCACCTTAATACGATTGCTTTCCTTGTTATGTTCCCTTCCATTTGTGTTCCACATATATTTTTTAAGGTTTTATTTATTTATTTGAGAGAGAGAGCTCGAGAGAGGGGAGAGTCAGAGGGAGAAGCAGACTCCCCAATGAGCTAGGAGCGTGAAGTGGGACACGATCCAGGGACTCCAGGATCATGACGGGAGCCGAAGGCAGTCACTTAACCAACTGAGCCACCAAGGTGCCCCTTCACATGTATTTTAACAAAGCTGCAAACACAGTATAGTAATTTGACATTTCATAAACATTCTTTCATACTGCCACGTGATCTGCATGGGGTTTTTTCGAAGATTTCCTTTATTCATCTGACAGAGAGAAAGACATAGCCAGACAGAGCAAGTACAAGCAGGGATAGCGGCAGGCAGAGGGAGAAGGAGAAGCAGGCTCTCCACTGAGCAAGGAGCCCAATGTGGAGCTCGATCCCGGGACTAGGATCATGGTGCCCTGTGATCTGCATGTATTAATGGATGTTTAATTCAGCAAGTTGAAATATCATTCTGTCACTAAATATTAACCTGTTTTCTTACTAGTGAATACTTTGAATTCTCTACTATTCTGTCATTATAAATCAGAGCAACAAGCATGTGTGTGTGCGCACATGTGTGTGTACCTTTCCCTTTAGAATTGTATTCACAGGATGAAAAAAAATTACAGGTATGGAATTATTTGGACAACAAAAGGGGGTATTTCCCCAATTTCTGCTAAATACTGTCAAACAGCCTTCCAAAAAGAATGCAATTTATAGGTTGAACAGTACATAAATAAAAGCAATGAGTGAAACAATGAATTCTAAAACATTTTTGGTAAAATGCAATACAAAGTACAAACAATAAAGTATATCTTTTAAGTATATAGCTCAAAGAATTTCTACAAATGTACACAATTCCATGTAACCATTACCCAGATCAACACTGTCAGCCTAGAAGCCCTTTTCATATTCCCTTTAATCATTAGTGCTTGACAAAAGTAGCCACTGAACTGACTTCTACCACCATAGATTATTGCTACCTGTTTGTTATTTATATAAAGGGAATCATATAGTATGTTCTCTTTTGTGTCTGGCTGTTCTCACTGAACATTACACGTGTGATACTGATTCATCCATGCTCTGCATTTAGCAGGAGCAGCTCATTCTTTTTTCACTGTTTTAGTCAATGGAATAAATATAACCAAAATTATTTATCTACTATTGTTGATATACTTGAGTTGTTTCTAGTCTTTTTTTGGGGGGGGGGATGAGTGCTATTACAAATTATACTACTATTAATTTTTCTGTATGTTTCTTTCGGTAAACACACATATGCATTTCTATTGGATACATACCTAAGAAAAGAATTGCTAGGTCATACGTTTACTTTGTAGGTATCTCAAAACAATTTTTAACAGTGGTTGTACTAATTTACCAGAGTATGAATAAAAACATGATATAATCATTTATTTCATATAGCTTTTTATTACTGACTTCTAGCTTAATTACACTGTAGTCGCAAAAAAATTCTGAATGATTTCAATCCTGTAGAATTTGTTGATACTTACTTAATGCTCAGGATATATTGAATGTTCCATGCATACTTGAAAAGAAAGTATTCACTGAGTGCAATGTTCTAAGTACGTCAAATAGTTCGTATCTGATAAACACGTTGTTCAAATCTTCTATTCTTTTTTTTTTTTTTTTTTTTTGGCTTGTTTATTCTACCAGACCTTGAGAAAAATATGCTCAAGTATGTCACAAAAACTGGACTTGTCTATACTTTTACTTCATGTATTTTTATTTATTTTAAGCTTTGTTTTTAAGTTCAGAGTTTCATTTTCTTGGTAGACTGGGCACCTTTGTAATGAGATGTCCCACTTCATCTCCAGTTGTACTTCCCGCTTTAAACTCTGTATTTGTGTATTACTCCAGCTTTCCTGAGTACATGTTTGTGTGGTTGAAATATCCTTGAATTATCAACCCCACAGTGTCTTTATATTTAAGCTGTGTCTCTCCTAAAGGCCACATAGTAAGATTTTTATACTCTTCGGTATTCAGACAAGAGAAATGAAAGCATATGTGTAGGCATACGTACAAATCTGTACATACACATTCCTAGTTTTATTTGTAATAGCCAAAAACTAGAAACAACACAAATATCTATCTAAACAAGTAAATGAATAAACAAATTGTGCTATGGCCACAAAATGGAACACTATACAGCATTATATGTGCAGTAATATAGATGAATTAATAAGTATGCAGAATTAAAGAAGACAGACACAAAGAGTACACTTTATAATTCCACTTACATAAAATGCAAGTTAGCCTGCAATAACAGAAAGACGACTGATAGTTGCAGAGGAAGCAAGGGAGCAAGGAAGGAAGAAGAGAGGAAGGAAGGGAGTACAAGGAGCATTGAGACAACTTTCAACAATGATGGATATGTTCACCTAACTGACTACTAACAGGTGAATAAACTGTGATTTAATTAACAACAGAATACTTATCAACAATAAAAAAAGGAATTAACATATGTAATATCATGGATGAAGCTCAAAAACTTGTGAGTAAAGGAGGCCTGAAGAAACATACATAGTCTAAGATTTCATTCATATGAACTTGCAGAACTGGCAAAACTAATTTATGATAGAAATCAGACCAGTAATATTTTGAGACAGGGAGTTGGGGCACAAGATACAGGAGAACATCCCAGGGTGACTAGAAATATTCTAAATTTTCTATGATCTCTATTATATGTAAATTATACCTCAATAAAATTGATTTAAATTTTATAACCCTATATTTCTAAAACTTCATAAATCTGTATTTAGCAATCAATATATAAAAAATTTTTTTAAGTCAACCATATTCACACCCACAAGGATGGCTATAACCCAACAGACAGACAATGATAAGTGTTGGCAAGAATGGAGAAATAGAACACACATACACTGCTGATGGGAAGAGAAAAGGATACAGTCACTTTGGAAAACAGTTTGGTCATTTTAAAAGTTAGCTACCATAAGACCCACCAATTCCACTGGTAGGCATATATACCTAAGAAATACATCCACACAAAAACTTTTATACAAATTTTCATAGCACTATTATTCATAATAGCCAAAAAAACAGAAACAATACTAAATGTCCATCAACAGATGAATAAACAAAATGTCATTTATGCATGCACTAGAATATTATTTGGCAATAAAAAACAACCAAGTATTGTTACATGCTACAATATGGATGAACCTTGAAAACAAGTTAAATAAAAGAAGCCAGAAACAAAAGCCACATATTTTATGATCCCATTTATATGAATTGACTACAATAAACCAATCTACAAAGACAGAAAATAGATTAATGTTGGTCAGTGGCTGGGGTGGAAAGAAATGGAGAATGGCAGGGTTTCATTATGGGGTGACAAAATGTTTCAGGGTTAGACAGTGATGGCTGCGCAACCTTGTGAATATACTGAAAAACCCTTAACTGTACACTTTTTTTTTAAAGATTTAATTTATTTATTTGACACAGAGAGAGATCACAAGTAGGCAGAGAGAAAGGGGGAAGGAGGTTCCCCACTGAGCAGAGAACCCGAGGCGGGGCTCAATCCCAGGACCCTGAGATCATGACCTGAGCTGAAGGCAGAGCCACCGAGGTGCCCCTGAACTGTACACTTTAAAAGAGTAAACTTTAGGGGCGCCTGGGTGGCTCAGTGGGTTAAGCCGCTGCCTTTGGCTCAGGTCATGATCTCAGGGTCCTGGGATCGAGGTCTGCATGGGGCTCTCTGCTCAGCAGGGAGCCTGCTTCCTCCTCTCTCTCTCTGCCTGCCTCTCTGCCTACTTGTGATCTCTCTCTGTCAAATAAATAAATAAAATATTTAAAAAAAAAAAGAGTAAACTTTATGGTATGTGAATTAGATCCCTATTTAAAATTATATATATATATATATATATATATATGTTCATATATATATATATATTTTTAAGATTTTATTTTTATTTATTTATTTGACAGACAGAGATCACGGGCAGGCAGAGAGAGGAAGGGAAGCAGGCTCCCTGCTGAGCAGAGAGCCTGATGCGGGGCTCGATCCCAGGACCCTGGGATCATGACCTGAGCTGAAGGCAGAGGCTTTTAACCCACTGAGCCACCCAGGCGCCCCTCAATATATATTTTTAAAACTCTAAAAAGTCAACTGTAATCAGAAAATTTTGAGGTTTTATATTTTCAGAATTTGCACAATATTTCTGCCACATGAGATATAAATAAAGTAAACCCCTTCTTTATCCATAGAGTTCACAGAACAGCATACAGACAGAAACATTCCACTGCCAGATAGAAATGTCATCTCTGACAAACAGATGTTCAGAAATGACTTCTACCACTCATAGAAACCACAAAGAAAACATGAAGAATGTACATAGTTACCACCTTTTCTTCAAGAGCCCAGAATTCATCTCCCCTCACCTCCATTGCTTCCTGAGCAATCTCTGGCATGTGGGACTGAGGGACCAGCTGGACAAGCCCTGTTATTAACTCCGCTGTACTGCCTTGGGTCTCAGGCCCCTGTTTTCTTGGATTCTGCAGAGAAAAAAGCAAGTTCTTTTAAAAAAAACTGTATCTTTTACCTGACAGGAGCTAGAGAGAAAAGAAAATGGAGAATATCTACTAATGGGTACACACACTACAATTTTTAGAGTGATAAAAATATTCTAGAATTACATAGTGGTGATGCTGCACAATCTTGTAAATATACTAAAGACCAATGAATAGTACACTTTAAAACAGTGAATTTTATGGTATGTAAATCACAGCTCAATAAAATACAGTAATTGTGGAACTTTTTTTTTTAAGTCCAAATTGTTTTTGTTAAGAATTCACTTAATCAGGCGCCTGGGTGGCTCAGTGGGGTAAGCCGCTGCCTTCGGCTCAGGTCATGATCTCGGGGTCCTGGGATCGAGTCCCGAATCAGGCTCTCTGCTCAGCAGGGAGCCTGCTTCCTCCTCTCTCTCTGCCTCTCTGCCTCCTTGTGATTTCTCTCTGTCAAATAAATAAATAAATAAATAAATAAATAAATTTTTAAAGAAAGAATTCACTTAATCTACATCTATAGTGTTCTTCATGTGAACAATGTCTAGAGAAAACCTTAATGAAAACAAAAGCTAGGAATTAACCAATTTCTTAATTAAGAAATCATATCAATAAAAGGAGTAGGTTAAAAAAAATTTTTTTTTTTTCACTAACACTACACTGGCTAAATGATACACCTCTGGTTTGGAATTAATTGAAGGCAAAGAACATGTGCTGCATGATCACCCCATGCAGCCCTCTTGCCTAGTGTAAAACATCTGCCCCAATCCATCCAAGGCTACAATTCACACCTCCAGATGCCTGTCCTTCAGTCTTTTCCATTGTGGAGAAACGCTGTGTACTAAGTAAAGCAAATCAGTGGCGCATATAAATGCAAACAGTCTACGTAAAGAGACTAAAATGCTTCCTGTAGCTTGGAAGCATCTATTTATACTTCAAGAATATATGGTTCTTGGGACGCCTGGGTGGCTCAGTTGGTTAAGCAGCTGCCTTCGGCCCAGGTCATGATCCCAGTGTCCTGGGATCGAGTCCCACATCAGGCTCCTTGCTTGGCAGGGAGCCTGCTTCTCCCTCTGCCCCTACCTGCCACTCTGTCTGCCTGTGCTCACTCTCGCTCCTCTCTCTCTGACAAATAAATAAATAAAATCTTAAAAAAAAAAAAAAAAGAATATATGGTTCTTAGAGAGAGGGTGGGGGTGGGAGACAGAGGGGGAAGGAGAGAGAGAGACTCTCAAGCAGACTCCCTGCTGAGCACGGAGCCTAATGCAGGCCAGGGCTCCAACTCACAACCCCGAGATCATGACCTGAGCTGAAATCAAGATGCTCAACCAACTAAGACACCCAGGCGCTCCTATATGGTTCACTTACGTGAGACCAACGCAACTTGTGCCCCCTTTTTATTTTGCTAACTGTGAATTCTTTCCCATTTTAATGATTAAGAAAACCCTCATCCCAGAATTTCTGTAATTCAAAACTATTAGCCTACTTTATAAAATTTAGATTCATTCACACATAACTCAGTAACATTTATTGGGTACCAAAGACATGGCAAGTTAAAAAGATGTGTTTCCTACCCTCTTGGAACATGTAGTCTGGTAGGAAAGACAGATATCAATAAAATCACCAGACTAACAACTGTAAAACTGCAAATGAGCACAGTACTGCACACGTACATGGCCCAGTCAGAGAGGCTCCCTAGGATAATGAGAGCAGCTCCAAATGAGCCGGTATTATGTATAGAAAGAGGAAAGGGAAGCATATCATAGGCCAAAGGAACAGCAAGAGAAGGTATGAAGGAATGGGATAAGCAAGATGGAATAAAGACAGACCATCATGACTATAGTAAAAAGGAGAGAGAAAAACAGGATGCTAAATGTGGCAGAAGAGGTAGGTGGGAGTCAGATTTTGCATGCCCCTGCAGGTCTATCTGGAGTTTGGTCTTTATTCCAAGAGTAAATTCAACTAAAAGGTTGTAAGCTGGGCAAGAGGCATGATAAGATTTGTTTTTTTAAGACATCACCAGAACTTTACCTTCAGTGCAAAGAAATGTTTACAAGAGGGTACAAGCTGGGCAATGAGGAGGCCTGACAGAATGAGAGCAGTATGCATGAGGGTGGAAGTGGTAGAGATGGTAGACAATAAAATCACATGACCTTAAAATACCATGACTGACATAATTTAACAGGTAGTCTTATGTTTCTCATATTTACTATGATTTAGAATTCTTAATGTAAATAGGAAATAATTAAGTATTTACAGTGAATCACTACTTTAACTTACCTCTGGTTACCCTGAGAAAAGTTGCTTCACCACTAGATGGCAGCAAAGAAAATAATTTCAATATTAAATGACTTCTGGCTAAATTTCAACCTTGGAAAATAGCAAGTTTTGTTTAAATTCTTGTTCTTTGACTAGTGAAATACTTAACACTGAAGGCACCAGTGGCTCTAGTGCATTCTTCACTCTGACATATAGTCCTGCAGAGCACTACTTAACACTGGAGGCACCAGTGGCTCTAGTGCATTCTTCACTCTGACATATAGTCCTGCAGAGCA
>NC_081572.1:40648437-40781497 GCF_022355385.1 Mustela nigripes
ATGTGATATATTACCTGAAATGCATGATGAAATCCCACTGAAAATAACTTGTGCTACAAAAACATGAGGAGAAAGGGGATTTGATTACTTTCATAGTCTCACTGGTAAGACTTTATGGAATTTTCCATGTCAGAGTCTAACGACTTATTCTATGAAACTCCCAAATTTGGATGGGCTTCTTTAAAGAACTCAAAATATCATAGGCCTTCCTTTGGCATTACTAAGCCCTTTAGGAATTCTGTGTCTCTCTCCCCTTTTGTTTCTCTGAAGAAAAAATACTCATGTGCACATTTTTTAAACTTCAAGGGGTTCACAGAACTCTTGAAAATATGGACATCAAGTTAACCCCTATATACAGTAATTTGAAAGCACATCATCAGCACTTATAAAACCTACTGCTAAACAAAGCAGTAAGAAATTTTTCTGGACGCTGTTCTCTAGGGACTGGAGAAACTTCAACAAAAGTTTATTAGCAGGTTATCCTGTCCTTCATAATACAACTGTCATATTTGGGGTATTAAATTAATATTAAATGTCAACTATTTTTGTTTCATTTTGTTTTTTAGATTTTATTTATTTATTTGATGGAGACAGTGAGAGAGGGAGCACAAGCCAGGGGAGTGGGACAGGGAGAAGCAGGCTTCCTGCTGAGCAGGGAGCTCAATCCCAGAACCCTGGGATCATGATCTGAGCCGAAGGCAGATGCTTAATGACTGAGCCACCCAGGCGCCTCAGTGTCAACTGTCTTTTATTAATAATAGCGGACATTTATTTGGTGCTTATTACGCATGTATTAAATACTGTTTCTAAAAGCATGAGTGTACCATCTCAAGCTTCTTAACAATCTGAAACAGGTACTATTATCATCATTACAAGAAAAGGAAGACACAGAGAGGTTAAGTGACCCAAATCACGTCGCTGGTCTATCTCCAGAACCTATGCTTTTAATTACTTCATATAACTAGCACTCATTTACATCTGGTTGTTCTTAATTACTTTGTGTATCACAGTGTTGCCCTCAGGAATCAAATCCCACCTGAAGCTGCAAAGGCAGAGTTATGACAATAATTAAGTGCTAACCACAAAACACCTATACCCTCTTCTCCTTCCAAGATAGTATTTGTAGGCAAAGCCAGTGATAAGAGGTTGATGAGAGAAAAAAGGAAAATAAAAAAGCTAAATGGTCTAGCAAGCACAACTGGAGATTTAAAAACCAACTGTGAACATGAGAAAAGACTTGGATTTATGTCGGCTTCATTACCTCCACCCCCACCCCAGAATAATGTCTAACTAATATAAACCTGGTAACAAGGCAAAGAAAGAAGACCTCACGAAAATATGTTAGGGAAAATTAAGAAGAAAGGTAAGAAATCTAATTATAGTAGTATTAGAGAAATGTAACTTCTCTAGAAGTTAGATTTCTTAAAAGATGTCTTAGGTTTCAAGCATCATCAGGAAGGATCAGGAGTGTTCTTTTAGCTAATAATCGTCCCCAAGGTCTTGGCATTTCACTTAAACCAAATTAAGTTAGTGTAGTAATTTCAAGGCCTTTCATAAAAAATACTTACACAAAGCAAGAGCTTTGGATCTGCATGAATGAGTTTTACCATGGACAAGAGAAGATACTTATAGCTTCTTGTCTCCAGGTCTGTAGGTTTCTCTTTAAATTTAAGGCTTGTTACTTTTTCTTTAAATGTAAGACTCTAAAAATAAAAACAAAAACATGTCATCACCTTGTAAAAATCAGACATCAAATTCAAGATAATAGCTATCTAACTTTGAAGAATAAATCCATTATAAAAAAGCTTTGTTTTAAAAAACAAACATTTTATACCACCATACGTGTGGTATGAGTACAAGCATCCAAAAGTAAGTATGAAGTTAATATTATTAAGCTTAAAAAACAAATGAGAACTATTTCTGCAATATTTATATTATTCTTATTTATAATTTATCTAATAAATTTATTAAAAATACTAAACTCTTTAACTATCAAGTTGACTCCTAAGTAAAAGAACAATTTTCCAAAATGTGTAAAACATTAGGGATAAAAAACTTAGTCTACAGCTCTCACAGATACATACATTGAACTATTCATTTAACAAACATTTGTCCCACACAAATATACAACAAATATTTCATATAATCTACATTAATTTTAGTAAGATGCATTGTTAATGCGCCACAAGAAATGAAAAACCATTATCAACTCTTAAGACACCAGACAAATAAAATGTAGTCCCAATTTCAGAGAGGTTGAAAACTAAGAATAAGTGTTTTAGACTTGATGAAATACGCTACATTGGCAATCTCTGTAATTTAAGTTTAAGTTTTGCTTTTTCCTTCAATGGCATCGCACCTCTGTCAAGGTATAGAATGCATGTATTTTGCCTGAAGAACATTAGTAAAACAGAGAAAGAACTCTTTGACAAAGACAAGTCATGAAAAATGTGCTTCAATTACAGAGATACTATGATAGATGCTGTGCTGATACCATAATTATGAAAGCTATTCTACCAAAAATCTAACAGTTACCTTCTGGACACAAAACCACCTCTTCCTATTGTTATAAATCATTTCACCCTCTCCTTTAAAAGGACATAGAAATACCAAGTTCTGACACATACGCCTTTATTTATTAATGTTTTTAGTTTTAGGTGTACAACATAGGGACTTTTTATATACATTCCAAAATGGTCACAGTAAAGCTAGTTACAATCTGTCACCATACAAAGTGGTTACATTACTGATTATATTCCCTATGCTGTGCATTACATCCCAAAGTCTTATAACTGAAAGAAAGTACCTCTTAATCCCCTTCACCAGTTTTGTTGACCCCCCCACCCCGACTACCCTCCCTTCTGGCAACTGTCAGTTTGTTTTCTGTATCCTTCAGTCTGTTTCTGTTCTTTTTTTTTTTTTTAAGATTCCACATATAAGTGAAATCATACAGTATTTGTCTTTCTCTGACTTATTTCACTTAGTGTAATACCCCCAAGGTCCATCCATATTGTTGCAAATGGCAAGACTTCGTTCTTTTTTATGGCTGAGTAATATTCCAATGTGTGTATAAACCACATCTACTTATCCATTTGTCTACTGATGGACAGTTACGTTGCCTCCATATCTTGCTATTGTAAATAATGCTTCAATGAACCTGCATGTCTTTTCAAATTAGCGTTCTTGTTTTCTTCGGATAAATACCTAGGAGTAGAGCTGTTGGATTGTATAGTACCTCTATTTTTAATTTTTTGAAAAACCTCCATATTGTTTTCCATTGTGTCTGCACCAATTTATATTCTGACCAACAATGCACAAGGGTTCCCTTTTCTCCACATTCTGCCAACACTTGTTATTTCTTGTCTTTGTTCTAATTATTCTGACTAGTGTGAGGTGAAATATCAATGCGGTCTTGAATTGTATTCCCTTGATGTTAGCGATGTTGAGCACATGCTGGGCATCTGTATGGCTTCTTTGGAGAAACTGTATATACACAGATAAAGGCTATCCAGCATCTATGCACCCATAATAAAAGTGTCTAAGTAAATGAGTTGCCTTTCAAGGTAAAAAGTGAAGATGCATATCTGTAAAACACAGCCACAGTGTTAAGATGCATATGTTAGTCTGTCCAAAAAACTGAAGGGTTTTGGTCTTCAAAGGGGAAAACAGCTATCTAACATACACATTAAGGCTCAAGAATGTCACTCCAGAAAAGAAGCACAAGACTTACAAATACTGTATGCTTTTATATTTATAATCCCATTGCAAATATCTTACCAAATGTATTTAATAAATTCTAGTTTTACTGTTTGCTCGCATTAAATTCTATTCTTTTTTCATTTTAGTCATGCTAATACCTTAGATCAAAGAGATCAACTTCCATGATACAAATTTACTAAGTTGTAACTTAGCATAACTGCTCTTCCCTGATACAGCCATTATACCAGAACAAAGAACTGAGAACGATTAACAGATGTAATAGCTATCTTAGTCAGTAATCATTTTCAAAAGTTAATAGTTCAATTATGTCATCTCTTAATCTCAGGTATCAGCATACAAATTTTATTCCAACACTGCTGCCTAATACAGAGTAAGGACTTGAAATGGTTGAATAAAGTTTTCAAATCAAGTATTTTTCTATTAATGACCAGTAGGGGGTTATAAAAAATCAGGAACAACAAGCTAAAGAAGAAATGTATTTTTAACTAGAAATGTAAGAAAAGTCCACTCATTAATTTACTGACTGGCCTTCCATACTACAGATTAAGAACCTAAGCTGGTACATGCTCTTTGCCAAATAAAAGAAGTGGCCATTCCCAGGAACAAATTCATTAATCAGAATAATCAGCTGCCTCTTAAGGGCCTAAACCATCTGTTAACTTATTTAAGGCTGTGACTAAATTACAGGCATATAAAATCATTTGCTGAGCCAGGATCTCCTTAAGAAGCAAAATGTGCATAAATTACCCATATTTGTGAAAATGCATATATCTATTGTTAATCGGCTACCTTAGTTTTAAAACAGTAAAGGATTAGGCTAAAAAAAAGTATTTCAAACTTTTAAAAATACTGCAAAAGTATAAAACGGAGAAGCTATGGCTCAATGTTAATATGGAAAGACTAAAAGGTTTAAATGCCAAAGAGCTCAATCCAAGATAATAATGCAATCTTAAACTATATTAGTAGAAACATGGTATGCAGGCACAGCAGGTTAACGCCATTCTTTAACTCTACGACATCTGGAATGCGAAAATCAGATCTTAATATGTCATTTTAATTGAAAAAAAAAAAGTATTAGATTGAATTCTTTCCAAAAGAGAAGCAAATCAGAGGAGGGTTTTAAAAGCAAATTAAGAAAGAAATTCATTCACTCATTCAACAAATATGTGCTAAATGCTTACTATGTGCCAGATACTATTCTCGGGGCCAGGAACCCAGTGTCTGACAAGCCAGACAGAGCTCCTGCTTTACTCAAGCTAATGCACAAGTGAAGGAAGACAGCTGAAGAACTGGACAGACACTGAAATGAATGTGAACTATTCATTCATCATGTGACTATCTGTCACTCATTAAACATTATTTGTGCAGATCAAGCAATACACACACACACATACCCCGCAAGCTTTTAAAAAAAGCTCAAATAATAAAATCCCTCCCAATGCTAAATCATTGAAAACAAAAAGAAGCCTTAGGAGTACAGGATAACTTCACTGAAATATCTGCAAGGCCATCTTAATGGAAGAATCAGAAGTGTTCTATGGAGCTTCAGAATAAAAGAGAGGGTCAATGATGAATGGGAGTGACAGGGAGATGAGTCCAAGTTGCTTAAAGAAAAACCTTCAAGTTGCTCTTTCCAGGAAATACATCCACCTCCAAAATACAGGGTGGTTTATAAAGGCTTCTTACAGATGAACTCCGTGACTGCTACTTCTGCAGCAAGACAAAGGCTCAGGTTTATCAGAGACATGGATCATCTGAAGCAATGCAAAGGAGGACAAACCACTGAGCACGTCCTGTAATACAGTGGCTCTCTACTGAGGGCAGTTGTTCCCAGGAGAAAGTGGAAATGTCTGGAGACATTTTTGGACTAACAGGACTGCTACTGCTGACATGTAGTGAGTAGAGGCTAGAAATGCTGCGAAGCATCCTACAACATATAAGATAGTCCCTTCCAACAGACCCCTACAACATTCCAAAATATCCAAATCCTGATGTCACCTTTAAACCATGTATGTTATGAATTTCTGCATTTCCAGCCTTGATGGCCACCTGTAATGAGCTCTTTACTAGAAGTTTTCAAGGAAAAGCTAGAAGACTGGCAATTCTGTGAGAGAAAGCACCTTCTCTGTTTAGTTCGTCATGCTTCTCCAGTGTTAACACTATGCTTGGCAGCTTGTAGAAGAGCTCAATATTTTCACATTTGTTGTCCGACTAACTATTTACTCACCAGGTTTAAGAGGGGTAAGAGTCACCTTAAGGATAATCTAAATCATAAAATTTTATTATTCTAAAAAATTATTTCATATTAAATCTGTTACTTTTTCTGGTAAGAAGATCAGCCAGAAAGCTCTCCTTCAGCCACTATGTACAATTATATACATATCTATATATTTTATATATGTATGAAACTTTGTATGTGTATGTATACACACATATGTGTACATATATACACATACAAAATTTCACACATATATAAATATAAACAGCTTAAGAATGATTTTGCAAATCAAATACATATTGAACTTTCAGAGAATAATAGGAAATAAAGATTAAATTCTTATCATAGGTGTCCTTGGACCAAAAGTCTAGTTATAGCTTTGTGAAATAACTTACAGTAATACAGTATGTTGCTCTTAGAATCAGTTACTAAGTAGAGCTAAGAAGTAAAATAACTTCTAAATATTGGGAACATTTCCAGAGTACCAATCAAATTTTGTCTTCATTCAAATAATAATTTAGTTTCATTTTCTTTCAGTTCTCATGCACAGAAAATTAAATTGCAGATGTCTGGTAAACTGGATATGGAAATTAAAATGGAAGTGAATATTGATTTTCTATCAATTTCTATTACTGGAGGCCATTAATATTCTACCAGAGGAAGTAGAGAACTTAAAACAAAAAGTCAAATAAATTTCTAATTTCTAGAAGATATTTAGAACAAATAATTTTTAAGCAATTTATTGTAATGCATTTTCCAAAACAACCTTTTAAATGTCTAGTTAAGTGACATTTCAGTAACCATTATCTAAAATTAACCTCCAATTAACTTGGATTGAAATTTTCAATTTTCTGAAAAATTAAGTACTTGGTATCACAAAAAGTCAACTAAGAATAACTTTGCATTTTATTTACTTAGTAAAATATAATTGCCATGTTCTTTGGCTCTAATTTTTTAGACTAAATATCCTCAAAATGTATGGTATAGCAAACTTCTCCATTTGAATGTCTGAGATAAATAATCCTGAGAAACAATTACTGATGACCAGATAAGAGTGAACTATAAGTGTACTAAGCCATAATATTTTATTGAGTAAAGGAACTTGGGAAAAGAGAAGCATGCCAGGGAGGAAGCTGTTTAAATTACAAGTGTAAAGTGGCTAATTTACTAGATAAAACCAATAGGTAAAAACATGCTACATTTTCAACTGAAATGACATGATGTGACTTTAACAGTAACTATACACAGAAAAGTCAAAGAAACCAAGGACTTTTCTGAGGTAGTTACAATGGGTCATACTTACGGCCACAGAAGCCCACTGCCATGCAAAACAGTGACTGGTTGGCATCTGATCATGTGAGCGACAGCAGCCAATAAGAATAGAAAATAAGAAGCAGAAGACAAAGCACCACCAATCAATGTCAAGAGCTGCCATGTGTAACACTCCTGCTATACATAAATACCAAGAAATGATTTCTACAATCTGTAACTGTTTAATTTGGTTCCATATGAGTTTTAAAATTCCATTTAAGAATATTTATGTTAGATACCTAATTTAAAAACACTCCTTTTACTAAGCTAAACACAAACTTCACTATCAAAGTGCCTATCGTTTTTAGGCACACAAAGCGTATTTGCTGAAACATGAAATACTTTTATTTTAAATAAAAATCTTTAATTTCCTGTACGCAATGTTCAGCATTCAATGGGCAAAAACCGTGCATTAGTAGAAACAGTCACTCTAACCTAGGAGTCAGGCTTCCCTTACTCATCCCCAAAGATGAGGAACAAAACCAAAATATTGACTCATTAGGAAAAGTTATAGGAGAAAGAAGATGAAAGAGACAAGACAAGGAAGGAAGGCAAGAAGGAAGAAAGAAGAGAAACTAACATTTTTAACAGCATTTTGTGAGAAAATTCTAAGAAAAATAAGTTCAAACCACAAAAATAGTGAAAAACAAATACCATTCACCAGCATTCCAACAATACTGCAGTATACAACATGCCACACTTGTAGAAAATAAGGGACTCATTTGATTTTCAATAATAATTTTTTTTTTAAAAGGCAGGAATAGGACAGACACACTGAAAATGCAATAGGAAAAAAGTGGGACTCAAATTCATGATCAATCTTACCGGTGCCATTCGTATCGCTGGGTGTGCTCCACAGCCCTGCACTGCTTTATGAAGTGTTTCACCAAACATGTTTCGAAGCTCAACTGAGTGACAGTACACGGCATCAATCTTAGGCCACCAATCCAATGCAGACTGGAGAAAAACAGAGACCATAAGAGAGGAAAAGTACAAATGTGCATGAGTTGTACACTCTGGTTAACACTGTATCCTTATGTTTTATCCTTCTGTGAAAATCTTTCTGAGACCATGCAAACACACACCAGGATTTCCAAAGTCTTCAAATAATATCTTTAATCCAAACACTAAACCATACATTTATTTTAAAATATAATAACGAACATGAGACAAACTGCCACTTCATGTACATGAGCATATGACACTGTCTTTTCTACCTGACAAGCTAATGAATCTGAAAAACAGTCTTTAGAGAGCTAATTCTGTAGCCAATCTTTTTTTTTTTTAAGTTTAACATTTTATACATTTCAGAAACATATGCATATAGAGATAGTATATATTTTCCCATGTAAGAATGCTACTATCAAAGCTTTAAAAAAGATTAGTGGTTCAACACAATGTTGAAGGAACATGTGGCAAACCATCACTTATATGCCTACAAACAACAATGATAAGTACAACACAAAATTAGTAAATGAGAAAAAGCTATTAGTAAACCTATAATCTTAAACTGATACGCAATGATGGTACAATACACAAAAAGACTAATGATCACCACAAAGACAAACTGATCATAGCGAAACAGATTTAAAGGTAATAATATTATGTAAATATTTATCTATTTCAGTTTCACCTGTTTAGCTTTGATTCTAGTTTCTAGTGCCTTTTTTATTTGAATAGTGCCTAATTTAACTTTAAAATTAGTTACTATGTTATGAAAGTCACTAAAGCTATAAAGTCTATCAGTTAATACAAGAATGGATGAATTTTCACTCCATATGGAGATTATACAAGGCATGGGACAACTTCAGACATAGGCTTCCAACCTACTACATTGCCGCTCCATAGGAAGCACCTGAAAGAATGAACTAACACAGGAAGAGGACATAGGGGGTCACACCCTATTCCAGGGTTTCTTCTCATTCAAAATTCTCCACTTCTAATTTCTGCACCCGTAATTCTCAGACTATTCTAGGTAGCATCAAGTTATATTATCCTAATCTAAAATTAGAATAGAAACTCTAATTACTGGATAATAAAGTATACAATCAACTTATAATACACAATTTGAATACTGAACTCTATAGGAAGGGACCCCAAAGCTGTGAAGAAAGAAATAAATTCTCTTTGGGTAGTGTGGTTTTTTCACCTATTCCCCCAACTCTTGCTTTATTTAAACTAGTTCCTAACAAATATCAAATTTTAGTTTAATTATGTAATGGTCTCTTTAAACTCTGGTCAATTTAGTCATTTGACTTGCCCAAGCAATCAACACAGATTGATTTCCATATATTTACTAATTTATACAGCTTGTGTTAACCAGCTTAAGGCAAAAAAGTATGAATGATCACAAAATACACTGAGATAAGGGACGTAATCATTCTCCTAACCCCATAATATCTTGTCAGAAACTAATAACTAAAGAAAGATGCATCCCATATAACATCCTATCCAAACTATTATGCTGTATCTATAGTTATTAAAATCATCACAGTACCAGATGCATCCTATAAAATAAGATTTTAACTTAAGATTTAGTGATTTTCGTAACTGCCATTTTTCATAATATAAAATTTATTCATTTTAATGTAAAAGTTAAAGATAACACTTTCAAATAAAATATGCACTAAAAACTAGGCATCATGTAGTTGGCAAAAATTATAGTGTTTTGAGCAGTTACTAAATGTGTCTCTTCTGAAACTAGTCAACTAAAGTAGACATTCCTTTTTTTCTCCTTAAAACACTAAGTTTATTGCCAAACAAATGGCAATACTTTTATGAATACATAGTAGCAAACTATGGCAATTCTTCAAGAGATTACTTAAATAAATTTTCAAGTGCCTTGAAGAGAACTTATCCAACCTCTCGGAAGGAAGAGATCATGTCATTCTCAGTATGCAAGCTATCTGTAAGGGAACTACAACTGCCATAAGGAAAAACCCAGAATACTAAAGACTGTACAGCCACAGCATGTTCCGCTGATTGCTAAGGTATCTGGGTCACATATATGTTATTACTATTTCTTTAATTTCCCAACTATAACAACACATCTAATTTAACCTAAAGGAAGCTAACAAAGATTAAGTACATAACAAAGATCTTATAATTCACCTCTTATTAGCATGCCATAATAAAAAAAGTGACAGCACTATGAATACCATTTTCAAAGCTGACAAAACTTCACAGTATAATAAAATTCAAATAGTGAACAGATTTTCAGATTTCTTAGGAAGGAACAGAGTATTTTAGATCTAAACACTGTACTTAGTTCAGAAACTGAGTATGAATATGTTTCTCAGAAAGAAACAAAACAAAACTGCAAATCACTATCAAGTCTACATAACCCCTCAAAAACATATCACTAAAACTTTTGACATTGTGACAGTAAGAAACAAAATCTGTGAATCTGGCTAAAGAATGGAAGAAATGAACGTATGAGGTGTATTGAACCAAGAATCAATGAAAAGGAAATCTTACACTATGAATAAATTTAAGTTTAGGAGTCCAAATATCTAAGAAAAAACTTCATGGAATTTCAAGACAAAGTATTTCCATAAGGGTCTTCAGAGAGACTCTGCAATGGTCATTCCATCAATCTGCTAGTTACTTTATAAATAGTCCTTTTCGGTCAGAAAGTACTTCAGATTCAGTATCCATTAGCCTTAAATCATAGGAAAGAAAAAACCCAGCCCTAACAAGAATGAATTTATCAAACATTCTATATGATAAAGTATTATCCTCTAAAGTATACCTTTAAAAGATACTTTACAGACTCAAATTTATGCTTTTTATCAAGCTATGCATTAAAGGTTACTGATGCTGAGTATTGAGCTTTGAAATACTTAGCCAATACAGGTTTTTCTTTATGAAAACAGACTGCATATTGACGTGACCTCTGGTACAGACACACTCCACCTTCACACATGCAGTACTCATCGGAGTACAGAAGGATAACACAGCCACTTCACCATGTACATGGAGGCATGCACGAAGTACCACTCCAGGCATGCTTAAAACCCACAGAGGAGCAGCTCAGCCACTTACAGCAGTGCCAAGTCCATGCTTGAAAGTGCTCTATATATTCAATTGTAGACAAAAATATTTCACAATTAAAGTAACTAGCCACAAAGTATCAAAAAAGTATATACTCGGGTTTATTAAATACAAGTTGTCAGTATTTATGTAAAACCATCCACTCTAGTAAATGGAATGCTTTTAGTATTATAAGTCAAAGAAAAAATTAATAATATTTCAATTCTGAACTACACATAAACCTTGGGGGGAATCATCATTTTTTTTTTCTTTCTTAAAATGGCCTTGAAAGTAAACATTGAGGATACAAGGTCTTGGCTCCTACCCTGGCAAAAGTAAAGTAAAAATCTTTTAAGTTTTTAATACAAACTTATACCTTATCTGCAATCAGATTCATAAAGCTTTCCCTTTTGGGATAGCTATAATTTTAACCTAGAATTTAACCCACAGATCCTCAACTGAGCAACATATCATTACCTCAAGGCATTTTAGTTGTTCAGAATGTCTGGGGATGGGAGGAGGGAAGTGGCCCAAACGGCATTTAATGAAATGAGGATCAGGGATACCAGGCATCTTGCGATGTACAAGGTAGTGATGCACAACAAAGAACTGCCCTGCCCAAAATGCCACTAGCACCCCACTGAGAAAAACTCAATGTGTCACTGAATAGATTTAGAGTTCTTTTTCCCTGACAGAAATGGATAAAAGAAGAGAAAACAGGAGCGCCTGGGTGACTCAGTCGGTTAAGCATCCGACTCTTGATTTTGGCTCAGGTCATGATCTCAGGGTCATGAGACGGGAGAGCCGAGTTAGGCTCTAAACTGGGCCTGGAGCCTGCTTAAGATTTGCTCTTTCCCTCTGCCTCTGCCCCTCCTTCTCTGAAAAGAAAAGAGCAGAGGAGAGGAGAAGAGGCAGAATTTGGTTCAATTCAACACATTCAAGCAAATGAATGAAAGGAGGAACTTTTAACTCATCAGAGATATACTCTTTAAACTGGAATTTGATTATCAAGAGGGCAAATATACCTAAGTAATCAATGATTAAAGCCCTTTCTAAGACAACCCTCTCAGGTCCCATCCCTCTTTGGGAGCTTTGTACTATCAGCCAATAAACTTTGCTTTGCTGCCCACCAATCAATCAATCAATCAATCAGGCCTCTTTTTTAAGGGAGAATAAGAAAAAGTTGACAATTTACATGTAAATGGATTAAAGTAGAGCTTGAGAACCTTCAAAATACTATTGTTCTTGACCAAAGAACAGAATTTGGCAGAATTTTTAAGATTAGGAGTCTAAATATTGAAGAAAAACTTAATGTGATTTCAAGACAAATTATTTCCAAAACTATCTTCAGTAGACTTTGTAATGATCAAATAGTTAAAACTTCATGGTCCAAATCTGATAAGGTTTCAATATCATTCTACTTAATGTATTCACATCAGAGCCCAAGGTTTCACAAGTACCTTATTTTTTCTGATATGCTTCTGTATCAGATCAACACCTCTATTTAAGCATGCTAATATTTCATTTGTTTAAGGAAGACTAAAAAGTATAATCAATTATGATCTCACCATTTTTAAAATGTATCATACTAGCCTACACAATAAATAGTTAACTACTTTTAACTTAAATGGCAAGGTGACAAGTCAGAATATATCAAATGCTGGGAAAAAGCTAGGAGTATTAAAATAATATTTAAAGAATCTGGGATGAAAATGTTCAATTATATTCTCAGTGGCACTGTTCTCAAGTGCTTTTGATGCAAATAAAATATTTTAGGCTTAATCCTTCCAAAAGATCCTATTAACTCCACTTTTCTCAATAAAGCCCCTCAGGTCAAACTGAATATGAAAAATACAATTGTTTATCAGTTACTAGATATAATCACTTGTGAGAAATCTCTCTACATCATACATCTAAATTCAAAACCTTTTATAAACCAAAAATGTCTTTCTTAAAAAGAAATAAAAAAGTAAAGAAAGGAAGAAAAAAAATTTTAAGTAATTTAGCAATACCTTTTGGACTTACATTGGTGATGATTCGATGGAGTGAATTTACCAGCACATAGTGAAATGTAGAAGGGGAATTCTGAGCCAGGCAAATCTACAGGGGCAAAGGAAAAAATTGTATACGATTTCTGTGAGAAAAATATTCAACACAAATGAGGATAAAAAGAAACAGGGGAAAAAAAGTTTTTAAAAAACAGAATAAATTCTTAAAGTCTTAAAATTAACATTGATATATAATATTGAGAAATACAAATTCATCTTTCTAGTCTTTTCACATTTACAAAGAAAGGATCAACAGTATCAGTAAACTTAACTGGATAAAAACCAATGCTCTCACCTTAAAGTGTTGGTTGTTGTGAGGGCTTATACGAAAGCAAGAAACAAGGCAGTCAATCATTAGATCCACATCTGCAGGCTGACTGCCTCTTGAGAATGGTTTACTTGGATTAAAAAGCAGGTTCTATGAAAATCCCGAAAGAAAAGCCTTTAAACAATCATGCAGTATTTTTTTTTTTTTACTTGTATTTAATATCAACAGGGCATCCACATACATGGAAATAACACTCAGTTGCCAGAAGCACAAAGCACTAACGCTGTGGTTCATCAGTGTGATAAAATTCTTACTATACCAGATATGGTTCCTTTCAGGCCCCAAATTCTACATTATTTTAAAACCAGGTCTGAATATTTATGATAACCTTTAAGAAAACCAGTTAATTCTGTGTTTTCATCACATTCTAAGCCAATTTAGTCTGAGTTAACACAGAAACAACAAAAGCAGGTCTTATGAACTTACATTCCAAGAGGATTCAGAACTTCAGCATTAGCAATGATCTTTGACAATGATTAACATAAAAATGCTTTACTACAAGTTTAATTTTCCTTTAGTTTTCTTAAAGTTTGTAGTAAAGAAATAACAAGCATATTACCTTAAGATCAACCACCATGGACTGAACTAGTAGGAAAATGACAGAGTTATCTTCCCAATTGATGTAAGTACTTGCTTTACACAGTTTCACACAGGCAATTGCGGCACTCTCCGTCAGCTGCCTGCTTCCGCCATGCCCGGCAAGTGCTTTTCGTAGACTGTCCAGAAACAACTTCTATAGAATTCAAATATAGAAAGAAGTTTCTAGTTAATTAACACGCAGTTTCTAACATATCAGACTTGTCTACTAAAATAGTAAATTATCAGCTTGTAAAAATTATATTCTAAAACTACATCATTGTGATTTTTACTTCTACAATTTAAGCAGTTGTCATCATTTACATGTTTCTCAAAAAAAAAAATTCTGTTCTTCACTTTCTTTGCTGAATTATTAAAGGAACTTAGGACACAGTCCTTCCCAAACAAGATAGTTGACTTCTCAACCCTGAATTCACTGATAATATTCTCTTTCTAAATATTTCTAAATATTATACTGTGGTGGTTGTGGTCTATGTCAAACCACTGATCCTTTTCTAAAACTCCAGGCTATATTCAACATTTATCCTTCCAACAAAGGATATATCCAAGGCTCTTCTACTGCTCTAAATAAATTCTGTTCCTCAAAAAAGTTATCCAATCTTGCGATCTCAAGCCCTCTTTGCAGCTCACTAACAAATTTCTCCCTCTGCTTTTCTCCTAAATGAAAATCACACATCTCAACTTGTATGTATTCTCAAATATGATGTGTCAGCCAAACTGATCAAACAACAGCAGAATATATATTCTTCTCCGGTACACATGAACAATATCTAGGACAGACCATATGTTAGGCTACAAAACAGGTCTTAATAAACTTAAAGAGACTGAAATCATATGAAATATTTTTCCCGGGGCACCTGGGTGGCTCAGTTGGTTAAGCATCTGCTTTCACCTCGGGTCATGATCCCAGGGTCTTGGGACTGAGCCCCACATCTGCCTCCCTGCTCAGTAGGGAGCCTGCTTCTCCCTGTCCCTCTGTAGCTCCCTGTGGTTGTGCACATGTGTTCTCTCTGGCAAATAAATAAAATTTTTTTAAAAAAAGGAAAAAAAAAAGAAATATTTTTCCTGATGACAATGAAAACTATAAATCAACAGAAGGAAAACTGGAAAAGTTCACAGGTACTTGAAAATTAAACACCACTGTAAAAGATAAGAAATCACAAAGAAAGTTAGAAAATATCTTGAAATAAATCAAAGTGAAAACACAACATCAAAAATGGGATGCACCAGAAAGTGCTAAGAGGAAAATTTATAGCTAGAAACACGTTAAAAAGAAAGCTCTCAATTCAATAACCTAACTGTATACCTTAAGGAACTAGAAAAAGGAGAGCAAACTAAATCCAAAGCTAGCAGAAGGAAGTAATAAAGATTAGATCAAAGACAGAGGACAGCAAAACGATAGGAAAAAAATCAAAATTGAAAGCTGGTTCTTTGAATGGGTCAAGAAATTTGGGAGACATTTAGCTAGATTTAAAAAAAAAAAAAAAACCAGAAGATCCACATTACCAAAAATCAGAGCTGAAAGTGAGAACAATACTATTTTTTTAAAAATAAAAGATTATACACTATGGAGTTATTATGCCTCCATCAGAAAGGATGAATACCCAACTTTTGTAGCAACATGGACAGGACTGGAAGAGATTATGCTGAGTGAAGTAAGTCAAGCAGAGAGAGTCAATTATCATATGGTTTCACTTATTTGTGGAGCATAACAAATATCATGGAGGACAAGGGGTGTTAGAGAGAAGGGAGTTGGGGTAAATTGGAAGGGGAGGTGAATCATGAGAGACTATGGACTCTGAAAAACAATCTGAGGGGTTTGAAGTGGCGGGGGGGTGGGAGGTTGGGGTACCAGGTGGTGGGTATTATAGAGGGCACGGATTGCATGGAGCACTGGGTGTGGTGAAAAAATAATGAACACTGCTTTTCTGAAAATAAATTAATTAATTTTAAAAAAAGATTATAAAATACTATGAAAAATTATATGTCCACAATTGGGTAACAGACAAAACGGGCAAATTCCTAGAAACATACAATCTACTAAAACTGACTCATTAACAGAAAACCTGAATTGACTTAGAAGTAGTACAGAGATTAAATCAGTCATCAAAAACCTCCCAACAAAGGAAAGCCCAGGACAGGTGGTTTTACTGGGGAATTCTTTCACACATTTAAAGAATTATTAATACCAATCCTTCTCAAACACTTCCGAAAATGTAAAGGAGAGGGAACACCTCCTAACGCCTCTCATGAGGTCAGCCTTACCTTGCTAAAGCCAAACAAAAACAGGACAAGGGAACTAAAGACCAATATCCCTAAAAATACTGATCAAAAAGCCCTCAAGAAATACTAGCAAACCAAATTCAGCAGTATATAAAAAGGTAACACACCATGACCAAATGAGATTTATTTGTACAGTGCAAAAAAGGCTCAACAACAATAATCAATCAGTTTAATACACCACGTTAGTAGAATGAAGGTAAAAAACTCACATGATCCTTACAACTGAGGCAGGAAAAAAACACCTGCCAAAATTCAGCACCCTCTCATGGTTAATAGCACTGGATAAGCTAGGAATAGAAGAAAATTTCCTCAACATGATAACAGCCATATATAAAAAACCACGACTAACATTACACTCACAACAGTGGAAGACTGAAAGCTTTTCTCCTAGTAGGGAAAAGGTAAGGATGCCTAGTTTTGCCACTTCTTTTCAACATTATTAGGGGGAGCTCTAGGCAGAACATTTAGGAAAAGAAAAAGAAAATTTAAAAAATTAAAAGTCATTCAAATTAGAAGAAGTAAAATGGCCTCTGTTCTCAGATGATACAATCTTATTTATACACCTTAAACACACACACACACACACCTGTTAGAGCTCGTAAATTCAGCAAAGTTCTAGGATACAAAAATCAACATATAAGTACCAGTTGCATTTCTAGACACTAACAATGAACCATCTAAAAAGGAAAGTAGGGAAATAATGCCACTGATAACAGCATTAAAAAGAATATAATACTTGGGAATTAACCAAGGTGGTGAAAGCATATACAATGAAAACTGTGTTAAAAGCAATTAAAGACATAAATAAATGGAAACACATCCCATGTTCATTGACTACAAGACTTAACATTGTTAACATGTCCACAGTACCTAAAACAATCTACAGATTCAATGCAACCCCTACCAAAACCCCAATAGCATTTTTTTTAGAAACAGAAAAACCTGTCCAGAAATTCATATGGTATGTCAAGTAACAAGAAACAGCCAAAACGAACTTCAGAAAGAACAAAGTCAGAAAACTCATACTTCCTAATTTCAAAACTTACTATAAAGCCACAGTAATCAAAACACTGTGCTACTTGTATCAGAACAGACTATGTATCAAAGAAACAGAATATGAAGTCTAGAAAGAAATCCTGACATATAGGGTCAAATTATTTTCAACAAGAGTGCTAACACCATTCAATGGGGAAAGGACAGTTTTTTGAACAAAAGGTGCTGGCAAAACTGGATATCCACATGCAAAAGAATGAAGCCACACCCTTCCCTTACCTTACATATAAAAATAAATTCAAAACAGGTCAAAGATCTAAACAGCTAAAACTATAAAACCCCTAGAAAAGAACATAAAAGAAAATCTTTACAACATTGGATTTGGCAATAATTTTTTTTGGATATAATACCAAAAAAGCACTAGCAACAACACAATAAAAAATGGATAAACTAGGGGCGCCTGGGTGGCTCAGTGGGTTAAGCTGCTGCCTTTGGCTCAGGTCATGATCTCAGGGTCCTGGGATCGAGTCCCACATCGGGCTCTCTGCTCGGTGGGGAGCCTGCTTCCCTCTCTCTCTCTCTCTCTGCCAGCCTCTCTACCTACCTGTGATCTCTCTGTCAAATAAATAAATAAAATCTTTAAAAAAAAAAAAAAGGATAAACTGGCCTTCGTCAAATGAAAAAAAAGCCTTTGTGCAGCAAATGACACTATTAAGAAAGTAAAATGACAGTCCACAGAATGGGGAGAACATTTGCAAATCATGTACCTGGTAAGGGATTACCATCCGTGACATGTAAAGAACTCCCACAACTCAACAACAACAAAAATAGCCCAATTAAAAAATGGGCAAAGAACTTTAATAGACACTTCTCCAAAGAAGAAACACAAATGGCCAATAAGCTTAAAAAAAGATGACCGACACTGCTGGTTATGAGAAAGATGCAAATCAGGGCATCTGGATGGCTCAGTCAGAAGAGCATGCAACTCTTAATCTCAGGGTCCTGAGTTCAAGCTCCATGTTGAGTGTAGGAATTACTTAAATATATAAATTAAAGAAAAAAAAAAATAAAACCTTAAAAAAAAAAGACTGAAACCAAAATAAAATACCACTGCACATAAGAAATTTCTAGGAGAAGAGTGTGGAGATAATAGGAGATAAACAAAACATGGCATGTACATACAATGGAATATTTATTCAGCCAGAAACCATTTTGTTGCATGCTCAGAATTTCATTCCTTATTGTGGCTGAGTAAGTATCGTGCAACAAAATGGATCAATCTTGAAAACATTATGTTAAATGTCACAAGTCAGACATATAAGGATAAATATTGTATGATTCCATCGATATGAGGTACCCAGAATAGGCAACTGAGAGAGACCAAGAATAGAACAGAGCTACCAGGGGCTAGTAACAAGGTGAATGAAGAGTTATGTTTAAGACACAGAATTTAAGAGAATTTTTAAAAGTTCACTAACAGATAATGGTGATGGCTGAAAAATACTGTGAATGTACTTGATGCCACTGAAATGCACACTTTAAAAAGTTAAAAAAAAAAACTTAAAACAAATTTTACCACAATATAAATAAGTAAATAAATTTTTAAAAGCTAAACTCAAATTTATTTTGACCAAGCTCCCACTTTGGAATTTCCTTTTATCAGCCAAAAACACTGCTTTGCATATCTCACCTTTAACCCTAAATTTTGGACTTTTCTTCATTGCCTAAAAAATAAAGTTTCAACTCCAACTGGCTCACAATATTTTCCAGATTGCTCACATCAGCCTCTTCCTCTTCATTTCTTAACATCACCTGCATGAATCTTCTGCCCTCTAACTAACTTTTCTGAACATCCATTTTCTTGATCTCCCTGGCTTGAACAATTCTGTCTTTCTAAGTTTTATTCTTACTTCAAGTTCAGCTAAGGTTCCACATCTCTTCTTGCAGCACATATAGCCCACACTATTCTTCTAGTGGACAGGTACTCCTGATATACAGCTTTGCATCCATAAATATCTGGGAATTCTAGGGAGACAGCAGTCTAAGCCATCCCCGATTCCTCCTCTCTCTCCTAACTCCTTCATTTCTTGGTTCCTGGGGGATATAGATGTATTTCTCAGGTTCTCTTACAGTTAGATGTGGTCATGTGACCGAGTTCTACCCAGTGGAATGTGAATGAAAGTGTGCCATTTCCAGGCCTGGCCCATAAAAATCCTCAGCATGATTTCCCATGTTTTCCCTTCTGGCCAGCAGAAAGAATCAACTTCCATGGAAGCTATGTTTTAAAAATGGCAGAGTCTTTGGGACACCTGGGTGGCTCAGTCAGTTAAGTGTCTGCCTTAGACTCAGGTCATAATACCGGGGTCCTAGGATCAAGTCCCCATCAGTCTCCTTGCTTGGCGGGGAGTCTGCTTCTCCCTCTGCCTGCCACTCCCCCTGCTTGTGTGCACACTCTCTCACACAAGTAAATAAGTAAAATCTTTAAAAATAAAAAATAAAATAAAATAAAAATGGCAGAGTCTTTGCTGTCCAAGGTCCTAAGAAATCACAAAGAGGAGGGCTATCCTGTAGAGCTATTCAGATCAGCAGCTCATTACTGTTTCATAAGTATAATAAAGATCGATTATGTTGATCATTATACTACCTTCCCTAATAAAATAACAATAACAAAAACTATAAAGTGAAAAAGAGAAACACTTTCCTATATAGTTCGCAGAGTACAATGTGTAAATGAGAGCCCGATCCGATCTGCTTACAGTTCTATTTGTTGTTTTTCTTTGCTTGCTTTATAATAAAGAGCTAAGTGTGATCACCAATGCCTAGGAGGAGGTCTGCCACGCTGCCAGAGTCTATTGGCTATTTAAGGGTTCAGGGAGCTCAGACTGCTAAACCAGCATATTCATGAGGGGCTCTCAAGCCCCTACAAGCATTCTCAAGAGCTACAGAGTAGTTCTTAGTGCAGTTTTAAACATTTACATTAAATTCTGTACCCTAAAGAAATGATACACATTCTTCTCCAATGACAAAAAAAACACATTTTTAAGCAAATATGTACCACCATTTTGTAACCACAATTAAATCTTTAAAAATGACCCAAAAACGTAACAATTCGGAAACTATAAAGCATTCTAAATCAAATATGGCATCAGCAAGTAAGAGACTAATAGACAAAAAGTGCCCAAAGTTAATAAAGAGACTGGCAAAAAAAAGAAAAAAAAGGAAAGTAACTAAAGGAAATGAACAGACATGCAAAAGAAAACATGCAAATGACCACAAAACAGAAATGATCCTGAACCTCACTAATCACAAGCAGTAAAATGAGTTACTCTTTTTCATCTCATTAAAGACTGAAAAGCATGCAGTCCTGATGAGGCTGAAGAAAAATAGGCACTCTGATTCATATTAATGACATGTGATGAATACTGGGGGATATAAATCTAAGACTAACTATTAAAAATTTTAAAAATACATGGGTGTTTGGGTGTCTCATTCAGTTGGGTATCCAACTCTTGGTTTCGGCTTAGGTCATCATCTCAGAGTCATGAGATCAAGCTCAGCACCAGGCTCTGCACTCAGTGGGGAATCTGCTTGGGATTCTGTCTCTGCCCCTGCTCCTGTTCACACACGTGTGTTCACACTCTTCTCTCTTTCCCTCTCTCTCTAAATAAATAAAATCATTAAAAAAATTTTTTTTAATACAAGGGTGCCTGGGTAGCTCAGATGGTTAACATCTGCCTTTGGCTCAGGTCATGATCCCGGGATCCTGGGATCCTGGGATCAAGTCCCATATGGGGCTCCTGGCTCTGTGAGGGGCCTGCTTCCTCCCTCTCCCTCCTCTCCCCTGCTCATTCTCTCTCTCTCTGTGTGTAACTCTCTCAAATGAATAAATAAAATCTTTTTTAAATTTTTCTTTTTAAAAATACAAATGCCCCTGACACAGAATCCTAGTTTTGGCATTCTAGTCTATACAATTAAAAGCATCAATTAACAAAAACATATGGACAAAGACATTTACTTAAGGATTAAATGTAATATCAAAAAACTGTAAAAAATTTAAGTATTCATCCATTCACAGTGAAATGGTTGAGTAAATGAGGCTCATTAGTGTAACAGAATATTACTTAACACTTACAGGAATGTGTTAGATCTCTATCTACTATTCTGAGGAAAGCTAAGATATACTCTTAGGTAAATAAAGCAAGATGCAGAGTAATGTGTATACAATGACTTCATTTCGGGGTGCTTGGCTGGCTCAGTCAATGGAGCATATGGCTCTTGGTCTCAGGGTCATGAGTTCAAGCCCCAGACTGTGTATAAAGAGTACTTTAAAATATATATATGACCTCACTCTAAAATATAACCATCTCCGCCCTATGTATGTATGTATATTTTCACTTGAATGTATAAGCAAGTAAATACGAAAGGAAGGATACATACCAAACAACCATTAATACTGGTTGGCTCACAAGTAATGTGACTAGGAAAAAGTGAGAATACAAAAGAAAACAAATACTTCTTTTAATCCAGAAAGATTTTTGGGGGGAGGCGGGGGGTCAGAGAGAGGGAGCACAGGCAGACAGAGTGGCAGGCAGAGGCAGAGGGAAAAGCAGGCTCCCTGTTGAGCAAGAAGCCCGATGTGAGACTCGATCCCAGGACGCTGGGATCATGACCTGAGCCGAAGGTAACCACTCAACCAACTGAGCCATCCAGGCATCCCAATCCAGAAAGATTTTTAAATCTAAATTTGTTAACCTGGAAAAGTATTAAAAAATACATTTAAGAAAGTGTATTTCAAAAATTGCAGGATGTTCCAGATACAAAGATTACATGTGGTTCCATTTATATGAAATATCCAGAATAGGCAAATCCACAGAGACAGAGAAAACAGACTGGGAGTTGCCAGAGCCTAGGGTGAGACAGGAGTAAGGAGTGACTGCTAATAGGTATGAAGTTTCTTTCAGGGATGACAAAAATGTTCTTAAATTAGATAGTGGTGATGGTTGCAAATTTTCTATATATGCTAAAAAAAATCCTGAATTGCACACTTTAAAAGAGTTAATTTTATGGTAGTATGTGAATTTTGGTCAATAAAATGAATAAATAAAATCTTGGTTAGGAACAGTATAACCAAGAACACTAGGAGATAAAAAGAAAAAGAGTTGACCACTACAAATTTTAAATATCTAAACAGCAAAAACCAAAACAGAAAAATAAAAACCCATAAACAAAGTTTAAAAAGAGAAACTAAGTAAAAAGTGTACACACAACACACACCCTACAGATCAACAAAGAACAAACAATTCGAGGGCGCCTGGGTGGCTCAGTGGGTTAAGCCGCTGCCTTCAGCTCAGGTCATGATCTCAGGGTCCTGGGATCGAGTCCCGCATCGGGCTCTCTGCTCAGCAGGGAGCCTACTTCCTCCTCTCTCTCTCTCTCTGCCTGCCTCTCTGCCTACTTGTGATCTCTGTCAAATAAATAAATAAAATCTTTAAAAAAAAAAAAAAAAAAAAAAAAGAACAAACAATTCAAGGGGTGGCTCAGTAGGTTAGTCTATGGCTTTGGCTCAGGTCATGATCCCAAGACCTAGGATGGAGCCCTGCATCAGCTCCCTGCTCAATGATGAGTAGTCTCCTTCTCCCTCTCCCTTTGCCCCTTTCCCTACTTGTGCTTGTGCTCTCTCTTAAATTAATAAAATCTTAAAAAAAAAAAATTTTCAATGGACAATGAGAAATCCATAGGAGATGTACAAATAATCAAACATTTGGAAAGATTTAGCTGTGATTATTCAAATATAAGTTCATGTAAGAGTAGTACTTTATTTATAATAGCTTTTTGCCTATGCTTATTTTCCCAATAAACAGAAACCCTCCACAAAATTACTCTTTTGACAGGCTCTAAAGCAATCTAACATAAACAACAGTGTCCTTTTAATGGAAAAGAGCAGCTACAGACCTGAGTGGAGTACCACAGCATCACAGACTCGAAAAGATTACCTAAGGTTACTTACTTAGTCATCTATTGCATAAATTCCTTATCCAGTATTTCTACAAAGTACTGAATCATTCCACTGATTCTGAACATCTCCATCCATAGGCAAGTCATGGAGGAGCCCATTTCATGTTCACTCCACTACGAGTATTTCTCCCAAAAGTGGCATGTATACATAGACAGATAGATAAATAATAAAGTATTGCCAAAACAACCTTCATACAGAAATTCAAATAAAACAGTAAGATTAACACCTTACCCTGCTCTATTTTTAATAAAAAAAATTAAGAGTCCCTTAGAATTAGCAGTTGTCATAGTACCAATTTCTCTATGCAGCATATGTGGTATCCTACCTTCCTAATAAGACGCTATGAAAACTGTTCTAAAATACCTAAAATGAGTTACTAGTCAATTTCATTAGCACCAAGCAGATACACCCCTAAGTACATGCAAATAACACAAGTGATGGATTCTAACAGGACAACCCTTGCTGCGATTGTTGGAGAAACTATGTTGAACACTGACAGGAGTATCACTTAATCTTCTCTGGTAAAAGAATGAAACTAAAGAACTGTTTTTAAATTTTTAATTAATGAGAGTATCACTTATTTTCCCTTCAGAAGAATTTTTGTATGAGTATGTCTCTGCCAAGGCCAGCAAACAAAAAGACCTAAAGTGATCATAATTAGAAATGGTCTCCTGAAATACTGTGTTTACAGAACACTAAGCCTAAAGTAATACACACTTTGATTTAAAATGAACCAGATGACCTCTGGACATAATGGAAATAATTCTGGCCCCCTCACCTTATTCATGTTGTTTTCATCAACCACATCCTTGGATATATCCTGGATTATTTCTGGACACAAGATAAGGAGAATGATTTGTAGTGGCCAAACTGCTGCTTTACGTTTGGTGCTTTCAGCAAAACCATCCACCAAGTCGAACAGTTTTTCTGCACACTCTGTGTGAAAAATACAATTAAATGATATTCCTAAGTGAGAAAAATATCTCTGGCATTAAACTAAAAGCCTGCACTATCCAAAATCCCAAAGGTCACATTTTTAAAAGATAAACTTGAAAGTTCATTTAAACAATGAAATTTCAGGTTAGCAGACAAGCAATATTATATTGTCTGTGTATTAAAAGAGCTATTTTGGGGTGCCTAGGTGGCTCAGGACATGATCTCATGGGTCGTGCAATAGAGGCCCACATCAGGCTCTTGTTCAGCTGGATTCTGCTTGGATATTCTCTCCCTATGCCCCTTCCCCTGCACTCTCTCTCTCTCGCTCTCATTCTCTCTCAAATAATCTTTCAAAAATAAATTTAAAAAATAGAAGAGCTATCTTGATCCATCCTAGAAAAGGTCACTTTTCAGAAAAGACAAACTTGTCCTGAGTCTCAATGTGCAGGCCTTAACGCAAAGTGTCACGTTCACAAGAAGCAAACTGGACAGCTTGCCAAAGGGAATCATACTCTCCAGAAGTCTGTATTCTCTGCATCACAGCTATGTCTCAAGAATTCTAGGTAAGGCTACTACTACTTGATATACATCTCCCTGAATACAAAATGAAGCCTCACAGCACAAAAGACTACTTCTCTACAAAGAAGAGCCATCAAATATCCAATCCACAACTCTAATTATAACTCTGATTATAAAGATTAGAGCTTCATTCCAAACTTCTTTCACTATTTGCTCAAAGGACAGGATTGAGGGAAATTTTGAAATATAAGAGAAAAAATATTTCCTATTTGATACCAGCTGACAAGATGTAAAAGCACCATAATAACATAAATAATCTGGAAAGTGATAGATTTTACCTCATAAGGAAGAGTTTAAAAGAAGAATAAACGTATTCTTACCAGCCATATCAGTCTGTGGAATCTGGTATAGCTTTGTAAATTCATCTGGATAATTTTCTACCCAGTTCCAAAAGGCCTATAAATAACAAAACATATGTTTTTACATGAAAGCAGGGGTATTTTTGTAATATAGTAAATAAAATGTCATACAACCCCAATTATATTACAAACTTCTAATTTCCTTCATAAGAATACTGCAATGCATTCCTCCTAAATGTTAATGTGACATTATCACTCAAGTCATGACTTTTAATTCAAAATAGTAAAGACAGCAACATTTATAAGCAAAATGTAACAAAATTTTAATAGCTAAGAAGTTATAACTTACTTTTTCCAGGCTATTTATAACTGCTAACTGTGCAACCTTCTTTAGGGC
This sequence comes from Mustela nigripes, assembly GCF_022355385.1. Classification (NCBI taxonomy): domain Eukaryota; kingdom Metazoa; phylum Chordata; class Mammalia; order Carnivora; family Mustelidae; genus Mustela; species Mustela nigripes. The sequence goes on from NC_081572.1 coordinate 40,674,195, forward strand.
TTTAAATTTAAATGCAGTTTCTAGAAAAAAAAATTTTTTTTAATTAACTCTAAAATTAGTTAACACAAATTCAGAGTTACTTGTAAAAACAAACAAACAAATAAAACTTTGCTTTTACATACAAACTTTTGTTCCAGTATTATTTGTAAGCAACATGAAGGTAAAAACTCACTATGTCCACTAAAGATAAATTCAGTGAAAAGCAAACATGCCTTGAATTTCAAAAGTTCTTGCTTTTTTCTTTTTTTTTTTTTATAATAACTGATTTTTAAAATATAAAACACATGGTCACTATAGAAAATTTTTTTAAAAGTACACAACTAAGGGAAATTTAAAACATCATCCATGATTCTACCATTCCTTAATGAACTTCATTCCATTCCTTTTCATATGCAAGTTTAAGACAAATATATTTACCACAACTGCGATCATAAAGGCTAAATCAAACCTGTTCTCTTCATTTTACATAGTAACCCAAATTTTTTCCATACCATTAAAAATTCCTCATCCATATAGGATGACTCTAAATAGGACAGTAACTATAACTTCACAGTTAAAACAAGTCAGCTATTTTCAATCTCATGTATTTCTTTCAAAATCTTAGTATTTTCAAGTATTACAAATGAGCAAACTGTGTTTCTGAGATTAGAGATCTAACAAACTACTGACCTGTGTTTCAAAGCCACAGTCTGTTCAAGTATGCTCTGGTGTCTTTCAGAATATTTAAGTCAATGTACTAAGTCACTGGTTATTTAAACACTTTGCAATTATACATTTAAGAGATTTCTAATATATTATTATAAATGACATTAATAAACACTTTTATATCCAAATATTTTCCATATTACTGTTCATTTCTTTAAGATAAGATCTAGAAGTAGAATTATCTGGTCAAAGAGAGGAGTATTTTTTAAGGCTCTTGATAAATATTGCCAAGCCAATTTTCAGAAGGGTTGGGCCAAATGCTACTCACACCAAGCAGCATATGAAGGTAGCCTTATCAACATTCTTATCATCATTAAACATGCGTTTGTTTTTACTTTGCTAATTTGATTGTTCAAAATAGTGGACTGCACTTTAAAAACTAGACTAAACATGTTTCCATAAGAATATATTAGATATTTTCATTTCCTCTTCCGTCAATGTGCTGTCCCCATCTACGAAAAGATTTATACCTGGAAAAAATGATCCTTCTATAAACTATTTTACTGGTAACAGCCCCTTGGCAGAAAACTCAGCCCACAAACTTTGCTTGTTTTAACTGATGTATAACTGACATACATTATATTAGTTTCAGGTATTCAACATAATGATTCCGTATTTGAATAAACTGTGAAATAGTCACAGTAAGTTTAGTTAATATCAGTCAGTCACCATATGTAGTTACAAATTTTCTTGTGATGAGAACTTTTAAGATCTACTCTCTTAGCAACTTTTAAACATGCAATCCAGTACTACTAACTACAGCTGCCATGCTATACATTACATCCCCATGACTTTTTACAACTGGAAGTCTGTACCTTTTGATTCCCTTGACTCATTTCGCTTACTCTCCCATCCCTAGTCCCACATCTGGCAAACGCCACTTTGTTCTCCGTATCTATGAGCCTGGTTGTTTTCTTTTTTAAAAACAAGATTCCATATGTAAGTGAGACATACAGTATTTGTCTTTCTCTGACATATTTCACTTAGCATAATTCCCTAAAGGTCCATCATGTTGTCACAAATGGTAAGATTTCCTTCCTTTTTATGGCTGAGTAACAGTCCATTTTAATACAGAATGCATACATTCCCTTTTGTCTATTTTATAAATAAGATACAAAATATTTCTTAAACATGTATAAACATACATATATATTTTAAATATATATATTTCACATCTTCTTTAACCATTCACCTGTCAATGGATACTGAAGTTGTTTCCATACCTTGGCTATTATAAAATAATGCTGCAATGAACATCAGGTATACAGATCTTCTCAAGTTAATGTTTTCATTTTCTTTGGATAAGCACCAAGAAGTGGAACTGCTGGATCATATAGTAGTTCTACCTTTAATTTTTTGAGGAACCTCCATATTATTTTGCTTGGCATCTGTGCCAATTGACATTCCCTCCAACAGTGCATATTTTCACCAACACTTATTATTTCTTGTTGTTTTGGTAATAGCCCTTCTAAGAAATGTGAGGAGATACCTCATTGTGGTTCTGATTTGTACTTTTCTGATGATAAGTAATACTGAACATCTTTTATGTGCCTGCTGGCCACCTGTATGTCTTCTTTGGAAAAAATATCTATTTAGGTCCTCTGCCATTTTTAAAATCACAATGTGAGGTTTTTTTGCTATTGAGCTGAATGAGTTCTTCACATATTTTGTATATTAACCGCTAATCAGATATATGATTTGCAAATATTTTCTCCCATTCAGTAAGATTCCTTCTCATTTTGTTGAAAATTCCTCTGCAGCTTTTAATCTGGTATAGTCTCACTTGCTTATTTTTTTTTTTAAAGATTTTATTTATTTATCAGAGAGAGAGAGGGGGAGAGAACGAGCACAGGCAGACAGAATGGCAGGCAGAGGCAGAGGGAGAAGCAGGCTCCCCGCCGAGCAAGGAGCCCGATGTGGGACTCGATCCCAGGACGCCGAGATCATGACCTGAGCCGAAGGCAGCTGCCTAACCAACTGAGCCACCCAGGCGTCCCACACTTGCTTATTTTTATTTTTGTTGCCTCCTATAGACTTTTAATGGAGGGCTCTAGATACTTACCTTTCTAATATAGAGATGAGTCTTTGAGTAATAAAACTGACTAAACAATTTAAATGTCATTTTTGCTGGACTTGGAAATGAATAATTTGCTCTCTAAGTCAGTTTTAAAATATATTTTCCAACTTCCTTTGCTCTTGCTCACCTTTGATTTCCAAATAATGGCATTACACTTTCAAGCGTTCTTGAGCCTTTTTGCCTTCCTACGTTCATTAAATTTACCTTTGTAACCTACTTCTTAAATTTTATACACAGAGAAAAATTCTAAATTTTATCATCCTTAACTTTAATTTAACTTAATGATATATCCTAAAATCTTAAAATTTCAACTGTGAACTGCGTTGTGGTTTATTACAGTTTAAAACAATTGAGGTCCACTTAACATAACAGCTAAAATAATCCACTTTATTTCTTTATTAAAGTTACTGAAAATGATTTAATTGTTGTTTGGTCTTATAATGGTAATGACCTAAAATCAGTAACAGGGATAGAACACAGACTTATAGTACTACTCTACATAGATACAGCCTTTTTTTTTTCCAAGATTTTATTTATTTACTTCAGAGAGAGGGAGAGGAGAGAGAGAGCACCCCATGAGTGGGGTGGGGGGTGGGGGAGAAGGAAAAGCAGACTCCCCACTGAGCAGGGAGCCCAACATGCGGACTCAATCCCAGGACCTGATATCATGACCCCAGCTGAAGGCAGATGCTTAATTGACAGAGCCACCCAGGCACCCCTAGATACAGCCTTTTTACATCTCTGGTGAAAGAGTTACAGAGTTTAAAGCAAATATTAACAAAACAATAAACAAGGTATTTTGACAATTACATTGTAGAACTGTTGAGGTTTTCAAAGTTAATATAACTAAATCTTCTAGGTCAGACACTAAATACATTTTTCATAATTCCTTAATCAATATACAAAGTAAAATTAAAAAGTGTGAATCACATACTATAAGAAACAATTTTAGTGAAATGAATTTAGTTATTTATACTCAGTTTATTAAAAATGTCTGCTGACATTTGATTTATATTAACACTTTCATGCTTACCACAAAAATTCTCTCAATCCCTTGTGACTGTTTAATCAACATAATCATGTGAAGCATTTTCCAAAGCTTTGAAATCATATATTAAGGGGCGCCTGGGTGGCACAGTCGGTTAGGTATACCATTCTTAGTTTTGGCTGGGGCCATGATCTCAGATCATGGGAGCAAGCCCATGTCAGTCTCCATGCTAACTGCAGAGACTACATGGGTTTCTCTCTCCCTCTAGCTTTGCCCCTCCCCCACTTTCTCGATATCTGAAAAAATCTTTAAAAACTTTTTTTTTAAATAAATAAAATCACATATTAAGCACTGTAATGTCACCAGATGGGATTACAACTGAAATGTTCTACAAGGAAGCAAAAAGCACTGAAAAGGTAATAGACTATGTAATTCTGCAAAGTTAGTCAGAATGCTAACAGATCTGAAAATACAAATATCAGAAATGAGATGCCCATCTCAATTCCTCCTCTTGGCATAAAATGACAAACTTCTGGTTCCATTATGCAATGGAACTTTGATATCCTGCTAAGCTATCTGCTTTTAGCACTATAACAGTTAAACAGATAGCTTCTATAACCTATACCTATCCTTAAGAAATGAAATTCTAGAAAAATTAAGTAACAGCACCTGTATATTCTTTGTTAAAGCAAAACTTGTAGTTGAACAAAACTTTCCATTGCCAAGATTTAAGACACTCATTTTTTTGTTTTCAAGGCTCAAAAGTTATTGAATCATTAAACATCATTATCCGTTTCACAAGGACATTTGCATTATAAAATCCACTTTGATGTTCTACTTCAACACAATTAGGACAATTCATACATTCAAACACCAGTTTTTCACTCACCTTGATTAGTTTCAAATATATCTTACATTTAAACTTACCCTTTAGGAGTCGTTTTAATTTTGCACAATCCACATTGATATACTGTAACAACTCTATATCATGCACATCAACGTTGTCTTCTGAACAAACAGTCAATTCCTGTAATCTGAAAAGTAAAAGCCAAAAATAATTCACTATCAAGGAAAGTTCCAAATTCTGAACTGAACAGATTCTTCTCACCCAAATGATGAGTTTATAAGAAAAAATATACATAAAAAATAAGACAGTAAATATTTCTTATAAAATTTAAAGGTACATAACTAATTCAGGGGATATGATAAAACTGAAACCAAAACAATCCAGGAGACTTCGCTGTGTATACATAAATCATGTTGTACACATCAAATTTATATAATCTTTATCTAACAAAAAAATCATAGCATGCAGAGAACTATGGAAACAGAGATACATGAGTATTTGAAATACTATTCTCTGTGCTATGTGTATTTTTGAAATTTTTCTGTCTGAAAATAAACTTATTAATTTCTGATTACATCAACTAGACTTCAAAAACAAACAGTATTTTATCTACATTTACAGGATACATTTATTTTGTATTAAAAAATGAGCATTGGGGCGCCTGGGTGGCTCAGTGGGTTAAGCCGCTGCCTTCAGCTCGGGTCATGATCTCAGGATCCTGGGATCGAGCCCCTCATCGGGCTCTCTGCTCAGCGGGGAGCCTGCTTCCTCCTCTCTCTCTCTCTGCCTACCTCTCTGCCTACTTGTGATCTCTCTCTGTCCAATAAATAAAAAATAAAATCTTAAAAAAAAATTTTTTTTAAATGAGCATTTATTCCTTATAGTTTCACAATCTGTACATGTATTTATGTGATTATTTGATTAATGTCCCTCCCTCACAAAACTTACTCTGGTAAAGAATCTTTCCAAATCCCAAATTTCCCTTATATTAAATATGAAGCTACCACAGATGTAGAAAAATTTAACACTTAACAAAATAGATTTCTTTAAACTTATTAAAAAATTCACTTAAGTCTGAATAAAAATTTTTACTAACAGAAGTAGCTTTTCTTTTATTTGCTTTGTTTATAGTCAATTCAATTAATTAACATATAACGTATTATTGGTTTCAGAGGTAGAAGTCAGTGATTCATCAGTCTTATATAATACCCAGTGCTCATTATACCACATGCCTTTCTTAATGTCCATCACCCAGCTACACCATCCCCCAACCTCCCTTGATTCCAGCAACCCTGTTTGTTTCCTCTAGTTAAAAGTCTCTAATGGGGGGGTGCCTGGGTGGTTCAGTCTGTTAAGCGTCTGCCTTCGGCTCAGGTCATCATCCCAGGGTCCTGGGACTGAGTCCTTACATTGGGCTCCTTGTCAGCATGGAGCCTGTTTCTCCCTCTGCCTGCTGCTCCCCCAGTTTGTGCACACACACTCTCTCTCTGACAAATAAATAAATAAAATCTTTAAAAAAAAAAGTTTCTTATGGTTTGTCTCTCTCTCTGGTTTCATTTTGTTTTATTTTTTCCTCTCTTCCCCCATGATCCTCTCTTTTGTTTCTTAAATTTCACATATCAGGGAGATCATATGATAACCATCTTTCTCTGATTGACTTATTTTGCTTAGCATAACACCCCCTAGTTGCAGTCACATTCCTGCAAATGACAAGATTTCTTTTTTTTTTTATGGCTACATAGTATTCCATTGTATATATACACCACATCTTCTTTATCCATTGATCTGTTGATGGACATCTGGGCTCTTTTCACAGTCTGCTTACTGTGGACACTGCTGCTATAAACAGTGGGGTGCAAGTGCCCCTTCAGATCATTACGTTTTATCTGTGGGGTAAATACCCAGTAGTGCAATTGCTGTGTGGTAGGGTAGCTCTATTTTCAACTTTTTGAGGAACTTCCATGCAGTTTTCCAGAGTGACTGCACCAGCTTGCATTCCCACCAATAGTGGGATCTGCATCCTCACTAACATCTGTCATTTCCTGACTGGTTAATTTTAGCCATTCTGACTGGTATGAGATGGAATCTCATTGAGGTTTTGATTTGTATTTCCCTGATGCCAAGTGATGTTGAGCACATTTTTATGTGTCTGTTGGCCATCTGTATGTCTTCTTTGGAGAAATGTCTGTTCATGTCTTCTGCCCATTTCTTGAATGGATTATTTGTTCTTTAGGTGTTCGGTTTGGTAAGTTTTTTATAGATTTTGGATACTAGCCCTTTATCTAATACGTCATTTACAAATATCTTCTCCCAGATTCTGTCTGTTGTCTTTTGGTTTTGTCGTTTCCTTTGCTGTGAGGAGTCAGTTTTTCAAAAGCTGACACTGTTAATCTACTGAACTCTGCTTCCTAATGAGACATATTCATTATTTTAATTAAGATATCAAAAATGTAAGATGAATGGAATTACTAATGTTCATAAATGCAGAGAGAGACAGATACGGTGAAAAAATACAAATACTACAAAATCTTACTCATAATATTAACTCAAATTGTAGCCATTTTAATGCAGTCTAAAACTGACATTAATCATCATACTAAACATTCAGTTGCTAGAAGTGATATCAATCCGATTTCTTCCTTCTCAAATTCCTTTTTCACTAACTTTAGCTTGCAGATGTGTAGCTAACATTAAAATTATTCTAAGCACTTACACTAAAGCTCTTCTTATCATCAGGGTGAGAAAAGCTTAGCAGTTCATACTGGGAATGACAAGGTCCTCAATACTGACTTATATGCTAAAAATTCCACAGCTGCTGCAAAGAGCCTAGAAAATATGGAATACGATTCCTTAGGAAACACAACTTAATAAATCAGCAACACCAACTTCTGAAAAGCTGACTCTTCCAGTTATTTGTGAAAAATGGAAGAAAAGTTTAATTCTTTTTACAGCCCGGTATTTCCATAGGGAAGGGGTATTTTGTGAGGCTTAAACATCATTTCTGAAGGACAGAAATCAAAGCACAGTTGGGAGTAAATGAAGTAGAAAACTTACCAAAACATCTAGAAAGACCAGGTAAACTGAAAACAAAAAGATATTTAAAAACATATAGAAATAAAATAAATAAAAGTGCCCGAGTGGCTCGGTTGGTTAAGCATCCAACACTTCCTTGATTTCACCTTCGGTCATGATCTCAGGGTTGTGAGCTTGAGCCCTACATGGGGAATCTGCTTGAGATTCTTTCTCTCCATCTGCCCCGCCCCACCTTTCTCACTCTCTCTCTCTCTCTTAAAAAAAAGGGGGAAAAAAAGGGAAAAGAAAGAAACTAAGACAAACCCCCCCCCCATCCACCCAGGTGCAGAAATGAAGAGGAACCTAAAAACCAGAAAAGGTTTTGAAGACATGGTCTGACCATGCAACAAAGGAAGCACAGGAGCCAGGTTTTTATCTCTCCTTAACCTAGGGGTTTGTGGCTATCATCTACATGGGACCGGATACAGAGCTTTCTACCCTGTAATGCAGAGAGTAGAACTGGGGCCCTGCAAAACTAGAAAGAACTAAGCCTGCAAGACCAGCAAGAACTATGCAATTCCTTAAATGAGAGTTGCAGAGAGAGAGATGGAATGAAGGGAGAGTGGAAGGAGATTAAAAAAAAAAAAAAAAAATCTACCAACATTAAGATGTCTGTCTGCTCTGGCTGTTTTGGGTAGGGAAAAAAGTCACCCAGAGCTGTTACCGTAAGGGTCTGAGGTCCACATTTATACTACCCATACAATCTGGGAATGAGAAATTAATTAAAAAAAAAAAAAAGGAAACAAAAAGGGAAAAAAAAAAAAGTCCAGAGCTGGGCACTTAGCAAAAGCAAAAACCATCACTAGGACATTCCCACATCCACAAGAGATCCCAAAGAAGATACAGACGTGCACTAAAGATGAATTTGCAAAATTTACAGAAAAGAGAAAACCATTCACTATGAATGAGAATTGGCACATACAAGATTATTTAACAATCTTTTAAGAGAATATAAAATATGCCTCAAATGATTAGAGCCATATAAAAAAATTTAAACTATAAAGAATAAGAAACCATTAAAAAAAAAACAAACAGCAGATCTGTAAAGAATCAAACAGAACTTCTGGGGCACCTGGATGACGGTCAGTTAAGCATCTCCCTCTTAGTTTCGGCTCAGGTCATGAGCTCAGGGTTCTGAAACCAAGCCCGCATCCAAGCCACCTGGGCATGAAGCCTGCTTAAGATTCTCTCTCTCCCTCAGCCCCTCCCCCTTCTCTAAAAAGAAAAAAAAATCAAATAGAACTTTTAAAATCACTGAGCCTTCTGCTTCTGGCATTATGTCAAATCAGATATTCTTTTTTTTTTTTTTAAAGATTTTATTTATTTATTCATTTGATAGTGAGAGAGGGAACACAGCAGGGGGAGTAGGAGAGGTAGAAGCAGGGTTCCCATTGATGCGGGGCTCCATCCCAGGACTCTGGATCAAGACCTGAGCCAAAGGCAGATGCTTAACTGAGCCACCCAGACGCCCCTCAAATCAGATATTCTTCAGAGCCCTCCCACTACAAAACAATTAGATCTAGTGCAACTGTACAGTAATTCTGTGAATAGAGCAGCCCATCTTCTACATAAAAGAGTACTATGAGTTGCAGAACATGGTATACTTCGGCAGAAGTATACTTAAGATCTGTACCCCAGGGGCGCCTGGGTGGCTCAGTGGGTTAAGCCGCTGCCTTCGGCTCAGGTCATGATCTCAGAGTCCTGGGATGGAGCCCCACATCGGGCTCTCTGCTCAGCAGGGAGCCTGCTTCCTCCTCTCTCTCTGCCTGCCTCTCTGCCTGCTTGTGATCTCTGTCTGTCAAATAAATAAATAAAATCTTTAAAAGAAAAAAAAAAAAAAGATCTGTACCCCAGGGGCGCCTGGGTGGCTCAGTGGGTTAGGCCGCTGCCTTCAGCTCAGGTCATGATCTCAGGGTCCTGGGATTGAGTCCTGCATCAGGCTCTCTGCTCAGCAGGGAGCCTACTTCCTCCTCTCTCTCTCTCTCTCTCTGCCTGCCTCTCTGCCTACTTGTGATCTCTCTCTGTCAAATAAATAAATAAAATCTTTAAAAAAAAAAAAAAAAAGATCTGTACCCCATATTTCCTTAAAAAACAATCAAAGACCAAGAAATATCAAAAGCTAATGTTATTTCTAAAAGAGAAACATTTGTGGACAGGTAGCAGAGTCAAACACAGTAAATTTTCATGATATTGGTTCATCTATTAGAAATGGGATACAAAATCAATCTTCAGAAAGAACTGCCATTCTGGGGTACCTGGGTGGCTCAGTCGGTTAAGCATCTGCCTTTGCCTCAGATCATGATCCCAGGGTCCTGGGATTGAGCCCTAGGTCGGGCTCCCTGCTGAGCGGGGATTCTGCTTCGCCCTCTGCTTCTGTCCCTTCCCCTCCCAAACTGGTGCTCTATTGCTCTCTCACACTCTGGCTCAACTAAATCTTTTAAAAAAAAAGAAAGAAAGAAAGAACTGCCACTCTAGTCACTTGCATATTTTAAGTCACCTAATGCTATGAAGGCTATATCTACATCTAAATTAAACCATCATAGTGGTCTTTTAGGTGAGTGGTCCTCTAACAAGATCAGCTCCTTCTTCTGGTACAAACTACACAAAATGCAGTTATCTAAAACATGTACTTCAGAGATCCAATTTCTGAGCAGTCTGTCCACTAGAAGCTACAGAAACTAGCTTATTCTGGAGACATTTAACTTATCTTCTGGAAACAGTAAGGTTCAGGATATACACAAAAGTTGCCTATATTTACATGCATTGATGCTGCAAAATCCTATAAAATGTAACCTTTGGTGCCAGAAAATTTCTAGAGTTTTTAAAAGATGGCACACTTGCTGTATTTTATAGAGCAACTTGTGTATGGATAGACTAAAAGATATTCTATTATTTTGATCGTTGTTACCTTCAATGTAAAATTATTTCAAATAGTAAGCTAGCGTGATAGTCACTTAAATTGATTTTTTTCTTTTACAATTTTCAAACCTCCTATTCCCTAGATGTCGGTTACCTTGCTACTTCAACTAATTTAATATTACTCAGAATATAAAATGTTATCACTCAAAAGATTTCATCAAGACATTGTTCTACTGTATAAACATTACCTAACAGCATCAATCATATCATACCATTAAACAAAATCAATTTTCTTTGCACCGAGTCTGATGAGGAACTGAACAATACGGTTGCCTAGCATCATGACTATAGAAATACCATTTTTTATTAAAAAGACAGGAGAATTTTGAAGTTAGCCAAGTCACCAAAACACTATAGCACAAACTCTCAAACTATGATGCATATTCCACTCACACTTGTTTTTCCAACAACAGAAGAATGAACAAAGCTGACTAATGGAAGTCCACTGTTCACACAACATAGACAAGTCAAAAGATGAAGGATGTATCAATAAAGAGGGTTGTTTTTCCACATTCTATATCAGTCTCAGATTCACTAAATCACTAAGTGATTCATATTATACTTCCTACTTGGTCATAGTTAAGACCCATTTGACTCTACTTGGATGAGACAGGCAAATCATTTGCATGAAAGCATGTTCCAGAGTCACTTCAATTCACCATCAGTTATTATTCCATACAGCACCATCTACACATAAATTTCTTCCCATGCATAGCATATCACAACTGATGATCACATGGTTTTTAATCAATAACAGCTTAAATCATATTTATCATATAATATTGAAGTAAAAATATTAAAATATATATTTCATAAAATATGGTTAAAATGGAAGTATAGAAGTAGCAGCCTGATATAATGAATTTAATAGACTCTGAAACCAGTCTGACTTTAAAATTTGGGTTCCCCGTTATTCAACAAAGCGCCTTAATAAATTCTTTGGGTATTAGTTTGTTTACCTATAAACTGGGGAATTATCACCCACATTTCAAAGATACTATCAAGATAAAACAGTGCAACATATACTGTAAACACCAAAATATGGGAGCTTTTAGAATTCATACACTTAAAACACAGTCTACTTTCTGGAGGAGACTACTTTGCAATTACTCACTTCCTTATGCTTCGCTATCATTAGGTTTTGATTTTGCTTCGTAACTTAGGATCTTGTGATTAAGAGCAGTGCTGTGAGATTTTTAGAAATCTGACTACTCTTCTCAGTTATTCTGATCAGCTAATTCCATTTAAAAGAATATTTAAAAACCCAACCAAAAACTCATACCTCGTGTAAAAACAAAAACCTGATCATGAGCAATAGATTTCCCTAAAATTTGGACTTTCAACTTCATAACTACTCACATTTAATTGTACATACCAATATCACAATACTACGTGATAAAAATGTCAAAGAAATCAATGTATAAAATTTATACAAAAGTCCAAGTCAAATTCATTTCTAACTTTTTATTTTTATGCAGACAAAAGAAAGTCTTCTAAAATTATATTACTTCACAACAGTTCTACATAGTTTACACACTAACCTCGTAGAAATGCGACTAAACACTGCATTGAAGTTGTTGCAGCTGAGAGAAAATAAAACCCCAGAGGCAGAATTCCGAAGTTCAGCGGCATGTTGGTTTCCTTCGCGACAGGTATGAAGAAAATGGCAGATTTCTGGCAACAACTGTTTGACCAACATTGTTTCATCTAATCTCATTGTGTCCTTCGGTTGCTGCAATAGAAATAATCACATAATTCTAAAACTTTGTTAAATTCACATGTAAAGATTTTCTGTATGAAATTTTTCAAACATGGGGCGCCTGAGTGGCTCAACGGGTTGAGCCTCTGCCTTCAGCTCAGGTCATGATCTCAAGGTCCTGGGATCAAGCCCTACATCCGGCTCTCTGCTTGGCAGGGAGCCTACTTCCCTTCCTCTCTCTGCTTGCCTCTCTGCCTACTTGTGATCTCTGTCTGTCAAAAAAGTAAGTAAAATCTTTAAAAAAAAAAAAAGAAAGAAATTTTTCAAACAGACATAAGACTTGAAATAGAATAATGAACACCCATATCACCTACACTCAACAACTGTTCATATTTCACCATGTTCACTGTATCTATACTCAGTCTAATAAATAGGATAGTTCATCTTTCATTGCTTTTTTCTTTTTTTTTCCATGTTTCACCTCTTTTCACAATGAAAGTCCAGCCCCCCATCCATTCTCCCTAGAATCCCCCCCCCCCCCCCGCAACACTACCACTCCTGTTGGTTCCCTGTTCATCAAATCCCTATAGAAGCTTTTCCACTCCTAGGAATCCCAAGTTTATTTTGAGTTCCAAATTAACGTTACTTATATTCATTTATTTGTGGTGCACTGTGTCATCTGTCTCATATCCAAATAAATTCCTGGGTGTAAAATTTACTTATTAAAAATAGTTTTGCTTTGCTTGAGCCATTTCAAAGTAAGTTACAAACATCATAATATTTCATCCACAGGTATTTTAGCATCTCTTAAAAATAAGGACATTCAAGGGTGCCTGGGTGGCTCAGTCATTAAGTATCTACCTTCCACTCAGGTCATGATCCCAGGGTCCTGGGATGGAGCCCCACATCGGGTTCCCTGCTTGAAGGAAGCCTGCTTCTCCCTCTCCCATTCCCCGTGTTTGTGTTCCCTCTCTTGCTATCTTTCTCTGTCAAATAAATAAACAAAATCTTAAAATAAATAAATAAAAATAAGGACACTCAAAAAATAAAATAAATAAGGACATTCTTGGGGCACCTTGGGTGGCTGGCCACCAACTCTTGATTTCGGCTCAGGTTATGATCTCAGGATCATGAGATGGCGTCCAAAGGCACTGCGTTGAGCACATAGTCAGCTTGTCCCTCTCTCTCCTCCTCTGCCCTTCCCCTCCCCTACTGAAATGCACATACTCTCTCTTTAAAATAAAATCTTTAGAAAATAAAAATAAGGGCATTCTCCAATTTAACTTCAGTACAATCACCACATCAAAGAACAACAACAAAATTCCTCTTACATCAGCTAATACCCATTATATATTCAAATTACCCCAACTGCCCCCAAAATGTCTTTCATAACTTTTAATATTTTACTTACTTACTCGTGAAAGACAGAGCTAGTGAGAGAGAGCGTGAGGCAGGAGGAGAAGGAGAACAGGCTCCCTGCTGAACAGGGAACCCCACAACATAGGGCTCAGGCCCAGGACTCTGCAACAATGACCTGAGCTGAAGGCAGACAGACACTTGACCGACTGAGCCACCCAGGTGACCTCAAAACTTTTTAATTCAATCAGGATTCAAAAAAGGGTTCAGATGATTACAGCATGATTCCTTTAGGCTCTTTATTCTAAAATGACTGCCCCCCCAACACTCCATATACATCATTTTATTTTGACTTTAAGAAAACAGGCCTTACAAAATGTTCCATATTGTTGATCATGATTATTTCTTAGTAGTGTGAGTCTTGTAGTTACTGTATTTTCAATAGCTGGAACCTAAATCTAATGGTCTGATTAAATTCAGGTTAAACACTTCAAGCAGTTCAGTGAAATTCATACTGTATCATATCAGGAGTCCATAATGCTAGGTGGTCCCAATGTTAATGACACAGCAAGCTTGACAACCTTACTGTTAATATTAAACTCGCTACTTTATAAAGTAAATCTTTTCCCTACAATTAACAAAATAAACAATGGATAAGCTATCCTGCAGATGCACCGTTCCACATCAATATGTCACCTAAGCCTAATAATAGTCATGTATGAATGAGAATTTGTACAATTTCAGTAATACCAAGCAAAGAATAAAATTGTGTATAATTATGTGCTATCCTTGATTCTGTAATTGCAATCCAAGTGCTTACAGATGCAAATACACTGGAACATACAGACAACAAATATCACAAAACCTCAAGTCCCGCCCATTTAGGCTGATTATAGAAAACAACTGTAACATGTTGAAGAGAGATGTAATTCTGAATAAAAGCAAAAGATGTGTCAAGGAAGAGGGACCATAATAACTCTTACAATGAATAGACAGATCTTTAAAATGAAGGCAATAAAATCTACATATTTACTAAACAACTACCATGTTCCAGTAAGAGTTAAGGTTATCGAAGTATAAAAACACCTTGCTTTATGCAACAAAAATATTCTCGAAAAAATTCTCAGTAAGTCATGGTTGAAACATACTGAGATAACTATTTAGAGGAACCCTAAGAAAGAACTGTTTTGTATTCAACTACTCCTCCACACAACTATTTTATATATTCATAATTTACACATAACAAATGTTCTTAAGGTAGGATCTCTTGGTAATAGTTGTAATTTTTTAAAGTCCATTTTTATATAGATTTTAAAAGTAAAATATTAAAATCAGGTAAAATACTGAAATGGGGTGGCACCTGAGTGGCTCAGATGTTAAGCGTCTGCCTTCAGATTAGGTCAGGATCCCAGTGTCCTGGGATTGAGCACTACACAGGGCTCCCTGCCCAGCAGGAAGCCTGCTTCTCCCTCTCCCAGTCTTTCTGCTTGTATTTCCTCTCTCACTGTCCATCAAATAAATAAATAAAATCTTTTTTAAAAAAACAGAAATGGGGCAGGTAGGGGCAGGGGGAGAAAGATTACTCCTGGTCACATTTTTTTCGCATCACATTTTTTCACAGCTGAGCAATACCACAGGCCTAACAATATCTAGAGAAATTAATTAAATCAAATAGTGGCTTTTTTTCATAAAATCTTTTCTAAACAACCTGAGACAGAGATAAGTTGCTGAAGCTTAACACTTTATAAGTAAACTTTATTTAATTTACAAAAGATGAGAAAATAATTCTCTTGAAAACTGTATACACTGTTAGCTCTGTTAACAAAATTTATATTCATATGTCTTAGACCAAAAAAATCCGCATGACTTTTCTTGTCCACATCTATACTTTGGTACATCAGATCATTCTCAAAACTGAATTCATAAAACCTGCCTATTTTAGATTTACTTACCCCAGCAAGACATTTTTCCAGTGTATCCAATATAATCAACTGAGAGAGATATAAATTTTTTTCGGCAGCTTCTCCAAATATTCTCTATAAGAAAAGATATTCAGAACAGTAAAGGTTGGCTATTACTCTCTACTGAATCAACACACATCTAAAAAGTCAGGGACTACAGATTAGGAAAAAAAAAAAAAACCCCAAGTCTTCCATTTTATCTCCCAGATTAGACTATATTTAAATCTGTTATTTCTGATTTTATCGTCATGCGCACACGAAATAAATTCCCAGGCAAACAAAAATGTTGGTATTTATTATAGTCTATCATTAGCCTTATAAAGTAAAAGAAAGTAACTTTGGTTTATACTTTAAAAATATATAGGATTTAAAAAATGAAACAAGATGGGATCGGGAGGCATACAAACAATACGAGACTCTTATCTCACAAAACAAACTGAGGTTACCGGGGGTGGGGGGTAGGGAGACGGTGGTTGGGTTATGGACATTGGGCGGGGGGGGGGGGGGGGTGTATGTGGTATGGTGAGTGCCGTGAAGTGTGTACACCTGGCGATTCACAGACCTGTATCCCTGGGGCTAATAATATATATGTTAATAAAAAATTTAAAAAAAAACTTGAAAGAAAAAATATACATATATAGGATTTAGATATACATACAGATCTTAACCAGAATCTTGCATTGAACATTTAACCACACTTCAATGCCACAAAATAATCAAAATCTCAATTCTTACAGCAACAAAATACTATAAAACCAAATACAGTGAATTTAAGGCATTTGCTATTCACCAACAAGGAACTATGGTTTCCACAATTAAGTTTACTCAATAAGCCTAAATGAATGCCAATTATCACAGTACTGCTTTTGTTTTTATTTTGAAAAGAAGGTTCCAGGGGCGCCTGTGTGGCTCAGTGGGTTAAGCTGCTGCCTTCGGCTCAGGTCATGATCTCAGGGTCCTGGGATCGAGTCCCACATCAGGCTCTCTGCTCAGCGGAGAGCCTGCTTCCTCCTCTCTCTCTCTCTGCCTGCCTCTCTGCCTACTTGTGATCTCTCTCTGTCAAATAAATAAATAAAATCTTAAAAAAAAAAAGAAAAGAAAAGAAAAGAAGGTTCCAATATTAAAATATTTTCACCTAACTAGGAACACAGCCACATATTTATAAAAGCAAAATCCTATCACCATGCCCCACACATTGTGCAACAAAAGAGTATCACAAAATCTTACATGTATTTCTGTAAAGCACTTTAAATATTCATAAGAGGTCCTGCTTTTTTCAGAAAAATCTAAATTTTTTTTCTATAAAGAAAAAACTTCTTTGCATGGCAAATGATTGCCCAGACCTCCAGTTTATCAATTTTCTAAGTTTGGGACATTGCCTAATGAAGATTTTAAAAAGAAAACACACTTAAGATGTGACTGTAAAAATAAGACTGATTCGCACAATGTACAACCAGACGTCAGTCTCATAGCTTAATACAAACAATATAAACTGTGGTTAGAAGTGCTAAAGACAGAAAAAGCAGTTCGGAATTAATCAAGATATATCCAGATCAGCTGTTTTGAATTGAGTTTGAAGTAGATTTTGGATAGGGACTGACAGAGGAAGGAATCCCCTGAGAGAGTCGGGACAAATGAGATGTTCAAAGGTTCATAGAAAGAACAGCTGGGATAACCTGAAGTCTAGGGAATGTAAATAGGTTTTATAAAACAGGAAAAGAGGCAACTGTGAGCTTTTGACCATGGAATTACTTGCTGAAATTGCTATTTGAGGAAAATCATTTCAACAATGGGATCTCTAACTACTATAGAATCTGTCACAGGTTATAGGAAGAAGGAAATAAAACAGCATCTTCATAAAAGCAATCTCACATTTTAACACTACAAGGTCTTATTTTATTTATTGTCTAAGTACTTAGGACTAGGACAATCTAGTAAGTAAATATTCAAAGCAGCAGCTAAGGAAAAGATTTTAATAGATTACTATGTTACCAATTTATATATGACCTGAAATCTGTATAAAATCCTAATTCCAAAAAAATAAAAAGAAAAGATAGGGTCGCAAATAAGATAAGTATCTAACAGAAAAAAATCAAAAACTAAAATGAAAGTTAAAGGTTACCTGTGCTCATTCACAAAATACAATGAGTGTTTAAAGGGCGAAAGATTTATACGATCTGAAGAGAAACCAGAGCATTCCAATGAGTGTTTATATCCAGAGTCCACAGAAAAGGACTTTCCATACTCCAAAATATGCTGTTGTAAGTCTTTAAATCAGAAAGAAACCAAAACAAATTCCCCCACAAAACAATGACCCAATACTCACCATATTGTTAACATTCTTTAAGATAGTGGTGAGGCCGCTGATAACCAAAGAAAACTTGTATTTGGAAATATTAATAAGACATTCCTTGTTGTGTTCGGTACTGACTTTGGTATGCGTGTTCTGCTGTCCTGTTTTTATTGGAAGCTAAGGGAAAAAGAAAATGTTAGTTTATACATGAAAACAACTAAAAAGAACTATTTCTCACTGAAACTCATGAGATTTTAGGAAAATTTTTATCCGCCACGGTGACCTATGTTTGTATCCAAAGCTCCAATTTTCAATAGAAATTAGCATTTACAGCAAATCTAAAACTCTTGAAATTTCAATTTTTGCAGATTTCTTTCTCAAAGTCGTAAACCTCTACCTATCTACAAAATTAACTTTACCCAGTATTACATAAGAGATGATGACTCACAGAAATAGAGCTATTTCCTTGTAGCTAAAAATTATTTCAGAGGATGCCTGCAATAAAATGCATACAATCTTTTCCCTGACACATTGAACTCCAGCATTAAAAGAACAGACCAAGAATATCTATGCCCCAGACCTCTAATAAATAATGGCAGATAACTGTGTCTTTTTCAGAAATGAGAGTAAGCTATATAACCTAGAATAAACACAGTAAGACTAACTCAGGTAAGATGACCACCCTCAGGTACACAGTTGAGGGAGGAACAGAACAACAGACAGGTAAGTTTCATGGGGAAAAAAAATATCTTTTAAGGGGACCACATTTACATTTATCTGAGAATGAGTTAAGTCGCACTGCCAAGAAGTTCATTTCTGCTCTGTTCAAAAGTAGCATTTTGTATTGAAAGCATTAGGAATGTATCCACTGTTTAAATATTAGATCCTGCTAATGCTAACAGAGAAGACTTGTGAGGTTTTTGTTTTTTTAAATACTTATTTATTTACTCAGAGAAAGCAAGTGAGAGAGAAAGAGAGAAGGAAAGAATAAGAGCCAGGGGAGGGGTAGAAGGAGATCCCCACTGAGCAGGAAGCCGGATGTGGGGCTTGATCCCAAGACCCTGAGACCATGACCTGAGCCAAAGGCAGATATTCAACTGACTGAGCCACCCAGGCGTCCTCAGCATTTTGATTTTTAAAATGGTGCAACTAAAAGTGGAAAGAGACCAAGTAGCATGCCCAAGTTTGTCTAGTCAGTTAATAATAGATCACTGATTTGATAATAAATACTGAATAAAAGAGGGGAAGCATTTTTAGGGCTTAACAGGAGGTACAGAATTACATGTTAGTTTTAAAGGTTACAGAAGGAAAAATCCTGAAAGGTGTAAGAAAGGAGAATTTTAAAAGGCAGTGGCTGCAATATAGCTTGTAAATCTCCCCCGCTCTCTTTGTAATGGTTAATTTTATGTGTTAACTTGACTGGATCATAGGATGTACAGGTATTTGGCCAAACATTATTTCTGAGTGTATTTCTGAGGGTGCTTCCAGATGCAATTAGTATGTGAATAATTGAATTCAGTCAAACAGCGGACAACGCACCCCACAAAGCCCAAAATACAAGCAAATAGGAACAAACCACTTCGAGCTATAAAACTGGTGGGTATAAGCATCTCTGCAAGAGAAACCAGAGGGAAGTAGAAGGTCTGATGGATCTGAGGAAAAACCCAAAATTCTATTCCATTCTCAATCAAAAGTACAACAGGCCATCTTTAGAACATTAGCTGACCAAAAAAACATTAGCTGAAACATAGGATTTTTTTTTTTTTTTTTTTTTTTGGTTTTTGGTTTTTTGTATATTGCAATTTGCTCATGAGTACAAAAGGTCTACCATAATGGCCTGAGAAGAGAGCACACTTTTTAAACAAACCATCATTATCTAACAGAAGTTTCTGCAGTGATATACTGTATCAACAATGCTCAATACAGCAGCCATGTGTGCTATTAAGCACTTGTTACACGGCTAATGTAAATGAGGAATCAAATGTTAACTTCTATTTAATTTACTCACATTTAACTTTAAGTAGCTATTGGACACCATTGGGCAGCACAGTTCTAAACTAACCAGGTGAAGAAGAACCCTTTTAGGATGAAGCCTACATTGAGAAGAAATTGATGAGATTCACTCCAAACTGACAACAGGGACAACTGGGGACAAAGAACCAAGGTCCAGATAAAAGTGGTAAAGAGGAAGAAAGCTAAAGGAGCTCAGAAAGGATGAGATGATGGGTTTGTTCAATTTCATGAAATAGAAGAGCTCTAGATCCATGAAGAGAAAAAGCTATCCTGGCTCACATTTCCCCTCCACCAATTCAGGAAAACTATTTTCAAATATATAAATGAGCAACAGCAGGGGCACCTGGGTGGCTCAGTCAATTAAGTAACTGATTCTTGATTTCAGCTCAGGTCATGATCATGGGATTGAGCCCCATATGGGCTCAACTCTGGGCTTGGAGCCTGCTTCAGTTTTCTCTCCCTCTCTCTTTGCCCCTCCCCCCACCCCACCCCCCAAAAAAGAGCAATAACAAAGAATGTGGTCAAATCACATGTGAAGCTACCATGGGAAAAAAAAATAAGAAAAAAAATAACATTGCAACAGAAAATGAAAAGTGTGTCCAAAAGTCATGTTCCAAGCAGGTCCTTCTGTTGAGGAAAAGAGAAACCATCAGAGATAAGGATTGACACTGAGGGCTGAACTGACAAAACTGCAGACATGAGGGGGCCTCAAATGCATAACTAGTGGAAAAGGCTTAAAAGTTAAGCCAAACTTCTGAAAAAGCAGAATTTCAAAGTCTCACAGCCTCGGGAAGACAAAATGATTAGAGTTCAGTACCTGCCAGTGGAAGGAACCTAGTAAATAAACCCCATTTTTAACTAGAAGCTCCAGAGGGCTACATCCCACAGAAAACAGGGGAGAACTGCAGCAACTGGAGCACTTTTTTTTTTTTTTTTTAGTTTATTTATTTATTTAAATAATCTCTACACCCAACGTGCGGCTCAAACCCAGAACCCTTAGATCAAGAATTGCCAGCTCTTCTGACTGAGCCACTCAGGTGCCCAAGCAACTACAACTCTTAAACGCTACTAGTAGGAATGTACATCAGTAATTGTTTTGAAAAATGTCTGACATTGTCACTAAAACAGAATATATATATACATTCTCAGCGATTTCACTAGGTATACATCCAACAGATCTATGTACATATATCCACTGAAATATATGTGCAAAAATGTTTATAACAGCATGTTAATAAACCGAAAACACTCCAATAGTCTATCGATAGCAGAAATGGTTTTAAAAAGCAATATATTCAAAGAAAAATTATACAGCTATAAAAATAAATGGCTTACAACTCTTAAGCTTAATCTCACAAATATGAGTGAAAAGCTGGAACAAAATATCACTTACTGTACAATTATGCTACATAAATTCCAAAGACATGAGAAATTCAAACCAGGATAGTAAAGACCCTTGGAAAGAACAGGTAATGACTAGAAGGGAATGCAGGAGGAAAGACTCTAGCACCTTATGGTTACATTGGTGTGTTTACTCTGTCAACATTTATTAAGCTGTATATTTACATATATTTGTGCATCCTTCTATATGTTTAAGTTGACAAAGTTTGTAAATATATGTATTCAACTCCATGAGTTCATAGTGATACTATAAAACTAAAACAAATTTTGCAACAAATGAAACCCAAATCAAGGAGAAGCAAAGTAGTAATGAAGATAAGCACCCTTAGTGGACACAAAGGAATTACACACTGGCACTGCCCAGCTCCCCTTCATGGAAGAACTTGTTGCCTTAATTGCTAGAAGTATTCAGTCAGTCCTTCAGGGATTGCCTCACCTGCAGAGAATGACCCTAACCAAGGTCAAAGCCTTCCTGGGCAGCCCACACCCAGCAACCAACTGAAACGGCAATATAAAGGCCTACACACCTATGCCTAATTCTGGGCAACTCAGAATGGCCAATTCTGGCACCAGAGCTCCTAAAAGGGGTTAGCCAAATCTAACACCGGACCTGCACTGCACCATGAATTCAGCATCTGCCCAATACTCCCTCCTCCCAGGTGCTAATCCCAAAGGAACACCTTAATGAACATCCTGCCCCAGGCTTCCAGGGCAGCTGGCTACAGATGCTAAGAAGGGGTTTTAAAGCTGGCAATGGAGGAAAAATAGTAACTACAAAAGCAATGAAACTAAAATACCAAAATCTTTGTTCTCTGGAAAAAAGATAACACAGCCAATAGAAGCTAATAAGTATGAAAGCCAAAGGTCTCTCTGGAAGCATATAAAGACGGTCTCCTCTCTTGTAAAAGGACAGAGGGGGCGTCTGGGTGGCTCAGTGGGTTGAAACCTCTGCTTCGGCTCGGGTCATGATCCCACGGTCCTGGGATCGGGCCCCGCGTCCCTCTCTCTCTGCCTGTTTCTCTGCCTACTTGTGATCTCCATCTGTCAAATAAATAAATAAAATCTTTAAAAAAAAGGAGGAGGACAGAGAAACCCACGGACCAGAACCAACACTTAATTATCAGAGTTGCTGGGCTTCAAAGGTTAAATTCCCTAAAAGGCACATCTGCTATGCCAAGACCAGAGACCTGAGGGGAAAGAGTAAGACAAATATAATGGAAATAAGTGGTCTGTGGGCCCAAAAATCTATTTCCAAGGTCCCCTAAATCCTGTCTACCATAGTGGCCCATTACTGCTTACTAAGTGGTGGCACTCCCAAACTTGTTTGAAGACAATTCAAAGACTTCTCCCCTGAAAGACAAAAGATGTTCCTCTTAGGATTTGCCACCACCTCCTCTACTAGCCAAAGGGGTAAGAGAGAATTTTCTGAGTGTTGAAACTTCTTATATCTTGACCATGTTGATGGTTACATGAATACGTACCATTTAAATGTCAAAACTCAGAATTAAATGGTATAAATTCAAAAGAGAGTGTTGTAACATTAGGATGTTAAATGTAATCCCCATGGTAACCACAAACAAAATAGCTGTAGAATACACAAAAAAGACATGAAAAAAGTATTTAAACATTCACTGCAAAAAATAAATGAAGACAATAATGCAGAAAAAGAGACCAAAAAAAAAAAAAAAAAAAAACTATGGGGTATAGGGGAACCAACAGCACAATGATAGCAGTAAATTCTTATCTGTAACTATCTTAAATGTGAATGGATTAAACTCTCCAATTAGAAAACAGACATTGGCAGAATAAATAAAAACACATGACCCAACCACACACTGCCCATAGAAGACTCACTTGAGATCTAAAGACACAAACAGGCTGAAAGTCAAAGGGTGGAAAAACGTACTTCATGCAAATAGTAACCAAAGAGAGTGGGGGTAACTATACAAATTATCAGACAAAACAAAGTTTAAATCAAAACAAGTTACAAGGACCTTCCCCTCTCTTCCTCTGCACTGCCTGCAGAGGTGGCAGCCATCTCCTCTTACGCATCATGGCCGCCCTCAGACCACTGGTGAAGCCCAAGATCGTTAAAAAGAGGACCAAGAAGCTCATCCAGCAGCAGTCAGACTGATATGTCAAAATTAAGCGCAACTGGTGAAAACCAGGCATTGACAATAGGATGCACAGAATATTCAAGGGCCAGATCTTGATGCCCAACATTGGTTATGGGAGCACTAAGAAAACAAAGCACATGCTGTCCAATGGCTTCAGAATTTCCTAGTTCACAATGTCAAAGAGCCTAAAGTGCTGCTGATATGCAACAAATCCTACTATGAAGAGATTGCTCACAATGTCTCCTCCCAGAACTGCAGAGCCACTGTGGAAAAAGCAGCCAAGCTGGCCATCAGAGTCACCAATCCCAATGCCAGGCTGCACAGCCAAGAAAATGAATAGACAATGTATGTGAACGTAATATTTGTTAATAAAACCACAAAGCTACCAAAAAAAAAAAGTTATGAGACAAAGAAGGACATTATATATTAATAAAAGGTTCAGTACAGCAAGGAGGCATAATATTTAGACCATCAAAATATAAGGAAAAACTGACAGAATTAAAGGGTAAATTACTTCTACAATAATAGTTGTGGAGACTTCAATACCCCACTCAAAATAATGGAGAAAACAGATGACTTGGGGACATCTGACCAGTGGTTCAGTCAGTTGGGTCTGCCTTTGGCTCAGGTCATGGGCACAGGGTCCTGGGATTGAGCCCCAAGCCCCTGCTTCTCCCTCCCTCTCTGCCCCTCCCCATTGCTTGCGCGCTCTCTCTCCCCAATAAATAAAATCTCAAAAAGAAAAAAAAAAGGAAAAAAATAGATGACTTAAACTACAATAAGCCAACTAGGCCCAACAAATATCACAGAACGTCCTACCAAACAAAAGAATACACATTCTTCTCAAGTACATATGGGACATTTTCCAGGATGACCACAAGCAGGTCAAAAAATTACATATAAATAGTTTTTGAAAGATAGATACCATACAACATATCTTCTCTGACTACAATGGAATGAAGCTGGAAATAAGAAAAAAAAGCTGGAAACTTGAAAATTCACAGAACTGTGGAAATTAAACAATATGCTTTTTTAAATTCCAGTATAATTAACATTGTGTTATATTAGTTTCAGGTGTACCATATACTGATTCAACAATTCTATACATTATTCAGTGCTCATCATGGTAAGTGCTCTTAATCTTCACCCATTTCACCCAGCCCCCCACCTCCCCTCTGGGAGAACAAACCATCAGTTTGTTCTCTGTATTTAAAAGCCTGCTTTGGGTTTGTCATTTTTTTTCTTTGTTCATTTGTTTTGTTTTTTAAATTCCACACATGACTGAAATCATATGGTATCTCTTTCTCTGACCAACTTATTTCACTAAACATTATACCCTCCAGCTCCATCCATGTTGTTGCAAATTGCAAGACTTCATTCTTTTTAATGGCTGAGTATATCCATGGGGAGTGTGCATGTGTGTGCGTGCGTGCATAGCACTACTTTATCCATTCATCTATCAATGGACATTTAGGTTGCTTCCATATCTTGACTAATATAAATAATGCTGCAATAAACACAAGGCACATATACCTTTCCAAATTAGTGTTTGTTTTCTTTGTGTAAATATCCAGGAGTGTAATTATTGGATCACATGGAAATTCTATTTTCAACTTTTTGAGAAACCTCCAAACTGTTTTCCATAGTGGCTATACCAGTTTGCATTCCCACGAACAGTACAGGAGGATTCCTTTCTCTCCACATCCTCATCAATACTTATTGCTTCTTGTGTTGTTGATTTTAGCCATTTTGACAGGTGTCAGATGATATCTCATTGTGGCTTTAATTTTCATTTCCCTGATGGTAAGTAATGTTGAACATCTTTTCATGTGTCTGTAGGCAACCTATAGATCTTCTTTAGAAAAGTGTCTGTTCATGTCTTCTGCCCATTTTTAACTGGATTATTTTAAACAATATACTTTTAAACAACCACTATTTCAAGAAGAAATCACAAGAAAAATCAGAAAATACCAACAAATGGAAGTACATACAATATGTCAAAACTTGTGGGATGCAGTGAAAGCAGTGCTGAGGGGTAGGTTTATAACTATAAACACTTAACATTAAAAAACAAGGAAGATTCCAAATCAACAATCTAACTTAACAACATAAAGAACTAGAAGAACAACAAGTGAAATCCAAATCTGAAGGAAAGGTAACAATATGAGAGCAGAGATAAAATAAGAATAGCAAAATGGAAAAAAATCAATGAAACCAAAAGTTGGTCTTTCAAAAATATCAACACAACTGATAAACCTTTGGCTAAATGGACTAAGAAAAAAAGGAAGACGACTCAGGTTAGCTGCACCTGGGTGGCTCAGGTGGTTGAGCATCCAACTCCTGATTTCGGCGCAGGTCATGAGCTCAGGGTTGTGAGAATGAACCCTGTGTTTGGCTCTGCACTCAGTGGGGAGTCTGCTTCTCTCTTTCACTCTCTGCCCCTCCCCCTGCTTGTGCTTTCACTCTCTCTCTAAAAATGAGTAATTAAAAAAAAAAAAAACTCAAATTACTAAAATCAAAAAGTGGATACATTCTATAGGATATAGTTCTACAGGAATTAAAAAAAAAAAAAGGATTTTAAACAGTGTTATGAACAACTATATGCCAAAAAAACCTGAATAAACTTAAATGAAATGGATAAATTCCTAGAAACACAAAACCTACCAAGGCTAAATCACAAAGAAATAGAAAATCTGAATAGACTTGGAGGCAGGCTGAATCAAAATCTCTCAACGAAGACCTGAACCTAATCATTTCACCAGTGAATTCTACCAAACATTTAACGAAGAACTGATCCTAATCCCTAAACTTTTCAAAACAACAACAACAAAAACAAAACTTGGAGAAGAAAATGCTTCCTAACTTATTTCTGAGGCCAGCATAACCCTAACACCAAAGCCAAAGAAAGGAGAATATTACACACTGATTATTATAAATAGTGATGCAAAAATCTGCAACAAAGTGTACCAAAATTCTGCAACATAGTAAAAAATCATACACCAAGACTAAATGGTATTTATTCTTAAAATGCAAGAATGGGTCAACATATGAAAGACCAATGAAATTTGCTACATCAACAAAATGAAGGGAAAAGACCAAAGGTTTATCTCAACTGATGCAGAAAAAGCATATGACAAAATCCAAACACCATCTCATGATAAAAAAAACTCAACAAAGAAAAGGAATAGAAGGAAGCTACCTCAGCATAGTAAAATCCATATATGAAAAACCCACAGCAGACATGATACTCAATGGGGAAAGACTGAAAGCTTTTTTCCCCCTAGAAGAAGAACAAGGCAGGATGCCCATTTTCACCACTTGTATTTAACACAGTACTCAAAGTTCCAGCCAGAGCAATAGGCAAGAAAAAAATAAAAGGCATTCATATTGTAAAGTAAAATTATCTGTTCTAAGACAACATGATCTTATAAAAGAAAACTCTAAAGATTCCACCAAAAAACAGCTGTGAGAACTGATAAAGGAAATCATCATAGTAGCAGGATAAAAAAAAGCCAACACACAAAAATCAGTTGCATTTTATTTGTTTTCAGGGTTTTTTTAAGATTTTATTTATTTGAGAGAGAGAGAGAGAATGAGAGAGGGAGCATGAGAGGAAGAAAGAGGGAGAAAGAGGGAGAAGAAGACTCCCTGATGAGCAGGGAGCCCAATGCACGACTGATCCCGGGACTCCAGGATTATGACCGGAGCCTAAGACAGTTGCTTAACCAACTGAAACACCTAGGCATCCTCAGCTGCATTTTAGACACTAAGGAAAGCAAAGTAGGAAAAAATTCCACTTATAATAGCATCAGAAAGAATAAAACATTTAAAAATAAATTTAACCGAGGACATGAAACTTATATACCGAAAACTACAAAACACTGCTCAAAGAAACAAAAGACAATATAAATAAACAGAAATATATCCTATGTTCATGGATTAGAAGACTTAATATTCTTAAAATGTCAATACTCCACAGTGACCTACGGATTCAATGCAGTCCCTATCAAAATCCCAATGACATATTTGGAGAAATAAAAGAACCCACCCTAAATTCATATGGAATCTCAAAAGGCCATGACTAACTGAAACAACCTTGAAAAAGATGAACAAAGTTGGAAGACATACACTTCCTGATTTGAAAACCTACTACAAAGTTACAGTAATCAAAACATTGTGGTACTGGCATTAAGACAGATATACAGACCAATGAAATTGGTCTATTCTATTCCTTTGGTCTGTATGTCTGTCTTAATGCCCTCACATACATGGTCAAATAATTTTTGACAAGGGTGCCAAGACCACTCAACGTGGAAAGTACAGTCTTTTAAAATTTTACTTTATTTATTTATTTGAGAGAGAGAGAGAGAGAGAGCATGAGAGATCACAAGCAGAAGAGAGGGGCAAAGGGAAAAGTAGATTACCCACCAAGCAGGAAGCCAGCCAGACATGGGGCATGATCCCAGGACCCAAACCATGACCCAAGCCAAAGGCAGAAGCCCAACCAACTAAGCCACCTAGGTGCCCCAAGGACAGTCTTTTCAAACAAATGGACACTGGAAAAACTGGGTAACCACATGCAAAGGAATGAAATTGGACCCTTACCTAACACCATACACCAAAACTACCTCAAAATCGATCAAGGAAGACGGAAGATGGAAGACCTAAAGCAATAAAACCCTTCGAAGAGGAGCACCTGGGTGGCTCATTCATTGAGCATCTGACTCTTGATCTCAGCTCAGGTCTTGATCCCAGGGTCATGAGTTCAGGCCCTACACTGGACTCCGCACTAGGTGTAGAGCCTACTTAAAAAAAAAAAAAAAAAAAAAATCCTTCAAAGAGAACACAGGGCAAATACTTCATCACATTGCATTTGCTAATGATTTATCGGATATGATACCAAAGATATAGGTAACAAAAGAAAAAATAAACAAATTGGACTGCAAGAAAATTTTAAAATTTTGTGCATCAGAAGACACTATCCACAGAGTAAAAAGGCAACCCACAGAATGGGAAAAAAATATTTGCAAATCCTATATCTGGTAAGAGATTAAGATCTAGAATATATAGAGAACTCCTAAAACTAAGTAACAACAACAACAACAAAAAAAAACAATTCAAAAATGGGCATAGAACTTGAATAGTCATTCCAAAGATGATGTATATTAATGGCTAATAAACACATGAAAAGATGTTCAACATCACTAAACATTAAGGAAATGCAAATCAAAACTACAATGAGATACACTAACACACAACCATTTGTATGATTATTATCAAAAAAAAAAAAAAAACAGAAAAACAAGAAGTATTGGTAAGGATGTAGAGAAATGGACCCCTTGTGCACTATTGGTGAGAATGTAAAAATGGGGGGAGGGAGCACTGACTGGGTGGCTCAGTCGTTAAGCATCTGCCTTTGGCTCAGGTCATGATCTCAGGGTCCTGGGATCGAGCCCCACATCGGGCTCCCTGCTCAGCGGGGAGTCTGCTTCTCTCTCTCCCCTCTTCCTACTCTTGCATGCATGTGCTCTTTCTCTGTCTCTCTCTCTCTCTAACACAAACTATTTTTTTAAAAAGAATGTAAAAATGGGAAAGCCAACACTATAGAAGTACCTCTGAAACATTTAGAACAGAATCACCACATGATCCAGCAATTCCACTTCTGGAACCTAACCAGTTGACTCTGAGGTAATCATATATATACAAATATATAATTGAATATATAATATATAATATATAATTGAAAGCAGGGTTCAAAGGCATATTTGCACAACCACATTCACAGCAGCACTGATAATAACTAAAACATGGAAGCACCCCAGTGCCCATTAACAGATAAATGGATAAGCAAAATGTGGTATATACCTATGATGGAATAAGGGGGTAAGATTATTCTTAAGGGAGGATATTATTCTGCAACATGCCATAACATGGATATACCTTGAAGACATTATGTTGAGTTAAATAAGCCAGTCACAAAAAGACAAACACTATATAATGCCACTTACATGAATTACTTAGGGTACTCAAAATCAAAAGAACGCATAATGGTGGTTGCCAGAAGTAAAGAAGGTGGAGAATGAGAAATTATTTTTTAACATGTACAGAGTTTCAGTTTTACAAGACAAAGAGTTATGAGTATGGATGGAGTAATGATTGCACAGCAATGTTAATGTATTTAATACCACTGAACATATACTTAAAAATGGTTAAAATGATAGGGGTGCCTGGGTGGCTGAGTTTATTAAGCATCTGCCTTCAGCTCAGGTCCTGATCCCAGGGTCCTGAGATCGAGTCCCACGTCAGGCACCCTGCTCAGCGGGAAGCCTGCTTCTCCTCCCCGCCCCCCTCCCCCGGCCACTCATGTGTTCTCTTGCTCGCTCCCTCTCTCAAATAAATAAATAAAATTCTTAAAAAATAGAAAAATTTTTCAAAATGGTTATGATAAACTTTATATTATGTATATTTTACCACAATAAAAACAACCTGAGTGCACTCTTAAAAGGGTGAATGTTACTGTATATATTAATTTCTTAAAATCTGAGATCAAAGGATTCTGACAAAGCACTTACTTAATATTTACCATGTGCCAGATAGCAATGTAGGTGTTGAACATAAAGATGAATAAATGTAACCTCCAGGTACCACTAATTCTGAAAATCTCTAATCTCACTTCTCTTCTCCCTGAATAAAGGTAGCGCCTCTTGGGCAATCTTACATATTCACTGACTATCCTGCTGATGACAAACGACTCTGATGAGTGCTGATGGCTAAAACAGCCCCAGACTATACACACCCTGTAGAACCCTCCCCTTTGACAGAGAAGGACTTTCAAATATAATGCAATCTCCCTCTCATCATTGTTATATTTTATGGCAAAAGATACTATGCAGATGCAATTAGGATACCTAACCAGCTGACTCTGAGATAATCAAAAGGCAGATTATCCCGGATGAGCCTGCCCTAACCAGGTGAGCGTAAGAGTCCTAAAGCAGCAAAAATGGTTTTTGTTGTCCTTGAAGAAGCAAACTACCATGCTGTGGGTGAAATGGCCACATGGCAAGGAACAGAAAGCAGCCTCTAGGAGCTGAGGCCTCAGTCTCCCAACTATAAGGACCTAAATTTCCACTAACAACCAGTGCACTTGGAAGAAGACCCCAAGCCTCAGGTGAGATTGCAGCCCTGACCAACATCTTCATTTCAGCTTGATGAGAACTGAGCAGAGAACTCAGCTAACCAATACCCAGATTCCTGACCCACAGAAACTGTGAGATAATAATCTTGTTTTGTTTTAAGCCAGTATGCTTGTAGTAGTCTATTACATGAAATAGAAAACAAACACAAGTACCAAATCTGTATCTTCAAATGTGTTTTTCAAATGCCTATTTGGCATCTCCATACAGGTATCTTGTAGTTACTTCAAACTCAGTGTTCTAATATTTAATTTATAATCTTCCTATCATGTTTCCTATCTTAAGAACAGCACCAAAATATACCCAGTTTCTCATATCTAAGATCTGACAGTCATCTTTGATACCTCCTTTATTCTCTTCCTTTCATCCTCCTTTAGTCAGATTGATAAAAATGAAAATAACTAGGCATGCACAACTCAGTTCTACCCTTTCTTACCTGGGAATAGGCATGCCACAGAGTATAAGAATTTTCGTCTGTGTCAGTCAACATGCAAAGAGTTGATCAGGAACCTAGCCCTGCAGAAGGGAGTGACCAACACTGACTGGGTGAGTAGGTCTACCCAACTCTGAAACTTAGATTTAGTTACTAAGCCCATTTGGGTCTCCAACTTCACAATGATCAGGAAATATATATATATTTTTTTCTATGTTTTTCTATATATTTATAAATATAGAAATCATTAATAAAATATTTCATACATGTAAAATAAATCAACATAGACATACATATGTACTGTTATGTTTGTGTTCATTCTATCAATATATTTTTATATTTCTATAAATTTATTTATGAATATTTCTATTTACATTTTAATATTTATATTTTCATATATATTTTGCCTCCATCTTTATCGTTTTATTTTCAACTTGTTCAGAAACACATGGTAGGGCGCCAGAAAATACATTCAGGCCCCCAAACTCCCCAAAACAGCACTAAAATTTATGTAGAAGAAAAATTAGGGGGAAGTAAAGGACCAAGATTTTAACAGATAACATGGTCAGGGAAAGCTCTCTGGCAATGTGACACTGAGCAGAGACCTAAATAAAGGAAGAATGGGAAGACCCATGCAAAGATCTGAAGAAGAGCATTCAAAGCAGTAGTGGCAGGTAAAATGGATCTGACATTGGAATAGACATAAAAAGTTCAAAGCCTAGCAAAGAGTCTATTGTGGCTAAACCAAAGAAAATAAAAGATGAAAATGTAGGGGATGAGGTCAAAGAGAGAAGCAGGAAGGGTTCAGATCATGGAAAGCCTTATGGGCCATTTTAAGAGCTCTGAATCTGAGTTCGATAATGTGGCATATTATATTTTCCAAATATGGTCACAGTATCTCTCATCCCAAATGCAACAGGACTTTGTCACTCCCACACCAAGAAGTGGAATCTATTTTTCCATTTCCTTGCATCTAGGCAGGCCTCATAATGGTTCTGACCAATAAAATATGGCAGAAAGGACACTGTGCCAATTCCAGGCACAGCCCTTAATTGGTCTGACCATTTTTCTTTCCCTCCTCCTGGAAGGCAGCTGCCATGTAAAAAGTAGTTACTTGGAGACCACCATGCTATGAGAAGCACAAGCCACATGGAAAGATGCTGAAGAATGAGATGCCAGGGAGGCCTGGGTGGCTCAGTTGGTTAAGCAGCTGCCTTCGGCTCAGGTCATGATCCCAGCATGCTGGGATCGAGTCCCACATCAGGCTCCTTGCTCGGCGGGGAGCCTGCTTCTCCCTCTGCCTCTGCCTGCCACTGTGTCTGCCTATGCTCGCTCTCTCCCTCTCTCTCTCTCTCTGATAAATAAATAAAATCTTTAAAAAAAAAAATAAAAAAGAATGAGATGCCATGTGGAGAGAGAAGCCAAGAAGCCCTGGGATGCGAGCCATGTGACTGAAGAGGTCATACTGGAAAGGATGCTCCAGCTCCAGCCACCCCAGCCAACGCCATGTGGAAAAGAGCTGAACCTGTCACAGATTCCTGACTAGCAAAAGTGTGAGCAAAATAAACAGATTGTTTTAAGCTACAAAGCTCTGGTATAGCTTGTTATGCAGTGATAGATAACAAAAAGAGACGGGAAGAAGATACTGAAGGGATGTAAACAAGGGAGTAACATAATCTGATTCATGTTTTTTTTTTTTTTTAAAAGAGCTTTCTTGTGCTTAGAAGACAGTGTAGGCAAGAGAAGATGGTAGTTTAAATTAGGCTAGTAAGGTGGAGGAGAAATAGTGAGCTGATATTATAACAGATTTGGAAGATGGGGATGCTTATTTAAAATGGCAAGCTTAGTGGCTCAGTTGGTTAAGCATCTGCCTTCAGCTCAGGTCAGGATCCAAGGGTCCTAAAATCAAGGCTCCCTGCTCAGCAGGGAGTCTGTTTATCCCTCTTTCTCTCTCCCTCTGCCTCTCCCTCTGCTCGTGCTCTCTATCTCCCATAAATAAATAAAATCTTTAAAAATAAACAAGATAAAATGACAAGCTTATTCTGAAGTTCATCTGAAGGAATAAATTTGTGAGACACCAAAGAAAGTTTTGAGAAATAAGAATGAGAGGCACTTGGGTGGCTCGGTCATTAAGAGTCTGCCTTTGGCTCAGATCATGATCTCAAAGTCCTGGGCTGGAGCCCCAGGTTAAGCTCCCCACTCGGTGGGGAGTCTGCTTCTCCTTCTCCCACTCGCCCTGCTGGTGTTCCCTTTCTCGCTGTGTCTCTTTCTGTCAAATAAATAAATAAAATCTTTAAAAAAGAATAAACTCACTGTAACAAAAAAAAAAAAAAAGCACATACTGGGGCGCCTGGGTGGCTCAGTGGGTTAAAGCCTCTGCCTTAGGCTCAGGTCATGATCCCAGGGTCCTGGGATCAAGCCCCGCATCGGGCTCTCTGCTCAGAAGGGAGCCTGCTTCCCCTTCTCTCTGCCTGCCTCTCTGCCTACTTGTGATTTCCCTCTCTGTCAAATAAATAAATAAAAAATCTTCAAAAAAAAAGAAAGAAAGAAAGAAACTTAAAAAAAAAAAAGCACATACTAATTATAGTCATAGAACAGATACTAGAATGACTAGAATGTACATAGGAATTTAATATGATAAATATAATACTTCAAATCAGTATTAAAGAATGAGTTCAGGGCGCCTGGGTGGCTCAGTGGGTTAAGCCGCTGCCTTCGGCTCAGGTCATGATCTCAGGGTCCTGGGATCGAGTCCAGCACCGGGCTCTCTGCTCAGCAGGGAGCCTGCTTCCTCCTCTCTCTCTCTGCCTGCCTCTCTGCCTACTTGTGATCTTTCTCTGTCAAATAAATAATAAATAAAATCTTTAAAAAAAAAAAAAAAAAGAATGAGTTCATCAGTAAATCATTACCAACTCAAGGATTCATCTGAAAAAAAATAACTCATACCAAATTTTAAAGTACATTGGGGCACCTTAGATGGCTCAGTCAGCTGAGTGACTCTGTTTTGGCTCAGGTCATTATCTCAGGGTCCTGGGATCAAGTTCAGCACTGGGCTTCGTGCTCATTGGGAAGTCTGCTTAAGATCCTCTCTCTCTACCTCTCCCCTTGCTCGTGCTCTCTCAAATAAGTAAATAAATAAATCTTTTAAATAAATAAAAGTATGTATGTGTACACATATGATTAAGAACCTCTGGTAAAGAAAAGAAAGTTACAAAACTATTTGGAAAAATACTGAAGATAATTGTACAATACTGGGGAAATTTTTCTAAGCAAGACAAAATCCAAAAAATACTAATATATTTGCCTACATAAAAATGTTTAAATGCTGCATTAAAAAGAAATGACAAAGAAAAAACACAAGTAACAAACAGAAAGTAAAAAGAATGTGCAACAACGAGGGCCCAAAAAGTTTACATAACTAATGTAAAGCGTTATCATATATACTAATAAGACTACTCCATGGAGAAACTGTCAAAGAAATAGGAAGTAATTTATAGAAGATGAATGATCGATAAATATATGAAAATATGTTTTCATTAATAATTTTAAAAGTGTAAAAGAAAATCAGACCATTTGGGGACTCTACATTTTTCCAAAGTAACACCAAGTACTATTAGAACACATAATAAGAAAATGACTATGCATGGGGTAGGTATTAAATAAAAACAAAAACAAAAATTTGAACACAGTAATAAAAAATACATTCAGAGGTAAGAATGAGAGGATTTTTTTCCTTTTCTTTTACTTTTATTAGTTTCTCTTATTTTCAATTGGCACATATTACTTTCCCAAATGGGAAAAAGTAAGTTAAAACTATTTTTTAAACACTTCATGCTACCTTAAATAAATCTTTGGATAGATATTATGGCAGAAATTTAAAGGGTCTAAACTACATGAAAAAGAATCACCTTTTAATAATGATCCATATTAACAAACTGTTAGCAAGTTAAGATACAAGATTTCAACAAATAAGATTTAGCAAGAAAAAGGCATAACATTAAGCAAAGCATTGTGAACAATGGATAATTTGTTTCTAGCAGCACTCAGAAAAATTCTTCAAAAGGTCACAGGCTAGAATTTTTGCCTCTGTGTACATTTAAACCAGTTTCTAAAAGGCCCCTCACACCATGATGGGTGAGGGATGACGTTAAGATTCACTTAATATAAGTTTTCCAAAATAAGTCAATCAGAGAAAGACAATTATCATCTGATCTCACAGATATGAGGAATTTGAGAAACAAAACAGAGGATCATAGGGGAAAAGAGGGGAAAAATGAAACAAGATATAACTAGGGAGGGAGACAAACCATAAGAGACTCTTAATCTCAGAAAACAAACTGAGAGTTGCTGAAGGAGAGGGGGTTGGGAGGATTGGGATGCTGGGGGATGGACAGTGGAAAGGGGTTGTGTGCTATGTGCTATGGTGAGTGCTGTGAATTGTGTAAGACTGATGAATCACAGACCTGTACCCCTGAAACAAATAATACATTATGCATTAATTTAAAAAATTCACTTAATACAAGTTTTCACCTAAATGAGAGAAAAAACACAAAGAAAAACATCACACTGTGCAAAGAACGAGAAAAAATATTAGGGAAAAAAAGACCCATAAGATCTAGATACCAAGTAACAAACATAAATCAAAAAAACGTATAAACTTTCAAACTGACATATAACGTATAAACTTTACTGACATATTTCCTGAAGTAATCGCCACACCATTGGTATGTAATTTGACTTTACATGGCACCTAATGAACTTTAAAAATGTTAAGTATTACATTCATTTTCACAGGCTATAATTATCACATCAAACTGATGATTACAAAGATATTATACCTTTGACAAGGCTAAGTGAAAAAGGTAAGCCAACTTAAAGTTGTAAAGTGAGGTAAATGATACAGTATGTGGCTAAAATGACAGTACATGAAGGATTAAAGTTAGGGAAATACTGTGATAACATTCTGACATGTAAAAACCAAGCTCATAAAGCAGATGAATAAATAACCAACTGTTGCTACTGTTTTTAATATAGACGCTATAAAGACTGGGGGCAAGGAGATTAGCATGGATCCAAACCAGTTTTCCCGAGAAGTGAATTCCAACATAACCCTCCCCTAAACACTCCTTGCTTTTAATTTCTTCCCTTCCTACTATGCTGAACTTACAGATTACCCAAGTTTTTCCATATACAGAAGTCCCTGATTCACAAATAAAGAACCTATTTATACCAAAAGTCCCGACCACTCACGAAGCTCCAAAAGCAGATCCCCAAAAGCCCTTTCCAGTGTCTCCAGATATCAACCACCACAACAGGGGAAGATTTGTTCCTGTCAAACATAAACTTGGATCACATTGTTACCATAAAAAATGCTAGCTCTTCACCTTCTCCTCCTCTCCCTTCCCTTCAGTATAGTAATTCAGTGCAAAAGCCATTGGGAGGGGCAGAGCAAGGTAGACATCTGTGTGTTTTGGGGCAGAAGGGGACATAGGAGTCAGAGCAGAGTGAATAAGGCACTCATATGGAGGAAAGGCAGCATGAGCAGGGTGAAAAGGCTGTACAGATGCGAAAAGCAGCCCAACAAAGTGTCAGAACCAGAATAAGATAAAGAAACGACTCCATGGAGAGAGTAGCCAGGCACAGGATATCTGAATCCAAGCATGGCAAGAAAGGTACACATGTAGGAGAGCAGACCACATAGGGTGTCAGAGTCCAAACAGTATAAGGAGGTATAAGGAGGGTGTCCATAATGAGGACAGTCCAGAACTGGATGTCAAAGTCAAGACACTGGGGCCCAGTAGAGGGTGTTGGGCTATCCTGGACTTCTGCGTGATGGGAAGGGGGATGTTCTAGCACAGAGTCAGAGCAGGGTGGGAAGGATAGAGAATGGAAGCAGCAGAGGGTAGAGAATGAGCCTGTACAAAGCAGAAGGAAATCCACCCAGGGTCGGGGTAGTATTTCAGGGATAACAAAGGATATTATAGAAAGCAGAATAAGGAGGGCACCTGTTGCACTTAGGAGCAAGTGGTAGTGGTAAATGACAGTGATGCAAGATCAGTTACATAAAAGGGGATTTATCAAATAAGTAAACATTAAGAATAAAGGAGAGCCAGGTTTCTTTCTGTCCAAAAAGTTACAAATAAAGAAAGGGAAAAAAGCATAAAGAACCCTCTGGTGTTAAACAAAGATTAGAGGTTGTGTAAACACAATTTTCAATAAAGAGAGATACAAAAATAAATACTAGTCAAAATATTGTACACATACAAAGAGATGGATAGGAACACATAATTCCGTTCCCCATTTCACTCCATTGAGAAAACTCAGAAACAATGACAACTCCACAGTAATGAGTACACCTAGCCATCAGATCTTGGTTTCTAAACACCACTCTCCTTTAAAAAGAACCAGGGCTCCTCAGAGAAATAACTGATTCCAGTCCTGAAACACAAGGAAAGTTCTGAGAAGCCTGGAACATTCTGTTATGCCAGAAAGAAAAGACATGCTCAAAGAATAATGAAGCTATGTCAAAAGGACACAGAGGCTAGACTGAAGGAGTTCTCACCAGCCAAATTATGGAACAACTTGAGCATGAAAACAAATAATGATAAAGCAGATTATCATCCATTGAATAAGAGAAACAATTAGTCTGTACTCACAGGAATACTTGAATAAACTGAAAGCTTGATGCAGAATGGGATACTTACATAGCCTCTACGCACCCCCATACAATGTGTGTGTTTATAAAGGGAAAAGAGTAACCTAACAATGGAGAAGCCTGGCTCATCATCTTAATCAAGCAATCAAAATTAGCATCATTGGTAATGAAATAATCTAAATTGTGCCATCTTATAGGATATAATAAGAACATAGCATTGCATCTGAAATATTCCTATCAAATATACATAACATAAATGTAATCAGGAGGACACGTTAAACAAACCCAAACTGAGAAATAATCTACAAATCTACAAAACAGATGATACAGTCTTCAAAACTGTTAGGGTTACTGGGGCACCTGGCTGGCTCATTCTCCTGAGTATATAACTCTTGATCTTGGGATCATGAGTTCGAGCCTCACACTGAGCATAGAGATTACTTAAAAAAAAAAAAAAAAAAAAAAAAAAAATCAAGTGCCAGGGTTATTAAAGTCAAAGAAATACATACTGTTGCAGAATAAAAGTGACAAGAGACCTGACAAACTTAATGTGATTCTGGACTGGATCCTTTTGATATAAAGGGCGTCCTTGGGACAACTTGTGAAAATTGAATGGGGGCTGAAAATGAGATGATAGCAGTAACATACCAATTTTAATTTCCTGGTTTTGATAGGTGTATTGTAGGTAATGAAAACACATTTTAATATGCAGGAAAGACAGTGAAGTATTCAGAGGTGACAAGGCATCATATCAGCAACTTTACACTCAAATGGTTCAGGAAAAACATTCTTTGTGCTTTACTGCAGCTTTTCTAAAAGTTTATGATTTCTTCAAGAATTAAAGAAATATTTAAAAATTCTGGTTGACTTCTAATTCAATCAACATTTGTTAAACAGGTTTTGTATAGAAGGTAGGAAGAAAACCTAGAACTATTTACAGCAGTAATTCTGTAAGGAGAAAAATTACCCAAGTTCTACACAAACTTACAAAGTGAATTAAGTATCAGCATATAACTGATTCATTGGTTGGGAGTTGTTGGTGATATTTCAGCTTTCCAAAATATGATACTACAAAATAATTTTGTTCCTAAATTCAAACAAAAGTCTCCTGGTTTTTAGTTTATGGAGAAGGTCTATCTCTGTTCTCTATCCTTAAATGCTAAAAACCAGCAATCATTTATTCTTTAATATAACTTTAATGTAACACCTAACTAATGACAACCACATATAAGTAAAATCAAATATACTTACAAATAACACTTTAATTTACCTTATTCACTTTTCCTTGAAGACTTAAAACCATGGTGGTATCACAATAAATGTAATAGTATCATACACTTTATTACAAAAGACTGAGATTTATAATCTAACAGGATCTACAATATGTAAGTATCTAACCCCATTTTCTGTTAGGTTGAAAGTACTATCTCATGAAAACCCTGAGCTCTTATTTTTTCTTTTAATAAATCTGGGAAATAGAAAAAGGACAAGGACGGGAAAGTAGATAAGGCAAGGAGAAAAGACTATCAAAAATGCCAAACTAACAAGCTCAGAAATGTGGGATATGTCAGTTCCAACAGAAACAACATTACAAATATTAATCAAGTCCTACTTTAAATGAGAAAAAGCTGATACCACTGATGAAGTGTGGCACAGTCTCCAAGATGGCTCCCAATGACCCATATTTCCTGATATTCACAGCTCCCCACGAGGATTGGTCATCCTAACTACTAGAATGTGGCAGAAATAATAATATGTCTCTACCAAAATTAGGTTATCAAAGACAAAGGATTTCATCCTGGACTGGCTTGTGTTCTCATTTTCTGTCGGTCTCTCTCTCTCTTAATCTCATTCTCTCTCTCTCTCTCTCTCTCTCGCTCACTCACTCACACACACACACACACACACACACCCCACCTGCCCTAGAGGAAGTCAAAACAGAATGTTGTGAGGACACTCAGGCCACCTATGGCAAGGCCCTTGTAGCAAGGAATTAAGGCCTCGAGCCAAGAGCCAAGCAAGTGAGCTTCTTCTGAAGTGCGTCCTCCCCCCAGTCAAGCTTTTGGATGCTAGCAACCCAGGCAACAGCTTGATTATAGCCTCAAGAAAGACCATGAACCAGAAGCACACAGCTAAGCCACTTTTCCATTCCTGACCCAAAGAACTGTGTGATAATAAATATCTGTGGCTTTAAGCTGCTAAGTTTTGAGGTAATTTGTTTCACAGCAACAGATAACTAATGCACTGTGGGTTTAAGTGCTAGAGGGCTAGAGAGCACCAATCATAGACTCCCGCCACCCGCTAGAGAAGAAAAACTAAGACTTTATCCTCACAGATCCTTGCTGGCCACAGAAAAGGCATATGACAAGGATAATATTTACATTCCAATCAAAAGGCCACTTAAAATTCCACCAAACAAATTCCTTAGTAAGGAAAAAAAAAAAAAAAAGAATATTCTTGTACCTGAAGTCAATATATCCTTCCCTGCCTTTAGGTTACCCAGAATTTCTAGAACCCATTTCAGATATTTTTGAAAAGAGACTGAGTACTTCCTATGCATCAAGCACTATGTGGTGCATTAGAGAAAAAAACTGAAGAAGATAAGTATTATCTCTGGCCTAGCAATACTTTTTAAACACCAAAATTTCTATGAGAATTTTTTTTTTTAGTAATAAGTGATTCTATGGATATGTTGTTTTACCATACTGTTGACACAAAACTTTTATCTTTATAAATTAAATGCTAGAGGTCTTCTAGTTGATCATCCAATACAATAATATTCCTATTAAAAAATGACACTTATTGAGCACAAATACCAGGCACTAAACACTCTATATACCTCATTTAATCTCACAGTTACCAGTATCCTGATTAATCTCTTAGTCTCATTTTCTGCCACTCTCCTCTCATTCTTCTACCCCTTTCCTAATTCATACTTCCAGAGATGCCATCCCTGAACCCCAGACATCTCTCATACATGCTCTGTGAGCTTCCTTGACCTCTCCTATATGGTTCTTAAAGCACCTGTAATTAAATAACCAGATTACCTAAATATTCATCCTCATGCAAGAATGCAAGTTCAATGGGAGTAAAGAAGGAATCCTTCTTGTAACCTGTTTTATCCCTCAGGGTTAGAAGTTTTAAAAGGCAATTAATAAATGCTTGCTAAATAAAAGAATAAATAGTAACAGCAACTTCTTTATTATCTAATGGCAGTGTGCCTTAAACTATGGTCCAAGAACAACAGGTGGTCCTTGCTATAGTTTAGTGATGTTTAGAGGGGAAAAAACCACGATCAACCATTTCCTTTATGTTTTAGAAGTTTGAACCATAAAATACTACTTCCACAGTAAGTCTGTTACTTCCTAAATGAGTGAAAATTTCCATACCATAAACCACCAGTCTCTTCCCTCCCTCTAGCTCTCAGAAACCTGGAACCAGACATGTATCATCCCAGGTAAGTAAATGGGCAGTATTTTCCTGGAGAAACTGAATGCCCCAAGAAAACACCTGCATGTGGAGGTCTTCTAACAATAAAACTAACTTACCATCAACCCATGCTTACAGTAAAGCCCATGCTCATGAGCTTCCAATTTTCTCACATTTAAGAGTAAATGTTTAAAATGAGAACAGAGAGCCTAGACTCACCAGATAGAAGGCCTGCTAACAGGAAAGAAAAGGAAAGAAGTAAACATACACAAATTAATTTTGAGAATAAAGACAATGCAGTAATGAGAAGAAACATTCCTCACACACACAGTTAATTATTAACATCCTCAAGACATTAGGAAAGATTTTAAAGGATGCTCTTTTAGAAAGGAATAGAGACCAAGTGAGAATAAAGAACATCTACGAAGTTAAATATGACTGTCACAAGTCCTCAACAGCACTTCCAAGTTCAGTGGTTTGTTAGAAAAACTCATGGGACTCAACATATAGTCATATTCACAGCTATGACTTACTAGAGTAAGAGAATAAAAAGCAGAATCAGTAAAAGGAAAAGGTGCAAGGTCAGAGGAAACCAGACACCAGCTTCCAAGAGTCCTCTCCCAGTGGCGTCAGGCCATACTAAATTCCTCCAGCAACGATGTGTGACAGCAAATGTGTCTACCATGTAAGTTCAATAGAAACTTTATAATGGGGGCACCCTCTGCCTAACATACACGGACATTCCAGACAACTATATGGAAAGCAGATAATCAGCATAAATCATTTTGGCATAATTTAGACACACAGAATAGCACAAGGAGCCATTCTAATCAAGGAATGGTGGGAACTCTCCCAAACTTCAAGTTCCTAGACACGAGCCAAAGGTCATCCTTGCAAGGAAACCTTTTGAAGGGTAACTTTCTCCGGCCAGTCATGTTAACCCTGCACAGACCGATAAAACATTAAAGAGTTGGAAGATAAAGTTTAAACCCTCTCCGAGAAAAAGAACAAACAAAAACACGATGTGAGGAAAAAGAGTTTAAAAATTACATGACTAGGGAACCTGGGTGGCACAGTTGGTTCAAGCGTCCAACTCTTGGTTTCAGCTCAGGCGGTGATCTCAGGGTTGTGAGATAGAGCCCCAGGTCAGGCTCTGTGCTCAGTGCAGAGTCTGCTTGAGATTCTCTTCCTTATCCCCTTACCCCTCCCACTCATGTGGCTCTAGTTCTCACTCTCTCTCTCTCCCTGCAATGAACAAATAAATCTTAAAAAAAAAAAAAAAAAAATTACATGCTCAGTCTACCCTAACAGGAGAAATAAAGAAATAAAGATGAAAAGAAGAAATTACTAAAGAAATAATGTAAGAAATATCATCTTTAAGGTAATGACAATTACTGGCAACTAAATTCTTAACAATGGTAGAGCTCAAAGAGATAGTTAACAAACAAAACAAAAAGATAATTAACAACTGAAAGAAAAACAATGCTTAAAATTCTACAGCTCCAGCAAAACTGTCTTTCAAGAATAAAAGGAGGGGCGCCTGGGTGGCTCAGTGGGTTAAGCCGCTGCCTTCGGCTCAGGTCATGATCTCAGGGTCCTGGGATCGAGTCCCGCATCGGGCTCTCTGCTCAGCAGGGAGCCTGCTTCCTCCTCTCTCTCTCTCTCTGCCTGCCTCTCTGCCTGCTTGTGATCTCTCTCTGTCAAATGAATAAATAAAAAATCTTTAAAAAAAAAAAAAAAAAAAAAGAATAAAAGGAAAAGCCACATTGGTGGCTCAGTTGTTGGGTGTCTAACTTCCGCCCAGGTCAGGACCCCAGGGTCCTGGGATGAAGCCTCATATCATGTTCCCTGCTCAGTGGGGAGCCTGCTTCTCCCTCTCCCACTCCCCCTGCTTGTGTTCCCTTTCTCACTGTGTCTCTGTCAGATAAATAGAATCTTTAAAATATAAAATAAAATAAAGGGGAAATAAAGACCCTTTTCCTGCAACAGACCTTCATCAAAGGAAATTCTAAAAAACGTGTTTCAGGCCAGAAGACAAATGAACCCAGAATGTGTGAGATTCAACGGGAAAACATTGAAAAAGTTAGACATGTAAAAGGTACTTAATAAAATGGAAGAAGTGAATTCAAATATACCAGCAATCACAATGAATATAAATGGGCTAAACCTTTTGCTTAGAAGGGAAAAAAAAACTTTGGTTATATATGTGCTATATATAACAGACAAACATTAAGAGCACAGAAAGACTGATGATCAAAGAATTAAAAAATGATCTAACAAGCAAATATAAAACAAAAGAAAATGAAACAAACTTTGGAAAAAGCACTAGAAGTAAAAGCACTACAGAAGGATATAAAATTCAAATCACCTGGAAGATATTTTAAACCTCTAAGTACATAATAACACATACCCACCCCAAAACTGACACATCTACAAGAAAAAGTTGCAAATCTACAGTGAAAGTTTTAATATAAATCTCTCAGTAATAAGATCTAGCAGACAAAAGAAAAACCGATCAGAATTCAGAAGAGTTGAACTGCTTAATTAATAAACCTGATCAAATGACATATGTAAAAATCAAACCCCAAAACTATGACTACACACTAACCTCAAGAACACATGAAATCTCTACAAAAATAGAGCTGTGTGTTTGGATAGTCAGACTCCAAAGTGACCCCTAATGATCCCTGATTTCTTCTGTCCATGCCCCACGTAATCCTCTCCCATCCTATGTATCTGGGTTATTCTGCATGATGAATATAACATGGCAAAGGTGAAGGTATGTCACTTCCAAGGGTCATAAAAGACTGGCTTCTGCTTCTCTCAGATCACTAACTCTGGGGGATGCTAGCTGCCATGTCACAAGCAGCCCTACGGGGAGGCCTATGAAGAAAGGGACAGACACCTTTTTGCAAATAGCTAGCAAAAAATGGAGGCCTCCTGCTACACCTATGTAAATGATAACCTTGGAAGCAAATCTTCCAACCTCCGAAAAGCTTTCAGATTACTGCAACCCCAGCCAAGATCTTGACTGGAACCTCATGAAAGACTCTGAGCCAGAAACACCTAACTAAACTGCTACTGAATTTCTGAGGCTCTGACATTTTATGAAATAATGTCTGTTGTCCAAAACTGCTACATTTAGGGGAATCTATTACACAGCAATAAATACAATAGCAATAATACAATGTTA
Organism: Mustela nigripes; assembly: GCF_022355385.1. Classification (NCBI taxonomy): domain Eukaryota; kingdom Metazoa; phylum Chordata; class Mammalia; order Carnivora; family Mustelidae; genus Mustela; species Mustela nigripes. Next base: position 40,718,546 of record NC_081572.1, read on the forward strand.
ACATTGTAACATGTTCACATTAGCCCATAAAGCTAAATTCAAGTTTGAAAGTATTGGCATCATAAGACCCATATTCATTGGCCACAATACAATTAAGACAGAAATTAATAACCAAAAGAAAACTAGGAAAACTTATGAATATCAAGAAACTCTGGCTGAAAGAAGAAATCATAATGGAAAGCAGAAAATACCTAGAATTAAGAAATACTGAAAAGCTAATTATAAAAACTTGTGAGATATAACTAAAGCAGCATTTACTTTTTAAATTTTATTTATTTATTTACTTGACAGAGAAAGACAGCAAGAGAAAGAGCTCAAACAGGGAGAGCAGTAGAGGGAGAGGGAGAAGCAGGCACCCCATTGAGCAGAGAGCCTGATGTGGGGCTTGATCCCAGGACCCTGGGACCATGACTTGAGCTGAAGGCAGATGCTTAACTGACTGAGCCACCCAGGTGCCCCTAAAGCAGCATTTAATAAATTTATGGTTTTGTATAGTTACAGTCATAAATATTCCAAATTAATAAGCTTATATACAAACTCAGAAAGTCAAAAAACTACCTTACAACCATTAGTGTAGCAATTATCAAAAAGCAAAACAAAAACAAACAAACAAACAAAAAAAACCACACACACAGAAAACATGTTGTTGAAGATGTGGAGAAACTGAAACCCTTGAACACCATTCATGGAAATGTAAAATGGTGCAGCTGCTAGGAAAACAGTATGGTGATTCCTCAAAGAATTAAAAACAATTACCATGGGCAGAGGTCAATGGAGTGCTATTTTCTTTAAAATTTTACCTTAAAAATAAAATTGACAATGTGGTGACCAAAAACAACAAAATATAATTTCTGTATGATCCAACAATTCCACCTAAGGATATACACCCAAAAGAACTGAAAGCAGGGTCTCAAAAAGATATCTGTACACCCATGTTCACAGTAGCATTATTCACAATAGCCAAAAGGTGAAAGCAACCCACGTGTCCATCAACAGATGAATGGATAAGCAAAACATCAGATATGCATTCAATGGAACATTATTCAGCCTTAAAAAAGGAAATTCTCCCACATATTACAGCACAGAAGAATCTTGAAGACATTATGTTAAATGAAATAAGAAGTCAACAGAAGACAAACACTGTGTGATTCCACTTGTATGACGTACCCAGAATAATCTAATTTAGAAACACAGAAAGTAAAATGCTGACTGCCAAGGGCTAGGATAGGGAACAAATAAGGAAAAAGTCACTTAATGGGTATAAAATTTGACTCTGCAAGATGAAAAGAGTTCTGGAGACTGGACGCAAAACAATGTGAATGTACTTAACACTACTGAACTATGCACTTAAAAATAGTTAAGATGGTAAATCTTACATGTATCTTACAATTAAAATTTGAAAGTCAGGAAAAAAGAACAGTAGAACAAACCCAAGGAAGAAAAAGGATAAGAGGGATTAACAAAACAGAAAACATGCAATAAAATCAACAAAGGTCAAGAATTGTGTTTTTGAAAATACAAATGAAATACAAAAACAGGAGAAAAAAATCAAGGCAAAGTAAAGGAACAAATAAACATTAGGAGCAAAAAACAGAATATAGTTTCAGTTCCCACAGATTAAACAGATTAGAAAGAGATATCATGAACAACTCCTGAACCAAAATGGACATTCTCAGAAAAATACAATTTATCAAAACACATTTAAGGAAAAAAAAATCAGAACAGACAACAATTCAAGAACTGAAATCAGTGGTTTAAAATTTCCCTTCAAGAAAGTACTAAGTCCAGATGGTGTTTTGGGGGAATTCTGCCAAACTGTGAACCAACACAGAATTCCAATACTATATAAACATGTAAAGAACATAAAAAGGTAAGTTCCCCAATTGATTTTATACAGCTAGAATAACCCTGACATGGAAAGCAGACAACAATGATATAAGGAAAATTACAACTCATGCATAAACACAAAAGCAAACAAAATATCAGCAAATTTAAGTCAGCAATTTTTTAAAAATTATACATTTCTCCCCAAGAACTACCATAGGAACCCAAGGTTAATGTGATGATTAGAAATCAGAAAATGATAAAATAATGATAAACAGTATAAACAAACTCAAGAGAAATTATACAATTACCTCAATGAAGATTGAATAAGCATTTGATAACACTAAATATCTTCAAGAAATTTTTCACTTAGCAATTTAGAACTTCCTTAACTTAATAAAAGCACTTTTTAAAAAAGATTTTATTTTCTTTATTTTATAGAGCAATCAAGCAAGAGTGCACACAGATGTGTTGGTGGAGAGGCAAAGGGAGACGGAGAAAATCCCAAGTAGACTTCAGCAGAGCCGACCCCAGTGTAGAGCTCTATAACCTGAGCTGAAACTGAGTCTGATGCTCAACTAACTTTGCCACCCAGGCACCCCTAAGAGCATTTTTTTAAAACTTACAAATATTGTATTTATATATATTATATTTAGCAGTAAAATAATAAAAGTTTTCTTTTTAAGATCAAAAATATGGGGCGCCAATGAAAAGCAAGGAATGATAACACACCAAAAATAAACTACAAATCATAAAAGACTGATAAATTCAGCAATATTAAAATTAAGACCATCAATCATTAAAAGATACATGAAGAGGATTAAAAAAATCTAATCACAAATTGAGAAAGATATTTACAACATGTAATTATCAAGAATTACATATAAACCATATAAAAATTACTGTGAATGAATCAATCAGGAAAAGTCAAACAACCCAAATAGGAAAAAAGAGCAAAAATGTATACAAACATATCTCACAGAATAAGAAACAGTCCAAGCATACATGAAAAGAAGCTGAACCTCACCGGTAATCAAGGAAACACAGATTCAAATTATAATACTATACCATTTCTTACCCACCAGATAAATAAAAATTAAAAAGACAGACCATACCAAGCACTGGCAAGGACACAGAGCAATAGGAACACTACACTACACACTGCTGGTACGAGTGTCAACTGGTTGGATCACTTTAAAAAACGATTTGGCATTATCTAGTAAAACAAAAGAAGCCCATATCTTTATTCTTCTCCCAGATAGATACTCTAAATTCCTGCACATGTACAAGAGCCATGTACATGGATAGGCAAATCAGCATTGTTAGTAACAGGGGAAAAAAAAGTTGTCACTGATAGATAGCATGGATAAACTACATTCAAATAATAAAATATTATTCAAATAATATAATACCTCAAAGCAGTAAAATTGAATGAACCTCATACACCACCATGGGTAACACTGGAAAAAAAAAACATGCTTACAACAGAATCAGAAAAATACTGTAGTATTCCTCTTACTATAATATTCCAAAGATCAAAAACAGGCAACAAAATGACATTGTAAGGAGACATAAAGAAAAAGTAAGGATAATTTTTTGTATATTTCAGGATAGTGGTAAAGGAATGGGAAGAAAAGGAACGTGATTTGGACTATACAGGGGTTTCCAAGGTACAGATAATGTCATACTTTAAAAAAAAAAAAAAAAAGGGTTCTTTGAGAGAGAAAGTGGGCAAGAAGAGGGAGTGGCAGAGGGAGAGAGAATCCCTGAAGCAGACTCCTGCTGAGCATGGAGCCCCACCTGGGGGCTCTGTCTCACCACCTGAAATCATAATCTGAGTGGAAACCAAGAGCCAGCTGCTCAACCAACTGAACCACCACCGGTAATGTTGTATTTCTTTAATCAGAATTCAGATTGACAAACGGTCACAGTATTACTTTTTAAACTATAAACTGTGCAAACATGTTTCATATATTCTTGTACATATGTTTCACAGTATTTTTTTTTAAGATTTTATTTATTTATTTGACAGACAGAGATCAGAAGTAGGCAGAGAGGCAGGCAGAGAGAGAGAGAGAGAAAGAGGGAAGCAGGCTCCCTGCGGAGCAGAGAGCCCGATGCGGGGCTCGATCCCAGGACCCTGAGATCATGACCGGAGCCGAAGGCAGCAGCCCAACCCACTGAGCCACCCAGGCGCCCCTGTTTCACAGTATATTTTAAGTCAGAGATAAAAACTAGAGAATTAGTGCAAAAACATGCTACTTGAAGCACTGTCCGTAACAGTAAAACAAAACTTGGGGAGAAAAAAAACCCAAGTATTCTTCTGCAGCAGAAACAGATAAACTGACCTTCATACGATGAAAATATTCTACATGAGGTTATAGAAACATACACATATATAAGAGAAGGAGGACAAACACATAAACAGAGTATAAATCGAATTCAGAATAGTACTAAACACTAGAAGGGGAGAACTGGATCAGGAAGGAGAGCTTCAACTTTATTTGTAATATATTTTGCAATTAGGAAGATTAATAATTTAAAAAATATATATCCCCCAAAAGAAAAATATGAAAATAGTATTCCTAATAGTGCTCCTCCTACTCTCCCTCTTTATCACAGACACACACACACACAAGGAAAAAAACATACTTTCTGGCGCAAGCACAACCCAACAGTAAAATAGGAAGCCCCTGCCCCTATCTCCTAGGATGTTACATTCCATCTTCCAGCTCTTGCTTAATAATGTACATCAACTTAACATCTGATAAAGAATTAAAAGTGGCTGTCAGTGAAAAATCTCTTCATAATTTCTCAGTTCACATTCAATACAAATATCTAAAGCTATTAAACAGAGTGAAACACTTGCTATTACTGACAACTAATAATCACAAGATATAATTTTCCAATTTAATGGAACAAAAGAAAAACTGGCTACATGGTTGATCTACACTAAAAGTATCTATTATTGAGCTGGACAGAGATACTTCAATGAAATATTGCATACAGTACCATTCCTCTAATAGAATTACCATCTTAATTTTAAAATTGTGATGAAGTTCACTAAAACTATTGATCTAAGAATCTCAAACATTAAATATTTTTTAAAAAGCCAAATGCCTAGACTTCACCAGCCTAATCTTAAAGGGGGGATACTTTCCCTGCCTTAGGCATGTTTGGCCTGATTCTGACCCTAAATCATTGGGAGGTAAATGACTCCTTTGAAGTCTCGTGCTCTTCAAAAGAAATGCAAATCTCGCATTCTTTCCCGTAATATAGCCATATTTGTTTAAATTTTAAAATCTCTGGGGTGCCTGGGTGGCTCAGCTAGTTAAGCATCCAACTCTTGCAGCACCAGGGTGGCTCAGTCGTTAAGCAGCTGCCTTCAGCTCGGGTCATGATCCCAGGATCCTGGGATTGGGCCCCTCATCGGGCTTCCTGCTCAGCAGGAAACCTGCTTCTCCTTCTCCCACTCCCCCTGCTTGTGTTCCCTCTCTTGCTGTGTCTCTATCAAATAAATAAATAAAATCTTTTGAAAAAAAAAAAGCATCCAACTCCTTGATTTCAGCTCAGGTCATGATCTTGGAGTTGTGAGATCCAGTCCTGCACTGGGCTCTGTGTTCAGCACACAGTCTGCTTGAGACTCTCTCCTTCTCCCTCCACCCATCCCCCAACACAGAATATAAATAAATGAATGAATAAATAAAATTTTAAAATCCTTTTCCGAGGCACCTGGAGGTGGCTCAGTTAGTTAACCATCCCGCCTTTGGCTCAGGTCATGATTTCAGGGTCATGGGATCAAGCCCCATGTCCGGCTCCCTGCTCAGCAGGGAGTCTGATTCTCCCTCTGCCCCCGATTCATGCTCTCTCTCACTCTCCCTGTGTGTCTCTCAAATAAACAAATCTTAAAACCAAATAAAATAAAATCCTTTCCCAGAAACAATTTAAGTAAAATCATGTTCCAAAAAGACTGCCCAAAGTATGCTTAAGTGTTGGAGCCTAGCACACCAACTCAGACTCAGGTTACACATGCCTAGGCATGAGAAACATGACATGCGGTTTATGTAGAATTTACAGTATTGAATATTAATTCCCACATCTGAAACCCAAAGGAGAAAGAAGAAAAAAATCAAAAATCACTATTAAAACACAGGAAGTTGGTAAAAAAACAAAACAGATTTTCAAAGCATATAAATTATTTGGGAAATTGCTACTGACAAGCTATGAGTATGTCCCATATACTAAAAAGAACAGCACTGTTATCAATGTTACATTTCCTGACTTCTGTAATTGTACATTTAAAACAGGCCCTTCCTCATTCTTGAGACACACTGAAGTACTAACAGAATAAAGGAACATGATGCCTACAAGTAACTTATTGTAAATGCCTTTGCACACACATGTGCCATACACAGGCACAAAAAGAGAAAGAGGGGTGGCTCAGCTGGTTAAGCATCTGCCTTCAGCTCTGGTAGCAATCCCAGGGTCCTAGGATTGAGACCTGCGCTGGGCTCAGCAGGAAGCCTGTTTCTCCCTCTCCCTCTGCCTGCTATTCCCCCTGCTTGTGCTATCTGTCAAATAAATAAGTAAAATCTTAAAAAGAGTGAGAGAGAGCGAAGAGAAAAGGAATAATAAAACATGTTTTGGTGTTTACCTACCAAAACAGTCTGCCTCCAGGTCATTTTAGTTAATATTTTTACAAAAATTATCTTTCAATACAATTCTTTAAAGAATCATCAACCAAATTTCTGAATCATCCCGTTATAATTATGTGAAGAAATAAGGCAATTGATGTTAAAAATGAAAATGGACATCCAAATAGTACAATCCAAAGAGGCACAGCCAAATGTTTATAATGTTTACCTCTGGGATTCAACTTTTAAGAAACATTAATAAAATAATCTGGCACAATGCACAAATTGTATATTTTAATAAATTAAAAATTATAGAAGTCAGCAGTCAAGTGAAAATTCCAAACCAGGCTTCACCTCCTTCCTGAAGCTGAGAAAACAGTTTCTTTCTTTTTTTTTTTTTTTTAAGATTTTATTTATTTGAGAGAGAGAGAGAGAGAGCACAAGAGGGAAAAGGAGAAGCAGGGAGCCAGATGGTGCAGCTCGATCCCAGGACCCTGGGATCATGACTTGATCCAAAGGCAAACACTTAACTGACTGAGCCTCCCAGGCACTCTGTGAAAATTTCTGAATGGCAAAGATTCTACGTGCTAGTTGTAACATGACATTTAAAACAATCCTAAACTCATCCCAGAGAAGGAAGCAGCTTTTCAAATAACAGTTCAAGCACCTGCCACTGTGCCTAGTTTACAACTCAGTTCAAGACAGGAGCCTGGCCTGGGGCGCCTGGGTGGCTCAGTGGGTTAAAGCCTCTGCCTTTGGCCCAGGTCATGATCCCAGGGTCCTAGGATCGAGCCCTGCATCAGGCTCTTAAAAAAAAAAAGAAAGAAAGAAAGACAGGAGCCTGGCCTTTTACAATCAGGCTGAATGAAAGAAAATTTCATTCATTAAAAAAAATATACAGATCAAAATAAACTTGGAATCACCATGAAGAGGAAAAAGCCCATAGAAATTTACCATCCAGGCTTAAGTCCTATTGACTTCATATGGAAATGACCTACTAGTCTACTTTTAACCATTTCCTCCCAGTGCCAAAATGATTTCATTATGGTCAGAGAAAAAAAATCCACTGATATTACAAAATATATACCTTACATAATATACTAATCTTCAATTTAACTGAAAACTAACATGCAATGAATTTATAGAGGTGGAAATGCTCTTTTGGTCCATAAACAGACAACAATTGAGGAGCACAAGACAACTGAAATTGGATATTTTAGCCAATAGTTCCTCTTCAAGCAAAATAAAACAAGGAACTCATTTCACAGCAAAAAAATAGTACAGGAATGGACTTGTGAACCTTAAATTCATTGGTCTTACCACACATCCTATCACTTGGATGCAGCTGATCTAACAGACTAATAGAATGGCCTGCCGAAGACTCGGTAACAGTGCTGGTGTAAGACCAAATCCTTGGGGCACCTGGGTGGGTCAGCTGGCTAAGCATCTGACTTTGGCCCAGACCCTGATCTCAGGGTCCTGGGATTGAGCTGGAGGTCAGACTCCATACTTAACAGGGTGTCTGCTTGCCCCTCTCCCAATGCCCCTCCCCCCACTCATGTTCACTCACTCTCAAAGGATTAAAAAAAAAAAAATCCTCAAGTGTATGCTTTAAATCAATAACCAATATATAACAGTTTTCCCATGGTCAAAATACATATGTCTAACAGTCAAGAGGTGTAAGTAGAAGTAATATCTCCCACTATTTTCCCTAAAAACTCCATTAGCAGAATTTTTGCTTCCAGTGCCTACAACCTTGATGTCCATTGGTTTCAAGGCCTGGGTTCTCAAGGAAAGAATGATCCCATTAGGTTCCAACTAAGTTGAAAGTTGAAACAGCTTCATGATCACACAGGCTCTTCCGGACCATTAAATCAAGATTTCTCAATCTCAGCACTACGTACATCTTAGACTGCATAATTCTTTGCTGTTGGGGGGTATTCTGTGCATTGGAGGATACTTGGCAGCACCCCTGACCTCTACCAACTATATGCCAGTAACATCACTCTCCTAAGTCATGGGAACTGAAAAAATCTCTAGACATTTCCAAATGTTCCCTGGGAGTCAAAACTGGCCTCAGCTGAGAACCACCACACTAAATCAACAAGCAAAGAAAGGGGTCATTCTACTAGGTGGTATAATTCATCTGGATTACTTACGAGATTGTGGACTACAGCTACATAAGGGAGATAGGGAGGGCTATCTGGAACTCCAAGGATTCTCTGAAATGTATCTTATCCACATATAATAGTAAAAGCTGACAGAAATATACAAAAAGCAGAAGCACTGAGGACTTAACATTTTTCCCTAATAAAGGTTTGGGTTTCCCCACCAGCTGAGATCCTGAATGAGGGCAAAGGAAACAAGGAACAGGCAGTAGAACAAAGTAATTTTAAAGATGAACTACAATCTCTCAACTAGCTAACGAATGGAAGGTCTATAGCATTTATACATATGTTCTTCTTTGCTTACTATACAGGATTTTACATGAATGTATAAATGAATTTCTTCTCTCTTCTCAATGTTACACAAATTTTATTAGCAAGGTTAACTTCACAATTTAGTCTTTAGGATCAGGATATTCGGATGGGACTATGAACTTGAAGAATAATTAAAAACAGCCTAAAAATAGATACTGTGAATGTCACCCAGAAATGGATACAGTAAACATTGGGGCTTTGTGGGGCACCTGGGTGGCTCAGTTGTTAAGCGTCTGCCTTCAGCTTAGGTCATGATCCCAGGGTCCTGAGATCAAGCCCCATACTGGGCTCCCAGCTAGGTGGGGAGTCTGCTTCTCCCTCTTCCTCTCGCTGCCGCTCCCCTGCTTGTACATGCGCTCTCTCTGTCAAATAGATGAAGAAAGTCCTTAAAAAAATATGTATTAGGACTTCATTCTTTATTTTGGGAAAAGGGTAAGAATGTATTCACTTTTTACAAAGAAGACTTTAACTTTTAGTCAAAAGCAGTCTCCTGCCAATATCCAATAAAGGCAAGTATGGATACTGAGTAGCCAAAAGGGTGGACTGTGCCCACTGCTAAGAGGCCATCTCTCATCTTCACATCTACCCTCTGTACTGTGTTTTCTGAAGGTTGGGGTTACGATACAAACTACATTTCTCCTTTGCCAGCTGGCTCCTCATTAAGGCACTGCCAAGGGGACACTAAAGAGATACTGTACGAATGGAGGAGGACAAAGGAGTTTATTCTTCCTATTTGCTTCTTGTTCCTGTCAGCATCATCCCAGCTGCATTCTTCTTTACAATCTAACAGAAAGAACCCTTACATTTATCAGTTTCTACAGGTCAAGCAGAGAACTGGACTATCAAATATGTTGACTTTAATGAGGTACGATCAAAACTGTCCTTAAAAAAAAAAAGCAAAAAAGCTACAGCCTCACTAAATACAAAGATCAACCAACAAAATCAATGTATTTCTATATATTAGCAATAATCAGAAACTGAAATCAAAACTAATACCTGTTAAAATGGCAATATTCCCAAAACTAATATACAGATTTACCACAATCCTTATTAAAATAGGCTTTTTAAAATAGAAATTGGCAAACTGATCCTAAATTGTACACGGATATGCAAAGGATCCACACTAGCTAAAACATCCTTGAGAAAGCAAAACAAAGCTGAATGATTTACAATGCCTGATTTCAAATTTTACTATAAGAATTCATTAATCAACACCATGTGGACTGACAAAATGATAGCCATATAGAATCACACCAAGTACAAAAATTAAAAATGAGTCATCATAGACGTAGTTTGTAAAACTTAAAATAGTAAGATTTCTAGAAGGAAACATAAGAGAAAAACCTTTGTGACCTTGAGTTAGACAAAAGTTTCTTAGATATATCATCAAAAACATGATACTTTTCTATTTTAGAAAAATTGGTAATTTGGACTTCAACAAAATAAGAACATCTGTTTTCAAAAGATTTTGAAAAGAACATAAAAAAGCCAGAAACCAGGAGAAAATATCTGCAAACCATATAGCTCATAAAGGATTTGTATTCGGCATATGCCATAAGCTCTCAAAACTCAGTAATAAGGGACACCTGGGTGGCTCAGTTGTTAAGTGGCTGCCTTCAGCTCAGGTCATGATACCAAGGTCCTGGGATCCAGCCCTGCATCTGGCTCCCTGCTTCTCCCTCTCCTGCTCCCCCTGCTTGTGTTCCCTCTCTTGCTGTGTCTCTCTCTGTCAAATAAATAAAATCTTAAAAAAAAACAAAAAAAAAAACCCTCAGTAATAAAAAAAAAAAACTATTTCTTTAAAAAACTGGGCAAAAGATTTGAATATACACTTCATCAAAAAATATATCCAGATAGTAAATAAGCACATGAAAAGATGCTCACTATCATTAGTCATTAAGGAAATGTAAATCAAAACCATAATGATATACTATTTCATACCTACTTGGATGGCTATAATTAAAAAATTTTTTAAGGAAAACAAGTGTTGGCAAGGATATGGAGCAACTGGAATTCTCCTACAGTGCTGTAAAACGGTATAATCACTTTGGAAAATAAAGACTGGCTGCTTCTGAAAAAACACACACACACACACACACACACACACACCCACCATATGATCCAACCATTCTATTCCTTCACATCTCCTCAAGAAAAATGAAAGTAGTATACCCACACAAAGTTGTGCACATGAACCTTCAAGAGCTTTATTTGTCATTGCTAAAAACTGAAGCAACCCAAGTATCTATCAAGAGATGAATGACTAAACAATTTGTGATGTATCTGTTGGGCAAAACAGCTCGGTGGTTTCCTAGGGACAGGACATATGAATGGATTATGGGGAATGGAGAAAATTTTGTAGGCAATATAAATGTACATTATCTTGACTGTGGTGATGCTATTAGAGACTTGTAAGTATATCAAAACTCATCAAATTGTACACTTTTTTTTTTTAGATTTATTTATTTGATAGGGAGATATCACAAGTAGGCAGAGAGGCAGGCAAAGAGGCAGGCAGAGAGATAGGGGGAAACAGGCTCCCCGCTGAGCAGCAAGCCTACTGTGGGACTCGATCCCAGGACCCTGAGATCATGACCTAAGCTGAAGGAGAAGCTTAATCCACTGAGCCATTTGGCCTATTAAATCCATCCAATGAATAGTTTACATATGTGGGCTTGTTTTTGTGGGATTTTTGTTTTGTTTTCAATGTATCAGGCACTGTACTAAGCTTTGGAATCAGTAGTAAGACAGACATTGTCTACTCACATCAGCAATATATATTCAACTGGCCTGTTTTCCTACTTTCTTAGAAAAATGAAGAGTAGGGCAAGGGGTGGAGCAAGGTCCTAGAGTCCTGCACCAAAGTTTTCTAATTAACATGTAAATGAAAGACCTTAAGCAACCAATGTTATTTTCTTTTCTTTTCTTTCTTTCTTTTTTTTTTTTTTGATTCCTAGAATATCCATTAATTCCTCTCTAGGATTCCAATTCTCTACAAATAAACTCCAATTTTCCACCTATTTATCCATCTTTTCCTACAATTTCTTTAGCATTTTATAGTTATTTTGAAGTCCTTGTCTGTTCATTTCAATTATCATGGGTCTACTTATACAGTTTTTTCTTCTTGTTAGGAATAAGTGTTTTCCAGCTTTTGAATTTTTTTATAAATTGTTCATTGTATGCCAGATATTGTAAATGAAAGAATCTCAGAAACTCTACAACATATATTCCTGAGGGAGTTCACCAATTATTCTATTAGCCAAAAGGGATGAGAGAGACTGATCATTTCAATCCACTCAGGAACTGAACTGTGAATGCTAGGTTGAAGTTTTAGTAAGACTCAATTCACCTCTGGTTTATCCTTTTTCTCTAGTCTGTATCCAGAAACAGCAAATGTCAGCAATCCTCTTCTTACCTATAAAGGCCTCTTCTACCACTGGAATTTTAGTTCACCTAGTCCTCATTATTTCTACACCCCTCCAGTATCTTTTATAATATGATATTCAAAGTTCACCTACTTTCTTTCTACTTGATGTGATGCTATAGATGACTATACTATGACTTCCTAAATACTGTCGATGAGCTGAAGTCTTCCTGCATATCATACAGCAGTGATTCAAAAACCCAGCTTTACATCAAAATGACTGAAAGAGATTTTTCTTAAACTGCAACCCATTGTCCATACCTCTAGCATTCAGATGTTTAGTTGGGCCAGGAAATCTACACTTTTAACATGAGTCTTAAGTGATCTGATAAACCTGGCATTTCTACACAAATTAATGTGCCTGTACTGGTTGTTCCTCCTCTACCCTCTCTTAGAGTTCAATATTGATAAGAACACTTAAGAAAAGAACATATACTATATCTAATAGACAAATTGATAGAGTATAAAAGCAGTTAGAAGTTCAGAGTAATTTAAATATTTTAAAGAAAAAAATGTTTAAACATTTAACAGCTTTTTAAAATACATTAAGAGGAGGAAGGACAAGATCTACTGGTTAGAATACATAGTACAATAGTAGGAGGAGATAAAGCACAACTATTCAATTTTACTTATAATTGTTCTACCAGAAAACAAAATGATCTTCGTATTTGAAAAAAAGGTTAAGAGCCATCAGAACACTTAAAGCATAAAGACCCCATCCACCTGTTTTATCTGAATTCAAGTCTACCTGACTTGAACTAATTCAAGAGTACACATGAAAATTTAGAAATGTGATAAAGGAAACACTGTCAGTGAACTCTGAGAACTCATGAAAAACAGAAAGGCGCCAGACTGTGAATGAGAAAATGTTGCCTCAATTGTCAAAACACAGAGGTAGATAAAGGTGAAAATGTGACTTCAGGACTATGGACTGAATTTAAGGCCAGCAACCAGGTAATTCTAAAACTGATTATTATGCAGATGACTTTTAAGCACTTAGAGGAGGAAACATCATTTACTAACAAGAATGAAATTTGTATTAAGTTTACAAAAGTACCTTCACATATATTATCTTATCTCATATTTTTGACTCACACAGAACCCTGTGAAATAGGGAAGTAGACTTATGTCCCCTCCAAAATCTATGCTCCCACCATGCTCCCTTCAAAATATTAGGAATCTGGGGTTCAGACAGCTTGACTTGCTTAGCTTAACTCATTTCTCAGAAAGTTAGGACTCAAATTTAAGTCTTCTGATTCCTAATTGAGTACTGTTTTTTTTTTGTTTTGTTTAAGATTTTATTTATTTATTTGACAGAGAGAGATCACAAGCAGACAGGGAGGCAGGCAGAGAAAGGAGGAAGCAGGCTCTCCGCAGAGCAGAGAGCCCGATGCGGGATTCCATCCCAGGACGCTAGGATCATGACCTGAGCACTGAGCCACCCAGGTGCCCCTTGAGTACTGTTTTTATATCACAATCTCTTGAAGTCAGAAGAAAAAGTCAGGCTGAAATAATAACTAGGACTGCTTCAAAATGGAGAGATGTTTAGCAAGAAATGAGGACTATGGATGAGAAAAACTGACTAGAAGCTGGATAATGGGTACATAGAGATTTACAATTCTCTCTCTACTTTTGTGTATGTTTGATACTTTTCATAATAAAACTTAACACACACACACACACAAATGGGTATCTGAGTAGCTCAGTCGGTGTCTGAGATCACAATCTGGTCAAGGCAGATCATGACCAGAGTCTGCCTTTGGCTCAGGTCATGATCTCAGGGTCCTGGGTTCAAGTCATGCAATGGGCTCCCTGCTCAGTGGGGAGCCTGCTCCTCCCTCTCCCTCTGCCCCCTTCCCACTGCTCATGCATGTGTGCGGTCTCTCTCAAATAAATAAAATATAATAAATAATAAAATACAAATAAAAAATAAAATACAGCACACTTGCACACATATGCCAATTAATATTCTCTGATGGATTTACTACACCGGTAATCAAATGAATACCTAAAATATAGTGTACCTGATGCTCAGCCTTTTTTAAAGATTTTATTTATTTATTTATTAGAGTACAAGTGGCGGGGGGGGGGGGGGGGCGGTGCAGACAGAGGGAGAGGGAGAAGCAGGCTCCCTGCTGACCAGGGAGCCAATATGAGGCTCGATCCCAGGACCCCAAGATCATGAACCAACCTTAAATGAACCAACTGATTCATGACCTGTAATTCATGACTTAACTGAAGAGTCGGCATTGGGCTCTGCACTGAGTGTTAAGTCTACTTAGGGTTTTCTCTCTCCCTCTCCCTCCATCTCTTTGGAGAGAGAGAGAGAGAGAGAGAATGTGTGCAAGTGAGAGCAGGGGGAGGGGCAGAGGGAAAGAAAGAGGCAGAGAATCTCAAGTAAACTCCCTGCTGAGCATGAAGCAGAACATGGGGCTGGATATGACCATCCTGAGATCATGAACTAAGCCAAAACCAAGATTTGGATACTTAACTGACTGAGCCACCCAGGCACCCCAGAAATTCACATTTAACTGGACATCCTATTTGCTAAATCTGGCAACTCTAATTTAGGTGATTTCAATATCAAGGTGGACCACCTATCCAACATCTGATCTTTAACCTTCCTTAATCTTAATTCTAGTGACTATGACCATAACAAAGATATGATTACCAAATTCAGCTGAGTCCTTAATATTGTCCTGTATTGCTAAGTGTCCTTAAACTGCACCCATTCACATTTACTCCAACAGCTATGATAAATCAAACCCATTCTCTCCTTCTCTACCAACTCAGTCTCTAATTCCACTACTGAATTTAAGATCACTATTTTCTTCTACCTTCTAAGGTACCTCATACCATCATTTCTCTTCATTATATTCCTCAACCTCGCTCACATAAGGATAAGCCATTAGATGAAAATTTTGCCCAAAGCCTTTAAAAGAGAATTTAAACATTTCTTTATGGCATAGAAGACCCTACAAGATTCAAAATCCAGTTCAGGCTTCACTTTCCCTGACAAGCTCTCCCTGACTGCCCAGTCTAAATTCACTCCTCATCAGTGCCTGGCTGGCTCAATGGGTACAGCATCTGACTCTTGATCTCGGGGATGTGAGTTAAGGTCCCACATTGGGGCATGGAACCTACTAACTAATTAATAAATAATTAAATAGTAAAATAAATTAAGTGCTCTTCTTACATGCACCCATTGTACTCCATGCATCTATCATAATATTTACTGGAATTTATTATATTTCTTACCATACTTTAGGTACCTTGAGACCAAGAGCCATATCTTGTCTTTATTAGCCCAGCATTTACCACAGTGCTTAGCATGTAGCACAAAAACACTGGAATGTTTACTGATCAAATATGACAGATGAGGCTCAATTTGAGTTTCTACCAATTACAATTTTAACTAATGGAATGGATTACCTTGAGATGCAGTATCCCTGGTCACCCAGAGGGCAAAATAAGATTGTATATCACAGCATTACTTATAATAGATAGGAAAAGATAAAGGATTTAACCTAATGTCTTTAATGGGACTGGTTAAATTTTGTATGGTGCAACCACATAACCATGCTTGAAAACACTAAAATCAATAGACCCATCAAGGAGATTGTGCTTGTACGTAGGTCATGGTTCCCCTTTTACCTAGACAGCTGAAGGCACCCTAACAAGCCCTTATACTTTAATCTTATTACATTCATTTCACTCTGATCCTACTTCTATGTTAACATTACACTACTAGAAATTGAGATCATTTTGTATACTAATATATTCTAGACATATTTTATAAAGTAAAATTTGTTTTTCTGATTATAAACATGTTGGATGGTAGAAAATGCAAACTTTCTAAAATATTAAGAAAAAATTAAAATTGCTTAAAAGCTTTTAAATGCTGTAAAAGAAAATGTAATCAAATAAGCAAATGTTCACATTATTTTGGCATGTTAAAAGAACAGATTACAGGGAGACAGAGAGGTAGACTGAGCCTGGGTGGCTCAGTCAGTTAAGCATCTGCCTTCACTTGGGTCATGATCCTAGGGTCCTGGGACTAGGTCCCTTATCAGGCTCCCGGCTTAATGCGGAGTCTGCTTCTACCCCCCTCCCCTGCTCTTGATCTCTCTCTCACTCTCTCAAATAAATAAAATCTTAAAAAAAAAAAAAAAAGAGCAAATTATAAAACAATGTATCTCATTCAATTCCAACAACCTAACATTTATTAAGCTCCTGCCACATGTGCAAGAAACCATGCAACATGCTTTACACGTAATTAAGAAATACATGTATTACACGTGTAATTAAGAAATTAAGAAATACACGTAATACACATTATTTCTTAATTTAAATCTCACAACCACCTCTGAGAATTAAATAATTTTATTGACCCTATTTTACAAGTGAAGAAACTGAAGCCTGAAGAAGTTAAGTAAATTGGCCAAGGGCTAGGAAGCAGTGGCAAAGCAGAGCCCAAGAATTCAAACCCAGACAGTCTGATTTCAGAATCAGCACACTTGATATACCAAAATTTCACCTGTGGTTCTCTCTGCAGTGTGGTATTATAAATGACCTTTATTCATTTTGCCTGTGTGTGATTTACTGAATTTCTACAATGAACATGAATTACTACCATATTTTTTTTAAATAAATGTCCAAATAGAGGTTGGATAATCATCTGTCAAGGTTACTGCAGAAGCGGATTTAAATAATCTCAGAATCCTTCTAACTAAGGATCTGTGACTGATCAATTAGTGGCTGGAATGATTTTTTTTCAGAGGACTGGCTCTAAAAAAATAAAACAAAAATGAATCCATTTTAAGAATTATATAAGTTTTAGACTGTCAGATCCTATTTCTCCTGTTTTACAGATAATGAAACAACTCAGAATTTAGAGTTATATATCACAAGGTAATTGAGTCAGGGCAGAAACCAAAGCACAGGTCTTCATTGATCTTTGTTGCCAACATTTGACCAAAACAAAACTTACTTCTTCCATGCTCTACTTGCAAATTCAGTTATTAGAGGCCAAAAACTGAAACATAACAGGAAATACAAATGCCTCCACCCCACCACTACCACCACTTCAGTTCATTACCCAAAAGGAAGACCTACCTGGAGAATAAAAGAAATATTTTCCCAGCCCTGGGCTGAGATGGAGGTTGAAAAGATATTTCAAAAGTCAGGATGACATTGCACGGCAGGGAGGGCGGGGGCTAAAAAACATGTATATAACAAGTTAAAAAAAATAAATAAACAGAAATACCCGAGAATCTGATAGGATAAAATACTCAAATACTACCAAAGTTTAAAGAGTTGCCTCAGATTTAATCAAAT
This sequence comes from Mustela nigripes, assembly GCF_022355385.1. Taxonomy (NCBI): domain Eukaryota; kingdom Metazoa; phylum Chordata; class Mammalia; order Carnivora; family Mustelidae; genus Mustela; species Mustela nigripes. The sequence continues at coordinate 40,736,245 of NC_081572.1, forward strand.
CCTAAATGGAGTGTTCTTAGAGTATGAAAACCAATTTTATAAAACTGGACAGTAAAAGGCCAAGAGAAAAAATGAAATACATAGTTTCATATTTATAATTGTACATTCTTGTTGGTATTCTAACAAATTCTATTCTCTCACCTTCAGAATTCAACTCTCTTCACCTAAAAATCTGTAGTGAGTATAATGCAATATTTATACTAAATAAAAGGGGAACAATTTGGGGGTGCCTGAGGGACTCAGTCATAAGCATCTGACTCTTGATCTTGGCAAAGGTCACGATCTCAAGGTTGTGAGATGCAGCTCCAAGACAGGCTCCGACCCAGGGTAGAGTCTGCTTGTCCCTCGCTTTGCTCCTCACCGCCCTGCCCCATGTTCTCTTGTGCACTCACATGCATGCTTGCTCTCCCGCTCTGTCTGTCTCTCACAGATAAATAAAATCTAAAAAAAAGGAGGGTGGGGACAATTTTACAACTTCTCCTAAGAGCCAAAGAAGCTTTGATAAGGTGAAAAGAATGATAAATAATGAAATCAAAGATATGTTTAAAATGTATGTCTAGTTATGTCTATTTCTAACATATGACCAGATGTGTTAAAAGATTTCCAGATACACTCATATGAACATAAAAGGTAAAATTGTTAACAGCTCATCTTTGAGTGAAGAAGCAATAATACATTCCTCACTTTACATACTTGTGCTATCTGTTCAAAAAATGTAGACCTTTTTCGTAAAGCTTTATTGAAAAGTTACTGCTCTGAGGATTAACACCCACACCCTAGTTTTAACTCAATTAATTACATGTCATATGATTGTGGACAAGTTGCTCTGCATATCCAGTTTTTATTTTTTTCTCGTGCAATCATAATACCAAACTATACCAAATTATACCAAACTATACAAATCAAACTATAAGAAGGGATAGAAAAACTACTACACCAGAAGATAATCTCAGTAATACATTTTTATGACTATTTACTGCTTCCTTTCATGTAAAAGATTCACAACTAAGATACTAAACAAGCTCATAATATGAGTAGACAGCTATTATCTTCATTTTACAGATGAAAACATAAAAAAACTGAAGTTCAGAGAGGTAACTGGTCCGAGGCCACCCTGAAAGCTATATAATAAAAAGTTCTTTTCTGGGTTTTGGTGTTTTGTTGTTGTTGTTGTTGTTGTTTTTAACTACCTAGTTTACTATTATCACAAATTTAAGGTGGTTAGGTTGTTTTCTCACACCCAAATTACTATGAAGACTACCCAAGGAAAGCTGTCAACAATTTAAGTGAAAAGGGTCACTTGAGATTGTTATGAGCGGTAATGACCCATAAGGTCATGATCTTTATACATAGTATAAAACTATGATTAAAAATAATTTAGGTAAAAAACCTTTAAAATATATTCCTAAAAAGTCCTGCTATTTACTCAATTAACTTCATGCCTCTTACACCAGATATGCAACCCTGCTTGGGAGACATGAAGTGAAGGGGAAAGGATTTCATCAGGAAAAGTTAAGTAAGTTCTCTGAAATTCAATAGGATAAGACAGTCAAAGCTATAAAATATGAATAGGGGCAGACAACAGTTTGTAGACTGTAGTGGCAATCCTAAATCAAACCAAAAGAGAGCCAACCTGTGGTTTAAAGAAAATATGCAATCTGGAAGTTTGCACCTCAAGTTACTGCTACTTCAAAGTACTTAGTGCCATTTATAGTAAAAAAAAAAAAAAAAAAAAATACATACAGGTTTAGAGAATAATTCCAATTCATCATAATAGGATGGGATTCCATATTAGCTTGGGGCTTTTTTGTCGCAACAGAAGTTCTTTTGATGATAAAGTCAATGGCTCGAAAGCCACTCTCAAGAGAACTCAAGAATGTAACTATGTATCACTGGCATAGGATATTTGAAGTGGTCAGACAGGCAGCCTACTGAACGCACCTTAAGAGACTTTAATGAGGGCACTACCAATTCCAGTTATTCATATTCTAAAATTTTCTTCAGCACAACCTCTCAGAGTGCTGTTTATGTAAGGCTCTGGGACCTAGTATGATACAGAATATTACAGATTGCTGAAACTTTAAGTTCACAGTCAACTATAATGTAAAACATGTTAACTTGTCTTTTCTTCAAGGTCAGAACAAACTTTGTCTCATCTTTCCCTCTTCACCTGCAAGAAAATGGGGTATTCTAAAAGATCTCAGATAAAATAAGCCAATGCTTTTATAAATACAAGTCAATCCTCTGCAAAGAAAGAGCTTAAGATGCCCATATTCTACTTCAGTATTGATTCTAAGCCTTTTAACAGTTTAAGCTAACCTCCCCACAAACCTCCCCTTCTATTTCTATGAATATTCCCCTTAAATTTCCTTTAAAAAACACACAAACAAACAACAACCAAAAAAAAACAAAAAAACCCACATGCTTTCTTATACCTCCTGTCCCTGGTCTGAAACACATACATAACTCCCAATGAAGAACAGACTGAAGCTAAAGGAACACATTTGCAAAATATATGTTCTTAATTAATACACTGTTCACCCTTAAAAGCGTGTTGTTAAAATGCAACAATACAGAGTCCATATGGAACCCCAAAACATGAAATTTGAAGACTAAACCAAAAAATGCCCCATAGCAGCCTCAGTAATCCAAAGAAAAGATGTAAAAATAAGGCACTACCATACTGTAATAGATCATTAACCTTTTCTAAAAGACAAAATTCTCCATGCTAAACACATCAAAAAATAATAATAATAAAATAAAAGAGGAGGAAGTGGATTTAAGAACCTAATTTTCTATTGTTCAAAATGTCACATATTAAGAATAGTTAAAATTAGAGGTGCCTGGGTGGTTCAGCTGGTTACGTGGCTGCCTTCAGCTGAGGTCATGACCCCGGGGTACTAGGAATATGCCTCCCCCTTTCCCTCTCTGACTCTCCCTCAGTCTCTTCCTCCCAAATAAATAAATAAAATCTTAAAACAAACAAACAAACAAAAAACCTTAAAAACTAAGATGAAATAAAATGTAACAATATTGCTGGCCAAATTCACACAATACCTTATGACACTTTTATATGAAAGGCCCCAAACTTGAGGAGCCATATAATACATCTGCTATAAATTAGATGATAAAGCAAGAAAAAATCAATTATAGACATCCATGATATGCTACATAAGGATGCACTCAGTACCCTATTTATCAATGAATGCTACAGTAAGACATGCAAATCAGTTAATGTACATTTCTTGGGAATATCCAGAGACCAGTCAATCTCCCTTATTTAGTGAAAACACAGTAGTCAATAAGCCTAAGGAAAATGTGTCAATCTTACATTTAAATACTTTTAGATTTTTCAAAGCTCTCTGCATTTATTATCCTATCACACTACTGCAAAAAATTTCCTTATGTAGAGACTCACCACTAAAAGTAAATGACAAATCCAAGACCACAGAGGTAGTTAACCAGATCTGAAACTTGATTCATAAAACATGTTAGTTCTATGGTAAGAAATATAAATATGTGCAAGTTCCTCAAAGCGATCTCTTTAAAAAAAAAAAAAAAAACTATTCGTGACTAAAATATCATTTAACTTTTAAGACCTAAGCTATTACAAACACTACCTTTAAAATTAAGTTATTTCCATTTAAAAGCTAAAATCACCACTCCTTTTAAACAATCAACCTTTCAATCAGGAATCATATACAAAACATTCCACCAATGACACACAATATGCTCATAACTACAAAGGCCCTGGGGTAGTGACTATATGAGAATTCTAACAGAGGCTTCTTTCTTTTTAGAAAGTTTACATTCTATTTGACAAAAAGAGAAGAGCAAATACTAAGCTGTGTTCAACCAACCCTCTTGAAGGGACAAACCCCAGGTGACAAACACACCAAGAAATGAGACTGCAGTGAGTTTAATCCAAAAAGACTTCCTGGGGGAAAATGAAGCTTAAGCTGAACACTGAAAGACGGATAGGAATTTTAAAAGCACAGAGGAGGAACAAAAGCATTCAGGCAGGGGCTGGCAACAACAAAGGCTAAGAGGCAGGAATAAGCATGATATATACAGAAGAGACTGAGTCAACCTGTCTAGGACATAGGTGCATGCTGAGGCATAATGAGAAATAGTGTGGTAAATTAAGTGGAGTCAGCTCCCAATGGACTCTTATGGCATGGGGAGTTGCTGTTAAAATCATCAAATATTTAAACTAGATAAGAGAACCTTAGAGATTTTCTAGTTGATTCTTTTCTGACAGATGAGGAAAATCTAGGCTCCACAGAGATCTAAGCTCTGGCCTAAGGACAGAGGTAGTAAAGAGCAGAACAAAACTCAGACCCCAGTTAGGAACCCTGGTTCAGTGATAGGCAGCACAGTACAACAGAGAAAGCAAGTCTATCCAAAGATCGATGAGCACATTAATATATAAGATTCTGCAAGCATACAGACAAAACAGTACTTTTTTTTTTTTAAGATTTTATTTATTTATGTGACAGAGGGAGAGATCACAAGTAGGCAGAGAGAGGAGGAAGCAGGCTCTCCACTGAGCAGAAAGCCCGATGCGGGGTTCGATCCCAGGACCCTGAGATCATGACCTGAGCTGAAAGCAGAGGCTTAACCCACTGAGCCACCCAGGTGCCCCAAAAGTACTGTTTTCTTAGGAATTCCAGGATACTGGTTTCCAGAGGTAACATAATACCACAGCGGCACTACCGTTGAGAAAAACCACTTTTGCCAGAAGGAATCACTTTCAAGAAAGCAGCAATCCAGAAGGAAAGCAGAGGCAGAGCTAGTTTTCAGCTATAAAGGAAATGGGTGGATAAACAGGAGGGGCAGCAGGTATCTGGCAACAAAAGAGAAGGAAAGAAAAAAAAAAAAAAAAGAGCCACTGAGAGAAAGCTACAGGACCAAGTAAATGTTTGAGAAAAGAAATCTTAGTAAGTTTGAAGGCAAAAAGGAAGGCACTCACATAAAGAAAAGTTAAATTAGATGCTAGATAAGGTGAAGGGAGTGAGGGAGCATAAAGAACTAATTGAGGACCAGTGGGAAGAAATTTTTTAAAAATATGAGTTCCACGGGTGCCTGGGTGGCTCAGTTGGTTTAAGCATCTGCCTTCGGCTCAGGTCATGATCCTGGGGTTCTGGGATCAAGCCCCATTTCAGCTTCCCAGTCAACAGAGAAACTATTTCTCCCTTTCTCTCTGCCCCTGTCCCCACTGCTCATGCTCGCTCTCTCTTGCTCTCAAATAAAATCTTTAAAAAAAGTAATTAAAAATGAGTTCCAGAAAAAATAAGCATATTTTCCTCACCATAAAATACCCCTCACTAAAAGAGCATTCATTTTCAACTGCTTTTAAGGCCTTATAAATGGCAGACAAGGCTTTAAGAACAAGACTAAGCTAGGCAGGTTTTTTTTTTTTTTTAATCCAAAACAGCTTCAAAGTTTTACAAATCTATTTACCAATTAACATGTGGTTTATAACCTCAAAGACTATTTATTTTTGTTCATCATTTTTAAGATTTATTTATTTATGACAGAGAGAGAGAGAGAGCATGCATGTGCACACAGAAGTGAGGTGGAGGGGCAGCGGGGGGAGAGAAAGAGAATCCTCAAGCAGACTCTCCACTTGAATGTGGAACTGGATATGGGGCTCAATCCCAGGACCCTGAGATCATGACCTAAGCCAAAATCAAGAGTCAGAGCTTAACCGACTAAGCCACCCAGGTGCTCCTTGCCAATCATTTTATACCACATATTCAAAGGGCATTCCAATTAGCATTCAATTTATAATATGCTATTATTTCAAATAAAAAATCAGACTTTATTCTGATATGCTGTAAAAAATAGGAGAGAGTGTCTGGGAACCTGGGTGGCTCAGTGGGTTAAAGCCTCTGCCTTCAGCTCAGGTCATGATCTCAGGATCCTGGGATACAGCCCCGCATCAGGCTCTCTGCTCAGTGGAGAGCCTGCTTCCTCCTCTCTCTGCCTACTTGTGATCTCTCCCTCTGTCACATAAATAAATAAAATCTTAAAAAAAAAAAAGTACTGTTTTGTCTGTATGCTTGCAGAACCTTATATATTAATGTGTTCATCAATCTTTGGATAGACTCCCCCCATCCCTCTCTGCCTGCCTCTCTGACTACTTGTTATCTCTGTCAAATAAATAAATAAAATCTTCAAAAAAAAAAAAAAAAGGAGAGAGTATTATATGCCATTTTTACTTGACCAGATAGGGAAAATATAAATGTTTAAATGAATATAATTATGACAAATCATTTCAGGATACTTTTTCAATTTCTTATAAAAAAGAAAAAAATCTTCAAATAAGCACAAGTTTTCTTATGTGCCCTTTCAGAAACAGGGTCCTACTGGGGTGCCTGGGTGGCTCATTCGGTTGAGCATCCAACTCTTGATTTTGGCTCAGGTTATAATCTCAAGGTACTGAGATCAAGCCCAGCAGCAGGCTCCACACACGCAGAAAGCAGCTGGCTTGAGATTCTCTCCCTCGCCCTTTGCCCCTCCCCCAACTCACTTCCTCTCTCTCACAAATAAATAAATCTTCAGGGGGAAAAAAAAAGAGACAGAGAGAAAGAAGAGAGAGAGAGAAACAAAGTCCTACAAATGGGGGGGGCACACAGAGCCAGGTGGGGCACGTAACAAGGTTTTCTCTAATTTAAATAACCTAATAAGCCACAATTTAGAGCTATATACCTAAAATTTGCCAATTTCAATTTGGAAATTTACTATTCAGCACCACAAAGGGAGGTCACAGAGAGGTAAAAGATATAACTGATACATTCATTAAACCTCCTGGCCTTCCACCTTTCCAACTGCCATATCCCTAATCAAGAAGGTAATTACATTTTAAAATTGGTAAGAATCATTCAACTTAGGCCACAAATACTACGTTTAGGTGCAAAACTAGCAGGTTACAGCAATTTCATTTTACCCACCTGGAAATAAGGACTTAAGCTCAAAACGTCAAGATGGAACACTACCACTTAATTAACTGGAAATAAGGACTTAAGCTCAAAACGTCAAGATGGAACACTACCACTTCTTTTAACTGGGTCTACTGCATCAAGTTGCCAAGCAATACCCATCAGAGTACAAGACATTATCAGCATTTCTGATTCAATCACCATAAATATCAGAAGGCCAACCAAAACATCAATTCAATCATAAACAGAGTTGCTACCTTTAGACTTGCACATGCTCTCTGGCTCAACACACACATCTTAGCTGTAATAAGCAGCAGCCTGAATCCCGCTGGACCCAGTGAAACAAAATACAGACAACATATCCAAAACTTAAAACTTTCAGAAATAGCTGAAACATTTAAGACTCTTATAATAAATACCTCTTACTACATGCAGAGCTTTCTTTCCCCTCAATAAAAATGTAAACTCTTCTCTCTTAACTATACTTAACGGGTTACTAAACAAATCCTACGAGATACTTTTCAGAAAAAGTATTCCTAATTGAGCAGCATTTGATACTTTTCATACTGAGGCTCTTATTATTAGGTCTGCTATGAGACCTTGGAAAGTCATTTAATATATCTGTGCTTCAGTTTTCTCACTTTCCAACCTCAAGATAAACTCTATCTGAATTAAACATTTATTACTTCTATAGTAAATTAAAGTATACAAAAAGTACCTTATATTAAACACTGAAAACGCTTATACTTTTGTATCACAGTCAGCGGGCTTTATTTAACCTTGTAAGAGAAAAATGTAAGGAATAATTTGCCCTATGTATCTTTCTCTTAATTACAACATAAGGAATATATTTTTAAAAAATGCTTCCGTTGAAAACTCTTAAGTTCTTAATTTTTAACAGATGGTGGCGGGTTTGATCCCACAATATTCATAACAAGGCAAACAACAAAGCCTAAGGTCCTTTAACACTGGAGACAAAAAGAAGGAAATATTTACTTGCATTACTGGGCATATAATCAAATCATTCTTCTTTTAAAATTTAGAAAACTATCTTTTTTGTATGTGGCAGATAAGCCCAGGGAGCAACAGGTAAGAAGAAATAAAGTTTAAAAACTGGGAAAAAAATTATTTAATAAAAAAAGTAGAGGGCGCCTGGGTGGCTCAGTTAGTTGGGCGACTAGTTCGGGTCATGATTCCGGAATCCCAGAATTGAGTCCTGCATCGGGATCCCAGCTCTGCGGGGTGTCTGCTTCTCCCTCTGACCTTCTTCCCTCTCATGCTCTCTCTCACTGTCTCTCTCTCAAACAGATAAAATCTTTAAAAAAAAAAATTGGAGAACAACAATGATGGTGTGAATCCTTCAAATTCCTGCATCCAGATTATGCTGTCCACAAGGTTCAGCTTTGGGGTTTTTCCATGTCCTTTTTAAATCCTTTCCAAGATTACACAGAGAAAGTCTTTTCTCTCAAGTTTTTAATCTAATGCTCTATCAATAACACGACCTAATAAATGCAGTAACATCTTACTTCTTCAGATAGATTAGTAGTACACTTGGTTTAGATGCTTTTTGGTCTAGAAGGAGAATGGGCGAGACAACTCCTACAAGCTCCCGACAGCTTTGTAATTATACTGTATCTCTGTCGTTTCTTTTCCAATTTCTTCTCAGTCCTGCTCCCAAATATCTTTCAGACAGGTCAGAAACACTATGAGTCCTGTGAGGAAATGTTTGTGGATCCAATAAAAGTAGAGCCCTTCTCCCGGCTCCATTCAGTTCTCATGATCACTTTTAAGATTGTACCCAGTAAACAAAATAGATGGATTCAATCTTAAACAGCTCCCTCATCAGAGGAAGCCCAGGGTAGAACTGCAGCTGCAAAAAGCATCCCTTTAAACCATCCCCAACTACCTACAGCAACACAAAGTTAAACTAATTCCCAATGACAAAAGGTTTCTGTGTGCATTCATTCTGATCAACCCTAGGAATCAGTGTGTGAAGCTCAAGGAATAAAAAGGCACCTCCCCAAGCCATGAAACTTTTTTTTTCCACCCCAAATATTCTCAATGAAAGTTCTCTTGTCAACCAAGAGGTGAGAGTTAAAAACAACAAAACACTAGCAGAATTATAGGTTCCAGCACCACATCCCAGCGGTCCTTGCTCTCCGTTGTCACGGACTCAGATGCAGTTTCCCACTTTTCCTTTCACCCTTCTCCCCTTACTCTCCAAGATTCTCACTCAAGAAAACCAAATTCACATTCTCAGACCCCTGGTAAAATAAAGGGCGAAACTGCAATTACTAAGGAAGAAGAAAAGGAAAGATCTTTCCGAAGCAGAAGGGAACGAGAACCATGGTTTCCACTACAACGGCAATGTAAATGCCAGTCTTGTCTCATCAGGATATGGGGGGGGGGGGGACGCCCATGTGGGGTACCAAAAAAGATGTGCAGTGTGTGTGCACTCGGAGCTCTCGGGGCAGGCAGAGACAAGGGAGCAGAAAGTAAGAAAACCTGTGCTTTCCCTGCTTTCTTCTACTCTTCCCCGTCCAAGAGAGGAAGCTGAAGAAACTGGGGGGAGGGGCGGGATGTTATCGTTCTCCTATTGGGGGTACACACCACAAGCCTGGGGGTTCCTTCAGCTACCCCCAGTTTGGAAGTCCACTGAGATAAGGGGAAACCCCTAAACGTAACCCACCTTCGTTCAAAAAATAAAGTAAGGGGGGATGATTAGATCCAGATGGAGAGCCCCTGAAAGCGCCCCCAGGTCGCCCATCCTCATTAACAAGCGGAAGGGCTGGGATAAAGGGGATGGAGGGTCCGAGGGGTGGTCAGGGAAAAGGCCCCACCCCCCGACTTAGGAGGGAAGGGGAGCCAGCTACCAGCCGTCCCCTCCCTCCCCGCACCTCCCCCCTAGGCCACCCCCTCTGGTTCCCCCCTTCCTTTCCTCCGGAGCCCGAGGCAGCCGCGGGGGAGGCGGCTGCTCCTTCCTCCCCTCACCCACTCCGCCCCCACCCCCACTTCGCTCCCACCTCCCGCCCGCCACGGGCCCGTTACCTGCTCGTCGAAGCGGCTGACCACGGCCTGGACCCATTCCACCGGCCTGTGCGCGGCCATGTCCTCCCCGCGGCCGGGGGGCGGCGGAGGGACGGGCCGGCCGGCGCCCAGGGCCGGGAAGAGGGCGGGGAGCGGGGGCCGAGGTGAGGGCAGAGGCGAGGAGAGGGTCTGAGGAGTGCAGGCTCCCAACGTTCCCACGGGGGTGGGGATGGGGGGCCTGCGCCGAGCCGGGAGGGGGACAGGGGAAGGGGGCGTTGGCGAGGAGGCAGGGGGAAGGGGGACGGGGGAGGGGGACCCGGGGAGGGGAGGGGGCCTCTTGGTCGCTCTCCCCACTAGCGCCGTCTCCCCACAGCCATCACAGTCCGAGACGCCGCCATGACACCCCACCGGAAGTGGGATCCTTTCCACGGCCCGGGGAGAGGGAGAGCGAGCGAGCTAGAGATTGAGAGCGCGGCTGGGAAAGGGGAGGGGGAAGCGAGAGGGAAGGGGGCCTGCCGCGCATGCGCCCGCGCCGGCCGGTTTCATTAATGAAAAAGCGAGTCCTCCTGGAGGTGACGTCACCTAACTCCTCCGGGCCCGGAGGCGTGCGTCCCTCTTCGCCGCCGGGCTCACCTACACTCCAGTTCTGGGTTCAGCCGGGGAGAGTCCGAGCTGACCCGGGAGCATCCGCTCGCATCCCCACCGCCACAAGAGGCTTCCCCTCCCCCGCCGGCCTCCGGGTTTGGATTGCTCCCCGGGTTGGAAGTTAGGACGCCCTAGGGCTAGCGTTTCTCCCAGCGCGCAGATCTCTGCCGCTCTTCTGGGGGAGTCTGTGCAGAGTTCCTCTCTGCCTTAAGCTCTCACAAAAAATAAAGCACACAACCTCATGTTTCCAGGTCCTTCGAAGCTAGTAAAAACTGGGGAGAAACAGGTAAGAATCAGGCCAAGAGAGATTCCTTTTTTTTTTTTTTTTTTTAACGGTCTCTTAAATCCCACTGCTAGACCCGAAGGCAAAGTGCTCAGACTCCGGAATGAAGTCCGGACTTCCTCTGCTGAACTGATAGGCACCCAAGTTAATAAAACTAATGCACAGTTGATAATAGGTACATGTTGCACCATCCTCGATGATCCCCTAAGGGCTTCCCAATGCATTACTAATTCAACGCTCCTCATCTCACTTAAATCTTTCAATGAGCTTTTCCAATAGGTATTACCCTCATCTAACTGATGAGGGTGGGTCACAGGAAGTTCTGAGATTTGCTTGAAGTCCGTAGGTAGTCAGGATACAAACCCAGGTGGTTTGACTCCAAAAACAATAGAGATAGGCTGTGGCTCTCCGGAAACAAAGACATTCCCTATGCCCCTAAAACCACAGTTGAAATGATTTCAAGTGAAATAGGTCATGAAATTGGTTTTCCAGGAAGAGGATTACATCCAAAACAATGATCTATCTATATTGAACGTGCACTTTGGAGTGAGCTATTTTTAAGATTATCTTCAATACACTTTACTTAGGATATCTTAAAATGAGTTTAGATATTCTGAGCACACACTAATTAGCCAGTTAGGCCACATGGAATGATAGTAACTGGATGACAAGGCAGAGAAAAACTAGTACTTTACATTTACCACAAAAAATTCCTCTACACCAGGATCCCATGCAGAGAGAGATCCACGAGAGAAGTTTCCAATCTGATGGCTGGTGACTGTCCAAAATACATATTAAATTAATATTTCATTCCACTAGAACAAGAGGATAGGGTCTAGGTCGTTCTGTAGTCTTTTTTTTTTTTTTTAAGATTTTATTTATTTATGTGACAGAGAGAGTGGGATCACAAGTAGGCAGAGAGGCAGGCAGAGGGAGGGAGAAGCAGGCTCCCCACCAAGCAGAAAACTACTCAGGCGCCCCTGTAGTCCATTCTGTAAGGATGCAACATGAATACCAACTGATTTCTTTTAGATGATGTCAGAAATGATGGTGACAATATTGAAGAAAAGGATAAATATTAAATGAATATCCATCTATGCCTTTCCCAGCTAAGACCCCTAAAAAGCTCTCATTCATACCTCCAGAGACTATCCCAATGCCTCCACTGCACTGCTAACCGTCCAGACCCACAATCTTCCTTTCCTTTTCTCATGCTTCCTCTGAAAGTTCCTAATTACTTTCTTGTTGCCATGGCTCTTTGTCTGTCTATTCCCCTTCATTTTAGCTAGCCTGGATGCAAATGGCTAAACCCTCAGCTCCCTTGGCTCCACTGGCATTCCATTCCTGAGGTCCCTTTGTGCTTTTCTTTCCTCTCTTCTGGTTCCCCGATTCCCCATTCCTAACTCTAGGGTAAGAACACTCAAACTTCAAGCCTTGGCCCTCTGCTCTTGCTTTACTCAGGCTCCAGCCAGCATTAATTCACTAATTCATCCTAATCTGAGTTTCCTGTCCTGTTGCCTCCACTGACTGCCAAGCCTCTCCTAACACTCCAAGTTCCTCTCCAATTAAAATCATTCAATTCTGCTGAATTAATATTGAGCACCCAAGCACCTATTATATATATATACCATGCTCTGTGTCAGGCAGTACATAGTACAGCAGGAATTCTAAACAAGAATGCCAGAGAGGATAATGCATAGAGATTGTGGTTAACTAAGAAGCGCAAGCACCCTGCCCCACCCAGTTAAAGGGGCAGCTGTCACTCAGCTTGAGTCAATTACAGCCAAGCAGGAATATTGACACAGTGTTGCTAGATCTTTCCCTTAATCAAGAGAAGCTGGAAATCTGAATTACATATAAACTTTTCTCATTTTTACACAGCACAGTCAATTCACATTGTTTAAAACCTTGTGCAGCCAAACGAAATAGGTCTGCTATCTGAATGTAGCCCACGGAGCACCAGTTTGTCTAACTCTGGTCTAGCGGAAAGACATGGCTTCAGTGGAGAACAGAATTAGATCGTGTCCTAACATTCCAGTTCTGCACTGTCCATCATAAGAGTGTTCAGGGGAACTACTAGCGTTTGCTATAGTTTTAAAGGTATCACGCTTGTCAAGTATATTAAATAAAAAACAGTAAAATTAATGAAAATAAAATGCATTGCTCTCCGTTGTTTCTTAGTCACAGGCCAGTCTCTGTCAATTCTGTCTCCAAGTGTCTTGTTCCAGGAACATTCACTGCACTCTACCCATGCCCCACACCTCCAGGATCCCAAGGAGGGCCAGGCACCTCAGAACTGAGGCACCCATTTTCCCAGCTGCTGGGAGCCTTAGTGGCCCACAGCTCTTCTCTGAATCCCTTTCCAGAAATTGCCCTTTGTAAGAGAGCTACCTCATGCCAGGTCAACCAGCCTCAGGAGAAACTGCACAAATGGCTGGAAGATGCGGGCCCCACGGTGGAACCATCCTAAAGTGCTCCAGAGCCCTCATCAGGGATCAGTTCCCAGGGGGTCAGGAAGAGGATTTGCAGTGATTGCATTTATTTCACCTTCTCTTTCTGCTTTGTTCTGCTCCTTTAGTTCTTCACAGTGTTGATCCCAAGCGTATTACTGAATAAATTTCCCTCTTGCAAATCTCTCTTTCTGAGCTTGTTTTCCATCTAAACTAATTAGTCCCATGAGTGTGGTCTGGTCCAGTGGAGCTGAATCACCTGCTGGCCACCTGGCAGTGAGACCCCAGGTGAAGCCCTTGATGGGCCCCGCATGCTGTAGCTATGCAGCTGTGAAGACTGTCAACCATGCGGATGGAGTGGGAAGGGATAGATGGGCTATAATACCAGTGCAAGAATGCACGGGTAGATGTCATCTACCAGGCACTTTCTTATATACGGGAGAAACAGAAATTTAAGAACTCTAATACTGGACAGCTATTGATGGAGTAAGACAATGAAAAGTTGAGGGTGGTTAATCACCAATTAAAAGCTAAAGCTAGGGGCACCTGGGTGGCTCAGTGGGTTAAGGCCTCTGCCTTCAGTTCAGGTCATAATCCCAGGGTTCCTGGGATCGAGCCCCACATCAGGCTCTCTGCCCCGTGGGGAGCCTGCTTCCCCCTCTCTCTGCCTGCCTCCCTGTCTACTTGTGATCTCTGTCAAATAAATAAATAAAGTCTTTAAAAAAAAATAAAGGCTAAGGCTAGAGTGTCACCTCAGGAATATATAGATGGGGGGAGGGCAGAAATGCTGAGAATCAGGCCCAGAATTTCATTTTAAGAATAGTAGCACTCCAAACAGGTTGAATTCACAGCCACGGCAAGTCTTCCATGTCAAGGTCAGTGCCATGGTTAGAAAGAAGTGGGATCCTGACACTTTGGGGCATCTGGGTTGATAGACTTGGAAACCTTAAAACCCTATATTGCCCCGAACACTCTGGGTTCGTAGAAGTGCCCCACTCCCCCTGCTTGAAAATGTAAAAGTATCTACCTTGCAAGGCAACATACATCCTCCCTAGGATCCTCCTGGCCCTCTCCTCCTGTCTGCCAGACCAGTAACTGAAATCAAGTCACAGAATAACCCCACTGTGCAGATGCAGGACTGGCCAAAGAAGGAGAGGTACTGTCATGAAGGAGCTAAAAGAGTTTGCTAACTGTACATACCTTCAGAGCCTATGTACGGGATGGGGTCCCCAGGTACTAAACTGGGGAGGGAGGATGGAGGAGATGAACATAATGCTAGACAAAGCAGAGTTTATTGGTATGAACGTGTCCCTGTACTATGGTATTTACAATCCTAGCAAGCTCCCATGAAATAATGCTAACAGGTCACTAGGAGGTTTCCAGGAAGCTTAGAGAAAGCAATGACCCATACTAGGTAAAAGAGAAAGGCCAGAGCCATCATAGCAGGGAATAAAAGAAGGTAGCAAAAGACTCAGAAGAAGGCATGCTAGAGTGGACGTACCATGTACATCCCACCAGCTGACTACATTGTGCCCTTTAGCACAAGCAATAAGGAGTAGGCTAGTGGAAGAGACATCAGCATCACTGAGAAGCTCAGTGGTGCCTCCCCTCCACACCAGGGCTAATGGCAGGTGATTCTGTTTCAGAGCGAGGCTCCGAGACAGCAGTAGGTTTGATGGGATCTTGAAGAAATAGAGCCCAGGTGGCAACACTTAACCAACAGAAGCAAGGTTAAGCAGCATTGTCATGAATGGTCCAATTCGAGTGGCAGCTTAGGGGACATAACCCCTAGCAGAGAGGTATGGGGATAATCAATAGAACACCACGTCCCAAGACGCAGCAGACACGGGAGGCCGGCAGGGTTCAATGTGTACATCTTTTAAAACTCAAGGATGAATGAAGAGGAGACTGAGGGAACCTGCCCCAGTGAAAAGCGATAGTCCCTTGCCTGGTTTCTGGACCTTAGCCAGTTTTCAGACCCAGAACCTGATGACTAAAGAAGACTGTGTTCCCAGCAAGAATATAGGAAAAGGAGTCCTCTAGTCCTCCCAGAATGTATAATTAAAAAAGACATACTTGGTAGTTGGCAAAAGCCTCACAGTTGTCCCTTGGCCTGTGGGATAAGCGCAGGCATAATGGAGAAGGCCAAGTAAAAGCTTCTGAAGTTGCCCAACTCCTGGCAAAGCCAAGACTAAATTTTTCCAAAATTTATAACCCTCAAAGAATGCAGAGATAAGAGTGCCATGCCCAGAGTGCCACAGTGGCAAGGGTGGAGACTTTGCAAGAGCCTAACAGCGTGGGCCCCTACTCGCCAAGGCTGATCTAGCCACTGATGCCACCAAGTGCCCAACCTGCCAGCCACAGACACCAAATAAGACCCTACTAGGACACCATCCCTCAGGAAACCAACCAGGCTGTTGATGCCAAAATGACTTCTTCTACCCTAGAAGGAACAGTAATTTGTCTGGACTGGAATAGAAACATTCTGGTTATGGATTTGCTCTTCCTTTCCCACAAAATTTGGTGGTAGTTTTCAGCCAGCACCTCTAAGGACCCACAGAATGTTTGATCCACTGACACAGGATCCTGTGGAACATACCACTGGACCAAAGAAACATCCTTAAAGTGAAACAGGTGTGCAATGGGCCCATGACCATGAAATCCATTGGTCCTAGAATATACCATAGAATATAGCCAGGAACTGCTGGGCCAGTGGGGAGATGGAACGGCCATTTGAAGATACCACTGAGGCCCAGCTGAGAGAGGATGGCGTACCATCCTCCAGGACAAAGAATGTACCCTAATCAGTGACAATTAGTTAGTACTGTGGCCCCAAAAGTTAGAATTCATGGATCTGGGAGCTGAAAGGTGGAAGGGGTGGCCCTGGTTAACCGGGTCACTGGGTCATCCCCAGTGAACCGTCAGGGGAATTTATGTTTCCCATCTCCACAACTGTGGGCTATGCAGGTCTAGAGGTCCTGGTTCCCAGAGGGGGGAACACTACCAAGAGAGGACACAGCAATAATTGCACTAAACTTTAAACTATGGTTGCCTCCCAGTCACTTTGGGCTGCTCATACTAAGACACCAGCAGGCAAGGAAAGGGGTCACCTTCTAATCAGGGATAATCAACTCCAATCATCAGGAAGAGGTAGAGCTATTACACAGTGGGAAGCAGAGAGAAGTATGTTTGGGGATCCCCTGAGACTTCTCTTGATTCTCCTCTGTTCAATTAGAATGGTAAATAGTCAAGTGCAGCAGCTACATCTGAAAAGAGCACGGTGATGAGGGGCTCAGACCCTCTAAGGGATGTGGGTTCAGGTCGCGTTACCACAAAAGCCACTGAGAGTCGCAGAGATGCTAGCTTAGGGTCAGGGGAATCTACAAAGGGTAGAGAAGGAAGATGATTAATGGAGGGCTATAACCCTACTAATCTTACTGGTGTACATTTCCCCAGGTTAAGAGACAACCAGAATCTTGTAAAAGCTGTTCCCAGAAAGGAACCACATTACCCAAGGTCATACCTGCTCCCCAAGAAAGCCCACTTCCAGTCTAGGAAACCACCCCCTTTCTGTAGGTCCTTAAAGGCCTGGTCTTTTTTTTTTTTTTTTTTTTTTAAGATTTTAATTACTTATTTGACAGACAGAGATCACAAGTAGGCAGAGAGGTAGGCAGAGAGAGAGGAGGAAGCAGGCTCCCCGCTGAGCAGAGAGCCTGACACGGGGCTCAATCCCAGGACCCCGGGATCATGACCTGAGCCAAAGGCAGAGGCTTTAACCCACTGAGCCACCCAGGCGCCCCAAGGTTTGGCCTTTTATCTCAAGATGGGAGTACTATGAAGGTCTTCTCAGCTCTGAAGCTCTTTGGTTGGTTGGTTGAAGCCTTTATTTGAAACTATGTCTTAGTTTGACTTCTCCTTCCAGCCAAACCTGAGTTTGCCCTGCCCAGGTGTTAATACTGAAGGCACTGCACAATGAACTTCATGGGCACAACTCCATCTCAGAGGCAGTTTTCACCTAGGACATTTGGGGTCAAATAACAGCACCACCTCTTATTAGCTAATGACTTTAGCAAGTTAATTCCCCGCTGTAAGCCTCACTTTCCACATCTATCAAGTGGAACGATAACAGAAGTACCTGGCCGTCCTAAGGGTTAAACAAAATCATGCTTGCAAGAGGCTTGGAGAAGCACCCGGCATCCAGTAGATATTTCCCAGCTGGGGAGAGGAATAGTCAAAGAGCTGAAACAGAAAAGATTCGTGTGACTCCTGAAAGAAAAGAACAGCAATGGAAAGAGAGGGGAGTTTGCATGTGTTAGAAAAGGTTCAGGGAGCACTTTGGTGGACAGAGATAAACCACACACCATCTTTCTTTCCTTTCTCCCCTAAGTTTGTTCTGAGGGAACAATGTGACCACGTTTTAAAAAAAAATCAAGGAGGGATACCTGGATGGCTCAGTCGGGTAAGTGTCTGCCTTTGGCTCAGGTCATGATTCTGGAATCAAGTCCTGACATAGGGCTCCCGGCTCAGCGGGGAGTCTGCTTCTCCCCTGCTTGTGCGTTCTCTCCCAAATAAAAGAAATCTTTAAAAATAAATAAATAAATAAAAATCAATGAAATTCCACACCTTCCCAGGCACTTTCTTCTGAAGTTGGCCAGTTGATGCAATTCTGCCAATGAGATATAAGGAGAACTACTGAATGGAGTTTAAAAAACAAAAACAAAAACAAAACTGTTGTTTTCCTGATTGAAAAGAGAGGGACTCAGTTGGCAGGCAGGAAGCTTTTGTTTGTAATTCTTCTACCCCTCCCCTTCAAGGTGAAGCAGCCATTTTGCAAAAGATAAAAGCTAAAGGCAGCCAGGGGGCCCTGCCACTGGTGAGAACAGGGATCCCTGCCTGAACTGTTTGCATTAGATAAAGGAAGGCGCCATCTTCTTACGCATGCGCATACGGGTTTCTGTTCAGTGCTCCTGAATGCGACCCTCATTAAGAGCAGTGGATAGGGAGAGCCTGGGTGGCTCAGTGGGTTAAGCCTCTGCCTCCCTTTCGGGTCATGATCCCAGGGTTCTGGAATCGAGCTCTGCATGGGGGCTCTGTGCTTAGTGGGGAGCCTGGTTCCCCCCTCTCTCTGCCTACTTGTGACCTCTCTGTCTGTCAAATAAATAAAATCTTAAAAAAAAAAAAAAAAAAAGAGCAGTGGATAGTAAGAAATGGAAGGAGGACGTGGGCCTTAGCAGCTGCAGTTGGAGACCTAGAGGACACGAACACGTGACTTAATGAAGTGTGATTGTGAGTTGTAAATGGCATAATGTCCATAGGAATTATCTTCATTTTTAATTACTAGGTTCTTTCTCTGAATGCAGTATCACCCCCAAACTGGGCCACATGAGGCCTAGGACTGATTTGGGTTAATCATTAAATACCGCTGTCATTGGGGTGCCTAGGTGGCTCAGTTGGGTAAAGCTGTGCTTCCACTTAGGTCATGATCTTGGGTTCCTGGGATGGAGTCCCAAATGGGGTTTCCTGTTCAGCAGGAACTCTGCTTCTCCCTCTCCCGCTCCCCCTGCTTGTGCTTGCTCTCCCTCTCTCTCTTTCAAATAAATAAATAAAATCTTTAAAAAATAAGTCATTCAAGTAGTAGTATCATTAGAACTACTATAATGAGATACTGAAATAGGAACCCATGTACTAGGCGTGGGGAGAATGAGAGATGGAAATGGATTCTATCACGTCTTCACTCTTTTTTTGTGACCCTGAAATAGTTTGTCTATCCGCTGAAGCCCACTTTTAGCCAGACAGAAGACAAATACTGCATGGTATCACTTATATGTGGAAACAAAACAAAACAAAACAGGTGTGCCTGAGTGGCTCAGTGGTCAATTGTCTGCCTTCCGCTAAGGTCATGATCCCGGAGTCCTAGGATTGAACCCTAGGATTGAGCTTCTCATTAAGGGGGCCTGCTTCTCCCTTTCCCACTCCCGCTGCTTGTGTTCCCTCTCTTGTTGTCTCTCTGTCAAATAAGTAAAATCTTAAAAAAAGAAAAAACAAAACCCAAAACAAAAAACTCAAACTCGTAGAAGTAGAGAATAGATGGTGCTTGCGGGGTTGGGTGGGAGTGTGGGGAGATGTTGAGCAAAGGTTACAAACTCAGTTTTAGGATGAATGATTTCTGGGGATCTAATGTACAGCCTGGTGACTATATTTAATAATACTGTATTTATACTTGAAGTTTGCCAAAAGAGATTTTTTTTTTAAAGATTTTATTTATTTATTTATTTGACAGAGAGAAATTACAAGTA
Source organism: Mustela nigripes (assembly GCF_022355385.1). Classification (NCBI taxonomy): domain Eukaryota; kingdom Metazoa; phylum Chordata; class Mammalia; order Carnivora; family Mustelidae; genus Mustela; species Mustela nigripes. The sequence goes on from NC_081572.1 coordinate 40,755,890, forward strand.
CACTGAGAGGCAGGCAGAGAGAGAGAGAGAAGGAAGCAGGCTCCCTGCTGAGCAGAGAGCCCGATGCGGGACTCGATCCCAGGACCCTGAGATCATGACCCGAGCCGAAGGCAGCAGCTTAACCCACTGAGCCACCCAGGCGCCCCGCCATAAGAGATCTTAAACATTCTCACACACACACAAAAAAATCGTGAGGTGATAGATGTGTTAATCAACTTGATTACAGTAATCATATATATATATATATATCTCAAATCCTCATATTATATGCGTAAAATATATTTCAGTTTCATTTGTCAATGAATTTATAATTTGTCAATTAGACCTGAATAAAGTGGGGGTGGAGGAAGCCTGTCATATCCTCTCATGACTGATCTTGCCCTGGCCACACCAGTCCTCGTGCCTCTGACCTTTAAAGCATTCATGGTGGGGCACCTGGCAAGCTCAGTCAGAAGAACATGCAACTCTTGACCTCAGGGTCATGAGGTCGAGCCCTACATTGGGTGCAGAGATTACAAAAATAAATAAATAAACCTTTATTTTTTTTTTTTTTAAAGCACTAATAGTCATCTTGTCTCCATCTCAGGTGTGCTAGGTTTCTAGGTTCTAGCAATACCAAGCCACTGGGGAACTATAATAAATTTGTTTGCGTAATTAATCAAAGGGGAGCAGCTGGAAACAATTAATTACTGGCTAATTGTTATCAACTGCCTAGGTAATAAATGCTACTTATTATGAGGCCTCATCTTACATGAGTGTTCCTTCCGGTTTAGTCATTAAAAGGTGAATTATAAGCAGCTGAAAAAGAAATGTTTTTCCTCCAGTTTTTGGTGATATAGGTAGTCTCCCAAGCTTTGGTTTCAGAGAATTCTGCTTCTATTATTCATTTCTTCATTCATTCATGAATGTCTCTTGCAGCTAAGTGTTACACAGGGCTTGTAAGAGAAGAGTCAATCTTTGCACTGAAGAAGTGTAGTTATGAAAGGTAAAACAGGTCTCTAAGTAACTATACTAGGTGACAAAACCACGAAAACTTCTTTTCAAGAAGTGTTTGCAAGATGTCAGGCACTATGCTATGCACTTACATGCAGTATCATTTTTAAATTTTTTAAAAAGGAGCACTTGGCTCAGTCAGTTAAGCGTCTGACTTCGGCGTGGGTCATGATCCCAGCATCCTGGGATTGAGCCCCATGTCAGACTCCCTGCCCTGCGAAAACCTGCTTCTCCCTCCCCCACTTCCCCTGCTTGTGTTCCCTCTCTCGCTGTCTCTCTTTCTGTCAAATAAATAAATAAAATCTTAAAAAAAAATTATACAAGCATATGAGATGGATATTACTAGCCCCATATTACATATAACAGAGGCTCAAAAGGATTTAAGAATATGTTCAGGTCACCTAGCTGTGATGTGATGAGGCTGATAGTTAAATTCAGTTCTGTCTGCAGTCCACCCCACCCTTTTAATCAGCATCCAGTATTGTCCAAAGAAGGTTTCCTGGAACACTCATCTCTCCAAATGTTTCCTGGCCAGATGGGTTTAAGAAATGCTGTGCACGGTAGCTCCTCATTGGCAATTCACTGTGTGACTCTGAATTATAATCTAATAGTTTAGACTAGGGGTACCCAAAGCTTTTTTGGAGAAACACTCCTTTCAATAAAAAAAAATGTAAGCACCCATGCCCAGGACAGGTTTATTTATTTACTTAAAAATTCTAGACATATTCTAAGGTATTCTTAATTTTTTTATAATATATTACTTTTTGTTCTTCCTAAAATGTCTAATACTTGCAATATTATTAATGGTATTTATTATAAAAATATAAAATACTAATATTGTTTGTAATGATATTTTTACTAAGTGCATTGTGACTGGACTTGTTTTATTATTTTCTAGTATCTTAATTTATTGATCTTCTTAAAATTCTGGTTCTAAAGTTGAGTTTTTTAATGGCTATCAAAACTGAAAAGTTCTCTCTGAAACATATATATATATATATGGATGAAATGGTCATTGGCTGTGCTTACTATGCAATGATATTGGTTTTTCATCCCTTTCAATAATTCTGCAAGGCCACTGTTGCTCTTATAATGCAGTAAGTGTATATCTAATTTCCCTGAGGTCAATCAGGTATTTCTTTCAAAATAGCATTTGGCTTCAAAGTCAACTGAAACATTTTCTTGTAACCTTAGTGGGCTCAAAGTTGTTATTTCTAAGTTTTTTAAGTGTGCAACAATCAGAGTTTTTAACCAGCTGAGCCCTTATGTTTTTCAGCAACAAATCACATAACCATGAAGTATTTAGAGATTTTTTTTCCCCTCAAAATGCCCTTTCCATAGCAAGTTTCTTTACAAAAGGAGTTCGTCACTCCCTCTGTCATTATCAAATAACACCTTTATCCTGTTTGTGTGTGTGTGTGCATTTGTTCTTTAATACTGAGAATACTGTCGACAGTAACATGCTTAGCATGTTTATTCTATTTGAATCTAGATAATATAATCCACAGATCTACTTAATTCAGCACGAGTATACTACACAATGCACTGAAAAGGGGTAAATCAACAAGGGTGTCACTGACAACACCTCCATCCTATAGGCTCCACTCTTGGAGAAGTGAGAGCAGCATGAGAAGACAGATGTACCAGAGAACTGGCTACCTCCTCTTCTTTCAACGACCACATCCTCCCTCTGAGACTGAGCTGTTAACAAGAGAACTGCCAACTGGGAGCTCCCCTTGTTATAAGAAAGAAAGCAGCCATGGTTAAAAGGTAACTCAAAGGTAACTGAGCCTCGGCTCAGGTCATGATCTCAGGGTCCTGGGATGGAGCCCCACATCAGGCTCTCTGCTCAGTGGGGAGCCCGCTTCCAGCCCACCCCACCCCCGCCTGCCTCTCTGCCTACTTGTGATCTCTGTCTGTCAAATAAAAAAAAAAAATCTTAAAAAAAAAAAAAAAAAAGGAACTCATGGTACTGGTATAAGGACAGACATAAGAGCAATGCAATAGAACTGAGAGTCCAAAAAGAAGCCATCAAACTTAGTCAGTCAATTTGATTGTTAACAAGGACATCAAGACAGTTCAATGGGGAAAGAACATTCCTTTCAACAAATGGTGCTGATAGCCACATGTAAATGAGTGAAGTTGGACTCCTACCTCACATCATATACAAAATTAACTCAAATGTATCAATGTAAGAGCTAAATGTAAGAGCTAAAACTCTAGAACTCCTAGAATAAAACAAAGGAGTAAATCTCTGTGACCTTGAACTAGGCCGTGGTTTCTTAGGTATGACACCAAAGCAAAGCAATTAAGAAAAAAAAATAGATAAATTGGACTTCATCAAAAACAAAACAAACTTCTGTACTTCAAAATATTCTATCAAGGGGCAGTTGGCTGGCTCAGTCAGTGTAGTGTGTGACTCTTGATCTCAGGGTTGTGAGTTTGAGCCCCATGTCAGATGTAGAGATTAAAAATAAAATCTTAAAATACAAAACAAGGATTCCATCAAAAAAGTGAAAAGACAATTTACAGAATGGGAGAAAATATCTGTAATATATATGTCTGTATATCTGTAAATCACATATATGATAAGGGATTTGTATCTAGAATATACAAAGAATTCTTACAACTCAGCAACAACAAAAGAAACAACCCAATTTAAAAATGGGCAAAGACACCTGGCTGGCTCAGTTGGAAAAGCATGCAACTCTTGATCTTGAGGTTGTGAGTTCAAACCCCACATTGGGTGTAGAGATTACATATTTATAAATAAGCAATTTGGGGGGACACCTGGGAGGCTCAGTCGGTTAAGCTGATGCCTTCGGCCCAGGTCGTGATCCCAGGGTCCTGGGATCAAGTCCCACATCAGGCTCCTTGCTCCGCAGAAAGCCTGCTTCTCTCTCTGCCTCTGCCTTGCACTCTGCCTGCTTGTGCACGCGCTCTCTCTTTCTCTCTGACAAATAAATAAATAAATAAATAAATAAATAAAATCTTAAAAAAATATTTTAATAAGCAATTTTTAAAAAATGGGCAAAGAATCTAAAAAAAAAATGGGCAAAGAATCTGATAGACATTTCTCAAAGAAGGTACACAAATATCGAATAGGCACTAGTCAAGCCATCAGAGGAATACAAATCAAGACCACAATGAAGTATTACTTCATACCTATTAGGATAGGTGTAATACAAAAGACAGTTTTGTACAATACAAGGAAAATATTGGCAAGGATGTGGAGAAGTTGAAACCCGTCTACACGGCTGGTGGGAGTAAAAAATAGTGTGGCCACTGTGGAAAATGTTTTGGCAGTTTTTCAAAAGATTAAACATAAAGCTATCACATGACCCAGCAATTCCACACCTAGGTATATACCCAAGAGAAACTGAAAAAACACATGCACACAAGATTGACACATGAACACTTATAGCAACATTATTCATAACAGACAAAAATAAGCAACTCAAAGATCCATAAACTGATGAATGGATAAACAAAATGTGGTATAGACATGCAACAAAATATTATTTAGCCATCAAAAGGAATAAAGTTCTGATACCTGGTACAACGTGTTTGAGCTTTGAAAACGTGATGTTAAGCAAAAGAAGTTCGTCACAAAATAATTCATATTTTAATCCCACTTATATCAAATGTCCGTAAGTGGCAAATCCATAGAGAAGTGAAGTAAATTAGTGGTTGCTTAAGGTGTGTGTGTGTGGGGGGGTGATGGGAAGAAATGAGAAATGACTGCTAATGGGTGTGGGGTTTCATTTGGGGGTAATAAAAGTATTCTAAAATGTATTATAATGGATGCACAACCCTGAATATACTCAAAACCATTAAACTATATACTTCATATGGATGAATTATGTTTCAATAAAGCTGTTATTTTTTTATGATACATAGAACACCCTAAAAATTCTGCCAAAAAACTACTAGAATTGAAAAATGAATTCAGTAAAGTCACCAGATACAAAATTAATATTTATAAATCTATTGTATTTCTATACACTAATATTGAAGTAGTAGAAACAGAAAATAATCCCATTTACAATTGCACCAGAAAGAATAAAATACCTAGGAATAAAACTTAACCAAGGAACTAAAAAGCCTGTACTCCAAAACCTATAAAACACTAATGAAAGAAATTGAAGGTGACACAAATGGAAAGATATTCCATACTCATGAAGTGGAAGAACCAATGTTGTTAAAATGGCCATACTACCTGAAGTAATCCACAGATTTAATGTGGTCTCTGTCAAAATGCCAACGTTTTTCACAGAAGTGGAACAAGTAATCCTAAAAACAAAAGAGCCTGAATAACCAAAGCAAATCTTGAAAATGAAGAATAAATCTGGAGGTATCATAATCCCAAATTTCAAGATATACTACAAAGCTGTAGTTATCAAAACAGTATGGTACTGACACAAAAGAGGACTCATAGATCAATAGAATGAAATAGAGAGTCTAGAAATAAACCCGCACTTATATTGTCAATTAATCTATGACAAAGGAGGCAAGAATATACAATGGGGAAAAGATAATTTATTCAATAAGTGGTGTTGGGAAAACTGGACTACTTTCTTATATGCAAAAATAAACCCCAAATGGATTAAAGACCTAAATATGAGACGTGAAGCCATCAAACTCCTACAAGATATCATAGGCTGTAATTTCCCTGACATCAGCCACAGAAAGATTTTTTTAGATATGTCTCTTCAGGCAAGGAAAACAAAAGCAAAATTAGATTATTGAGGCTACACCAATAAAAAGCTCTGCACAGTGAAGGAAACCATTAATAAAACAAAAAAGCAACCTACTGAATGGGAGAAAATATTTGCAAATGATACATCCTATAAGGGGTTAGTATCTAAAATATATAAAGAATTTACATAACACTAAAAAAAAAATTCAGTTAAGAAATGGGTAGAGGGCCTGAATAGGTATTTTCCTGAAGAAGATATACAGATGGCCAACAGACACATGAAAAGGCACTCAACATCATTCATCAACAGGGAAATGCAGATTAAAATGACAATGAGATATTACTGTATACCTGTCAGAATGGCTAAAATAAAAAAGACAAGAAATAACAAGTGTTGGCATGAATGTGGAGAAAAGAAACCCTGTGCACTATTGGTAGGAATGCAAACTAGTCCAGCCACTGTGGAATATGGTATGGAGGTCCCTCAAAAAAATCGGAAATCGAATTACCATATGATTCAGTAATCCCACTATCAGAAATTTACCCAAAGAATATAAAAACACTGATTCAAAAAGATATATGTGCCCCTGGGCTTATTGCAGCATTATTTACAATAGCCAAACTATGGAAGCAACCCAAAGGTCCACTGTTAGATGAATGGATAAAGAAGATGTGGTGTATGTATACAATGGAATATTATTCAGCCATAAAAGAGAATGAAATCTTGCCATCCAACATGGATAGGGCTGGAGGGTGTAATGCTAAGTGAAATAAGTCAGAGAAACACAAACACCATATGATTTCATTCACATGTGGAATTTAAGAAACAAATGAACAAAGAAAAAAAGAAACAAACAAAAATCCAGACTCTTAAATGCAGAGAGCAAACTGGTGGTTACCAGTGGGGGAGGTGTGTGGGGGATGGTTGAAATAGATAAAGGGGATTAAGAGTACACTTATCGTGGGGTGCCTGGGTGGCTCAGTCATTGAGTGTCTGCCTTTGGCTTGGATCATGATCCCAGAGTCCCGGGATCGAGCCCCACATCTGGCTCCCTGCTGGGCGGGGAGCCTGCTTCTCCCTCTCCCGCTCCCCCTGCTTGTGTTCCCTCTCTCACTGTGTCTTTCTCTGTCAAATACATTAGTAATAAAGTCTTTTTTTTTTTTTTAAAAAGAGTACACTTATCTTGATGGGCCCTGAGAAATGTATAGAAATGTTGAATTGCCATATTGTATACCTGAAACTAATATAATAATATGTTAATTATACTTCTTCTTTTTTTTTTTTTTTTAAGATTTTATTTATTTGTTTGTCAGAGAGAGAGAGAGCAAGAGCGAGCACAGGCAGAGTGGCAGGCAGAGTCAGAGGGAGAAGCAGGCTCCCTGCGGAGCAAGGAGCCCGATGTGGGACTCGATCCCAGGACGCTGGGATCATGACCTGAGCCGAAGGCAGCTGCTTAACCAACTGAGCCACCCAGGCGTCCCAATATACTTCTTTTTTTTTAAACTGTTGTGTGTATTTTTTTTTCTAAGTAACTCTCCATTGTTCTCTTAGGCAAAATGAGAGAGGGACAGAAATTATTGTACATTATCATGGGATTTAGGGACTTCCAGGGAAAAGGGAAGTGCTTTGATAATGAAGTTTCTCCTTAATTATTAGGATTACTTTGGGGATGTTCCTACATCTCCCGTAACAAGTTCCAGAATTCCTGACACAACCATGTCTGATGCAGCTCACATTGAAGGCAACAGCGAAAAGGTATTCTGCCTCGATGACCCACACCCATCCTTAGCAGCAGGCTCTGGTGAAACCGAGCTACACCCCCACCCCCAACTCCTGTCTTCTCCTCCTCTGCCAGGTCTGTAGGATGTAGTTGTCCTTGTATGGCTGTTAGTTTTTTGGAGTTCCCCAGTGGGACTGAGGAATTGTCTGGAGAGAGAAGGGGTTGGAGGAGATCCTTCCCAGTGGTTTCCAGTGAAGTAAAGAGGTTCCCCAAGAGTCTTATAAAAGATGCTTGAAAGAGTGGGATACTCAGGGCCAGAGTTCAGGAAAACACTCTGCCAAATAAATAAATAAAATCTTTAAAAGAAAAAAAAAAAAGATTCTCTCTTTCCCTCCCCTACTGCCCCTCCCACCCTGTTGTGTGTGTGTATGTGCGTGCATGCGTACTCTCTCTCTCTCTTTCAGGAAAAAAAAGAGAGAGAAATTTCTATTCTTTTTCCAATTGTCCCAAAATGCCATGAAAGCAAACTTCCTTTCATTTATTATAAAGATTTTTATTTATTTATTTGACACAGAGAGATCACAAGTAGGCAGAGAGGCAGGCAGAGAGAGAGGAAGGGAAGCAGGCTCCCCACTGAGCAGAGAGCCTGATGTGGGGCTCAATCCCAGGACCCTGGGATCATGACCTGAGCCGAAGGCAGAGGCTTTAACCCACTGAGCCACCCAGGTGCCCTGAAAGCAAACTTTCTATCTGTGCAGTGTGCAGTGGTTGTGGCAAAAAAGAAAGAGACATGCCCTCCTTCCCTGCTCCCCAGTGAGGCCTGTAAAGAAAGGACTAGACTCTTCTCCGATGAAGAGGACTAAATCAAGAATTGGAGTCAGCAGACCATGAAGCAAACCGTGCTCCTCAGTGGAGCTCTTGGTCACCGTGGGAAACAAGGCTGTGACCATAAGAAGTGCAAATAAGAGGACAGCCTAAGATGGAGAACCCTAAGTTTTCCATGTATCCCTGAAGGTTAAAAAAGACTGACCTTTGGAAGGCAGGTGACTATTTGGGCCTGGAAATGCAAAACGAGGCTACAGAGTGGCCAGAAGGCCAAGTTGGCTGAAGTACAGGTCTAGTCTAGGAGAGTAGCAGAAACAGAGCCATGCACAGGGCCATTCTGGTCAAAGCCCTGGAGGCCCTGCTGAGAAACTGGAACTTACTGCTCATAGCCCCAAAGTACAAAAGATGGTTGTTGCCCAAGTACAAAGCCATAGCTGTGTCCTTCACCTTGCATCTCAGAAAAGAAGACACTTTTTAATCTGCTATAGAAGTCTAAGACAAAAGTTCATCTTGGCTCCAGCTGTACAATTCCAAATGTGTGAGTCATTTTGTGCATGTCAGGCTCTTGGATGTACACATCTGGAGTCACAAACAGTTTACCTAAACAGAAAGGAAGTGCACTAGCAGGATATTGGTGGGTCACAGAATAGGAGGGTAAACCGGGTAACCGGCCCCAGAAAACAGGAAAGAACCAATGGATGTGAGTCAGCAGGAAACCCAGCCAAAGACATGACACAGGAGCATTACTCACGGCCACAGCCCCTGGCCTGTCCACTCCACGGGCACTGTTGTGAGCACTCCCTAAAGGTTCCATGTCTTGACATCATCACGCCCTCCGTGGTCACCATTCCCAGATGGAACATCCCATTGGCGGAGCCAGGAGTCAGGAAAGAAAAAGTCTGGCCTTTTTTAGCTTCTACAGGCTGGGGTTTGGGGGACTGGTGCCTGTCAAGATCTTCCAAAAGTGGAATTCCCACTAAATAAGAATGAGATTTAGGTGTTGCATAGGAAAAAACAAAAACAAAAAAACACCAGATGTTCACAGTTTTGAAATATCTAGAAAAAGGACTAATATTTTTTTTAAAGATTTTATTTATTTATTTGACAGAGAGACAGTGAGAGAGAGCATGAGAGAGGAGAAGGTCAGAGGGAGAAGCAGACTCCCTGTGGAGCAGGGAGCCCGATGTGGGACTCAATCCCAGGACTCTGGGATCATGACCTGAGCTGAAGGCAGTTGCCTAACCAACTGAGCCACCCAGGTGCTCAGGACTAATATTTCTATGTACTTCCCATCTTAATTCAGAAACATGGTAGATTTTTTAAAGGACATTTCACTGAGACTATTCAATTTGTCATGCAGTACTTTGTGGGGGTGGTATAGGAAAGTGGGTTTAAGTACTTGTCTTGGACTCAGACCAAGTTCAAGTTTTGGTTTGAAGGCCAAGTCTGCCATTTCCTAGCTGTGTGGCCATGGGTAAGCAAATGAGCCTATGCTCATCTATGAAATGGGGTCATTATAGTATGTGCCTCACAGCTTTGGACTTCGAATTTTTTTTTAAGATTTTATTTATTGGGGCGCCTGGGTGGCTCAGTGGGTTAAGCCGCTGCCTTCAGCTCAGGTCATGATCTCAGGGTCCTGGGGTCGAGTCCCGCATCGGGCTCTCTGCTTAGCAGGGAGCCTGCTTCCTCCTCTCTCTCTGCCTGCCTCTCTGCCTGCTTGTCATCTCTCTCTGTCAAATCAATAAATAAAATCTTTAAAAAAAAAAAGATTTTATTTATTGATTTGACAGAGAGAGATCACAAGTAGGCAGAGAGGCAGACAAAGGTGGGGGGTGGGGTGAGCAGGCTCCCTGCTGAGCAGAGAGCCCGATACAGGGCTCAATCCCAGGACCCTGAGATCATGACCTGAGCAGAAGGCAGAGGCTTAACCCACTGAGCCACCCAGGCGCCCCTGGACTTTGAAATTTAAGTGAGATAATGCTTATGAAGATCTTACCAGTGCCTGGCACCCAGGAAACACTCCTTAAGTATCAGGTATTATCACAGCATGACTTATCTTAAGGTATGAGAAATTAATACGATCACTTTGGGCCATACATGCTGGGGGCTCTGACCTGACTTAAAGTCCTGGCAGCTAGAGTTATGCAAGGCTAGAGGATTATCCAGATTGTCCATTTTTATATAATTGTGCTTATGTATACTTGTGTTTCCCCTCTTTTTTGTTTAAAGCCATGAGCTTTGGTGCTGGAGATTTTAATTTGAATTCAGAACTGACTGCACATGAGTTACTTAAGTTTCTCTAAACTTCTGTTTTGTTTTGTTTTATTACAAAATGGAAATGATGATATCAATACATAGCAATGCTGTGAGAAAGTAATTGAGTTAACTTATGGAGGGTGCATAGCACAGTGCCTGGTAAGTAAAAAGCGTCTTCATTATTATTTATTGGTCCTCATGGGCTAGGAGAAAAGCAATACCTCCCAAGATGAGTTACTCCCCCCTTCCTGTAATCCTCACCACATGTAAGATTTCTTTCTTTGATGCTTAAGTCTTCTGGCAGGGATTCTCTGGGTTTCTACCAAAATTTTTTTCAAGTTGCCTTTCCTCCAGTTTTATTGAGTCATTGACATACAGCTCTGTGTAAGTTTAAGATACTACACAATGACTTGACATATATATGACTTGACATATATATATGTGTGTGTGTGTGTGTGTGTGTGTGTGTGTGTAAAATCATCTTGACAGTACTGACACATTTGATAATTTATTTAACAAGTTAATGATACAAAGTTTCAGATGCCCTATATACTTAGAGGGTGCCTGTGAGTGCGCCAGACAAGTAGAACAAGAGGGGTGTGATAAACAATGAGAATGACTTTCCTAAGAAAGTTCTTTAGCACCCACATGACCAACTAGACCAAATCACTGCCCGCAGGCTGGTCCGAGAATAAAAGCAGGTCAGCATTGCTCAGAGCACGATTCCACTCTCATGCAGGAGATGCTCCTCAGGAAAGGCTGCTAGGGCCAAATATGTTTAGCAAACATGACTATAGCTTCCTTTTAGGAAATTATAGTACGCACTGTAATTTGGAGCTTATTGGAGCTTATTGGAGGCTCTGGGAAGTGTTACAAATAACCACCACCAAAAAGAAGAAAAGAACCAGTGTAACAATATTGCTCTAATGACGGGACATTCAGGAACAAAACCCTTCATCATGAAATACTGCTTTACAGTAGAGTCCCAAGGTGGTAAGAACAAGTTCATGATCCTCATGTATTTCTAAGCAAAGCAACGTTCCCATAGGTATGGTAACTGTATTTTAGAATTAAAAAGTGGGACTCTTTAAAAATGGTGGTAGTTTATTAAATTCAGGATATACGATTCTCCAGCACAGTGCTAGACACACAGGAGGAATTGAACCACTGAACTGAGTTGAATTTCTTAGGAAAGTCAGTCTCATTGCTTATCATACCCCTTCTTGTTTTACTTGCCAGGCGCACTCGTAGGCACCCTCTAAGTCTAGAGGGCATCCAAAACTTGTATCATTAACTTGTTAAATAAATTATCAAATGCACCATCATTAAGTAAAGTGATTGTGATCAAAATTCTAAAATAGTGGAGCGGCCATGTGGCTCAGTCAGTTAAGCATCCGACTCTTAATTTCGGCTCAGGTGATGATCTCAAGGTTGTAAGATCAAGCCCCATTTCAGACTCCCCGCTCAGTGGCGAGTCTGCTTGAGATTCTCTTTCTCCCTTTCCCTCTGCCCTGCCCCTATTCCTCTCGCACACTAGTGTTCTCCCTCTCTCAAAAATAAATAAATAAAAAGAAGAGTCAAAGTCTCATAGCATAACACAAAAATATTTTTAAAAATTCTAAAAAAGTGAGTATTGAAATAAATGATCAGAGTGAGAGGAGGAAGGTTGTGAGTCACGTGGAGGGGAGAGGGTTAAAAAAGAGAAGGGTTAATAGGAAACAAGAAATTCTTATCCCTCTCAATATCATCATCCCACTTACTATGTGCCGCCAGGCACTGTGCTGAGTAGTTTATAGGCACCGGGGCAACGACCCTGTCAGTTATTATTAATTATTATTTTCTCTATCTTATATGTCCAGAGAGTGAGATGTAGAGAGAGAAAGGGTCACAGTAGTGAGAATGAAGATTTGAACCCAAACTCTCTAATCATAAAGACTGTGCATTTAACTATTGTGCCAAAATGATTTTTTTTAAAAAAGATATTTTCTCACATAAATAATGTAGTAATTGGAAATCATGTTCTTGACTTAGGACTATGAAGCGAATACATTTTTTAAACAATTTTTTTAAGGATTTTATTTCTTTATTTGAGACAGATAGAGAGAGAGCCGGAGCAGGGGAAGAGGCAGAGGGAGAGGGGGAAGCAGACTCCCTGCTGAGCCAGGAGCCCAATGCAGGGCTTGATCCCATGATCGTGACCTGAGCCAAAGGCAGACACTTAACCACTGAGCCACCCAGGCACCCTGAAGCTAATACACTTTGATGTGATCAGCAATGCATCAGATAAACAGATACAGCAACTATAAACTTCTCTATCTTTTAAAATAGATGTAAAATGTAAGATTATGCTCTATAACAGTATACACTCAAGGGGCTTCAAAGCATTTAAAAATGTGTACACCACATAGTTGGAAATATAGCTCTATTCAAATTTACTTATTATAAATTTGACCTTATGTTAATATACAAGCTACAATGGATAGTTAACTAAAGGTAATTTTGTATTCTCCCTTAGACTTTATTTTTTTTAAAGATTTTATTTATTTATTTGGGGGCTGGAGGAGGGGCAGAGGGAGAGGCAGACTCCCCACTGAGCAGGGAGCCCAACTTAGGGCTGATCCAGGCCCCTGGGATCATGACCTGAGCCAATGGCAGACGCTTAACCAACTTAAGGGTCATTCAGTTTCCCTCTCCCTTAGATTTTAGAACAAATAGAATGGTTGAACAGGCTGGTTGTGTTTAAAAAGCTGCCCAAAAACATTCTATAATTTGCTTTCTTTTTTTCTCTTGGTGCTTTCTATTTTTCTGTTAAAAGCCTGATACGGATAACCAGTGAAAGCTGCTGAGGCTGGAGCTGGGGTAGGGGTTTGGGGAGACTAGGAGCCTGGATTGCTGGCTTCACCCTCCTTCCTGAGCCAGCACCTGATATATCATGGAGGGCCCTTACTCCTGGAATAAGGATACCCACCATGGTCCAACATGCCCCCAATACCTCCTCTTATTTTAGAGTCTGAAGTTTGCCAGAGAGGAGCGACTTGTTCAAGATCTCCCCAGCTCAACAGTAACAGAGTAGGCACCCGAATCCTGCCATTGTTCCCTTTGACAGTTTCCAGCATGCCTTCACTGTGGGACAGCCTGAACGATTTTTAGCTTAGGTTTTGTTTTTTTTTAATATTTAAATTGCCCTTTTTATTTTAGAACTAGCTTTATTTTTAAAAAATATTTTATTTATTTATTTGACAGAGAGATCACAAGTAGGCAGAGAAGCAGGCAGAGAGAGAGGGGAAAGCAGGCTCCCTGCCGAGCTGCACCCGATGCAGGACTCGATCCCAAGACCCTGAGATCATGACCTGAGCTGAAGGCAGAGGCTTAACCCACTGAGCCATCTAGGCGCCACAACAATTTTTAGTTTTGCCAACCAGAGCACCATTATATTTATTCATTTAACAACTACCTGCTTAATACCTGCTTAGTTCCCAGCAGGGGTTCTCTCCTTTGATAATAACTCCCAGCCTTGTTAATAAGCAGGATCCAGGAATCTCATATTTGGTGTTCTACATTTTTCTTGGTACATATTTAAACTCACAAGTATGAAAATGAAACATAACTTGTTCCTATACCATTCAAAGCCCATTTATGCACACCCTCCCGCTAGTGACTTCCACTGTACACTATGGAAAATACTGTTCTGTGCACAAAAAGGAAAATACCTTAGCTTGAAGGAGGCCAGTTCAGGGCTGTGACTGGGGATCCCCCAGATACCAGGAGGCCCAGGGATTTGTGGGGCCCAATTCCCTGTGGGCCTCAGTTCATTCAACCAGATGACACAAGTTTAGAGTGAGATTGAAGCATGACTACAGTGGAGTTGGTTTGAGTCTCAGTTTTTGAGGTTTTGTTTTTTGTTTTTTTTTTTTTTTTGCGTGTGTTTTAACTTAGGAACAAGTGGAACACACTGAACTCCGCGCTCTTTGGAAACGATCCCCCATTCTATAAGTCAGCGGGTCCACACAGCACGCAATGTTTGGATTTATAAGTTTGAAGAAGTTTTCTGTGTATCTTTAATGTGTACACTTTCCATGGAGAGAGCCGCAGCTCAGCTTTTGTGATCACAGTCAGATGCTGTGGGGCACATACCGCAGGGAAATAATTCACACCTTGGGATGTTAATTACACTTGCAGCTCAGCCTGGAGGCTCCAAAGGCAGCAGGATCTTTGGGCAACTACTTGTCCTGTCCTGTCTGCCTGGATTAGAAATTAAAGAAGGGAAGAAAATCATTTAAGTTTTGCCTAGAGTTACGTTTAGTCTTTTTAAGCTCTGCCCCGCCTTCATATAAAGTAACCTACGCAGACTGTACCTGATACAGGAATTTAATGCTTTTTCCATCCTCTTCGGAGGGACATTCTTTTAGCTGACTTTTTCCATTCGGTGCATCTCTTGTCATTGGCTGGTCACCTTACATCTGACACAAAGGTAACCTAACCCAGACAGGTCGAATGTACCCCCTTCCTTTGCATTTTACATTCAGAATTTCAATTTCTTTTCCCAGTTACACCAGTAACAGCATCCCACTGTTTGCAGAAGCCTTCTAGAAACTGGGGAGAGGCAAATTAGCTTGTCAAGCCGGCCTTCACAGACTGACTAAAAAGAGAATAATGAAGCCACTATCATCAACACACTAGCTGAAAACAGACTTTGATTTTAAACAGACGTGAGTTTGAATCCCAACTCGACTTACTATGAGACTTGGACCAGTTAATTAACTCTCTTGCATCATGCAAGGATATAAATAGTACCTACTTCATAGTGTTGCTTTGAGGATTATGCATATCAAAGCACATAAAATATTCAGCATGGTGCTAGATGCAGAAAGCACTCCAAAAAATGCTAGATATCACTCTCCTTGTGACCCTCATGATGACCACCATTCTTCCACACAAATTGCCAGAAGTAGATACGGTGCCTGGGTTCCACAGATGGGCCCACACAACCCCCACTCCAGTGCCTGGACTCTCTTATAGAGAAAGTTCTGCGTGTGACCCAGCTCCTGGTGAACCGATGCCCATGTGCCCCAGCTGCGAAGGGGATTCAAATGGAGGGGTGAATCCATCTTTTTGCAAGTATGATGGTGAAGAAGCTTTGGTAGATATTCCAGGGTCCTGCCTCTAGCATCATAGGTATTGAGTGGAGAGTAGCAGCAATGGGTTTCCACGGGAGCCATAATGTTCCTGATCAGGTATTTCTCCTGGGACTCTTCCAGCTGTCGGGTGTCCTAACCTGTTTCCCTGTCACTCCTGGAAATCGTTTAAACTGTCTAAGACTCGGGGTCCCTGAGTGGCTCAGTCGGTTAAGTGTCTGCCTTCGGCTCAGGTCATGGTCCCGGGGTCCTGCTCTGCCGGAAGTCTGCTTTTCCCTCTTCCTGCTACTCCCCCTTGCTTGTGCTCTCTCCCTGTCAAATAAATAAATAAAATATTTTAAAAATAAAAAAGTAAAAAAACAAATAAACTACCTAAGACTCTGCTCTAATCGTGTTCTATGAAAACTGGCCAATGTGGATTCTGTTATCTGCAACTGAGAACACAGTAATTATAAAAATGACCAATACAGTAATCAACAGAATGATCCAAAACACCTCAGTCAAAAGCTTTTTTATTTTATTTTTTATGTTTTAAAAGATTTTATTTATTTATTTGAAAGAGAGAGTGAGTAAGGGAGAGCATGAGAGGGTAGCGGAGGGAGAAGCAGACTCCCTGTGGAGCTGGGAGCCTGAGGTGAGACTCAATCCTGGGACTCCAGGTTCATGACCTGAGCTGAAGGCAGTTGCTTAACTGACTGAGCCACCCAGGTGCCCCAAAAGCTTTCTTTATTAAATATCCAGACCACTAAGGGAAAATGAACAGCATGTATAAAAACCTTGTCCATGCCTTCAAAATGCAATCATCCTGAAAGATGCCACATGAATGGAAACCTATTTGGGTTTTTTGTCTGTTTTTGTGTGTGCATGTGTTTTTGTTTTTCCCTAAGGGCTTAATTTTCTTTTTGGTAGCAAGACTTTTTTTTTTTTTTTTTAAGATTTTATTTATTTATTTATTTATTTATTCGAGAGAGAGAGAGAGAGAGACTGAGAGAACATGGAGGGAGAGGGAGAAGCAGACTCCCCACCAAGGAGGGAGCCTGACACAGGGCTCCATCCCAGCACCCCGGAGATCATGACCTGAGCCGAACGCAGACAATCGGCTGAGCCACCCGAGTACCCCTATGGCCCGACTTCTGTGAGGAATAGGCAGAAGGAACTGATGAAATGAGAAGTTTCACAGAAGAGAATTCTCACTTGGGTCTTTATGAAGGATGACAGGTGAGCCTCCCTGTCAGAGTGTTCCCTCTAAACTGTAATGGGAGAGTTGAAAGGTGTGCAGGTAAGCTCAGTGTGCTATGTATGGTCATTACCATATTCGCTTCTAGGGTGGCACCCAGAGGGGTATGTTCAATTACAATTATGAAAATATCTTGAAAGAAGTAATTAAGAAGAGCACTGAGATCTAGCTCCAGATGGATTTTGAATTAATGAGAAATGACTGTGTGCAGGCGAGAGCCTGGCTGACGATGGGCTTCAGTTGTACCTGGTTCTCATCTGCCTTTGTTCTTGTTGGTTTTGCATCATAATGTCAAATTCTTTCTCCCTACACACACTGCTCTCATGGCATGTTCTCTGCGTGACCGTGGCCCCATTGCCACTTCTCTTGTCATTTTTCTTTAATTTCTTAATTTTCTCTGTTTCCTCTTCTAAACTCCTGGCAAAATGTAATGACCTCTTCTGAACAGATCAGGGAACTTGCCTCAATATTCAGCTAATAGGCGGAACCATCAAGTGCTTAAGTTACTTACTTCCTGTCCTCCTCAAGAATAGAGCACACAGACTGTGCTCGGTTGTCCTGAACCCGGGTTCATCCTACACCAGCTGCCTTCCCCAGGCCGCCTAAGTTTGACCCCAAGGAGATCAAAGTCGTGTACCCGAAGTGCACCGGTAGTGAAGTCAGTGCCACTTCTGCTCTGGCTCCAGAGATCGGCCCCCTGGGGCTGTCTCCAGAAAAGGCTGCTGATGACGTGGCCAAGGCAACTGGAGATTGGAAAGGTCTGAGGATGACCGTGAAACTGGCCATTCACAACAGACAGGCCCAAACTGAAGTGGGACCTTCCGCCTCTGTCCTGCTTATCAAAGCCCCCAAGGAACTGCCAAGAGACTGAAAGAAGCAGGAAAAAAAAAAAAAAAGAAGCACAGTGGAAACATCACTTTTTTTTTTTTTTTTTGACAGAGAGAGATCACAAGTAGGCAGAGAGGCAGGCAGAGAGAGAGAGAGGAGGAAGCAGGCTCCCCGCTGAGCAGAGAGCCCGATGCGGGACTCGATCCCAGGACCCTGAGATCATGACCAGAGCCGAAGGCAGCGGCTTAACCCACTGAGCCACCCAGGTGCCCCGGAAACATCACTTTTGATGAGATTAAAACATCACTTTTGATGAGATTATCAGCAATGCCCGACAGATGCGGCACCAATCTTCAGCCAGAGAACTCTCTGGAAGCACTGACAGCCCCCAAGGACTGCCCAGTCTGTGCGCTGCAATGTTGATACCATCACCCTCCCAACCCCACAGGTGACCTCAACAGTGGGGCCGTGGGATGCCCTGCTAGTTAAGAATAACGAAAGAAAATATTTCAATAAGGGATCATTTGACAACCAAAATAAAACTCAAGCATGCAAATGCTAGACCCCTGGCCTAGTCAGTTTTTTATTGCTGCTGTAACAAATTGACTTAAAACAGTGCTAATTTGTTATATATATTTTTAAGATTTTATTTATTTATTTGACAGAGAGAGAGACCACAAGTAGGCAGAGAGGCAGGGAGAGAGAGAGGGAAGCAGGCTCCCTGCCAAGCAGAGAGCCTGATGTGGGTCTCTATCCCAGAACCCTGAGATCATGACCTGAGCCAAAGGAAGAGAGGCTTAACCCACTGAGCCACCCCGGCGCCCCAGTTATCTTTTTTTTTTTTTTTAAGAGATTTTATTTATTTCTTTGACAGAGAGAAAACAAGAGAGCACAGGCAGCGGGAGTGGGAGAGGGAGAAGCAGCCTCTTTGTTAAGCAGGGAGCCCGTTGGGGGACTCAATCCCAGGACCCAGGATCATGACCCGAGCCAAAGGCAGATGCTTAACCGACTGAGCCACCCAGGCGCCCCTTAACAGCACTAATTTGTTATCTTATAGTTCACTGGGATATAGCCAAGTGTTGGAAGGGCTGGTTCCTTCTGGAGGCTTTCAGGGAGAATCCATTTCCTCAGCTTGTCTGCTGTTCCAGGCTGCCTACATTCCTTGCCTCCTTGCCCCTTATCCACACCCATTGTTTCAGCCCTTCAACCTGTTGTTTCCATGGCCCTATTTCCTACTCCTGGCCCGACTCATCCTGCTTCTTACAAGAACTCAGGATTACCTGGGTTACTCAGGATTACCCACCTGACTAATCCAAGATGGCTTCTCCATCTAAATCTCTTATCACCTCTTGACAATCCCTTTTGCCATATAAAGTAACATTGATAGTTTTGGGGATTTGGATATGGACATACTGGGG
The DNA here is from genome assembly GCF_022355385.1 of Mustela nigripes. NCBI lineage: Eukaryota > Metazoa > Chordata > Mammalia > Carnivora > Mustelidae > Mustela > Mustela nigripes. Next base: position 40,775,002 of record NC_081572.1, read on the forward strand.
TGGGGGTTGTTGGGGGGGATCCTATTCAGCCTACTACAGGTGGTGAGACAGAGCTCTGGTGTGCTTCCTCAGTCGGTGGGGGCTTCCTAGCAGGTTACGCAGAGAAAGGAGAGGCTAGGAGATCAAGAAAATCTACTGACATTTGGGATACAACACGGATGCCTGATTATCTTGCCAGCCTCTCAACAGCCGCTGCCTTTTGCTCCAGACTCTGGATTTCCACCTTTATACTTCCTCTTTTTTCCGATTACCTTAATGTCTCTAGCGGTCAAACTGAGTCAGCCAGGCACCACCCTGCACAAGACACTCCTTTTCTGGCAAGTTCTTGTAGCAGGACATTTAATTGGCTGCCATCCAGCCTGTTGAGGGCAGCTTTTGAATAGGGTGCCAGTCCCATCAGCTTAGGTGGGGGGAGCCCGGACGAGGACCCCAAACCTGGCTCTCAGTGCATAGGAACCCCAGACATTTTTCTCTAAAAGGGGATGAGAGTTTTCAGAGATTTCTCAGACTTCTCTCCAAAAACGATGTCAAGAACAGAATTGGGGCAATAATTTCTTGCTTTCTGATTAAAAAAAAAAAACTGACATGTTTGGTGCACCTGCCTGGGTGGCTCAGTGGGTTAAAGCCTCTGTCTTTGGCTCAGGTTATGATCCGAGGGTCCTGGAATCGAGCCCCGCATCGGGCTCTCTGCTCAGCGGGGAGTCTGCTCCCCCCCCCACCCCTGTCTCTGCCTGCCTCTCTGCCTACTTGTAATCTCTGTCAAATAAATAAGTTTTTTTTTAAAACTTAAAAAAAAAACTGACATGTTTATAGGTGCTTATTACCAATAGATTTTAGTTACCATTTACAGAGTCCTCTTAAGGGAAAAGAAATGATAAAAATGTCTAAAAATAAATAAAGGAGGAATGCTTCAGGAATTTAAGGGCTAGTCAGGATGGCCTGTAATCTAATCATAGACACTAAGTGCAGGAGAGGATATGTAAATCACTAAAGGGAAGTCTTCAAGGTCAAAGGCCTTTGTGATAATTTAAATTGTATCAAGCAGCACCTTGGAATTCCCAAGCCTTGAGCTGGCCACGAAAAATAGCCCATGTAGCTTCCAGGACACTGAGTTTAAGTCAGAAATTGTTGGATAAATGTTTACCGCCTTTAATAAAGTGAAGAGCTTTAAGAAAAGAGAGAAGTCGTCTGTAGTGTAGCACAGACACAAACTGACTTCTCTTTAATGGGAGGTGAAGAGCCTGTTAAACTGTATATTCTTGGATTATGTCAGATAATGATAGGTTCAGCCCCTGGATTAGTCATATCATGAATTTCATAATCACTGTGTAATTGACGCAGACCTTTAAACAGTCCTTTCTCCCTGGAAGCTGGTTTACTGCTGGAATTAAATGAACTGTCACTCTCTTTGAGGGGGGAGAAACAGAACCAACTTTTCACTTGGCTCTCCTTGGCCGTAAGGAGGAGCTTTCCAGGACTTAGCAGTTCTCCTCGCCAAGCTGTCCAAGTGAGACGAGCAGATTGTCCTTAGAGATGCAAAGTTTCTCTCTAGGAGAGGGAGCCCAGCAGAGGTAAAGAAAAAATGTTTAACGCCCAGACTGTTAAGAGAAGTAATTAACTATTCTGTGTGTGCATTTCCACTGCATAAATACCAGAGTTTAATAAAGTCTTCATGGAAGTCTTCATGGAGCTTAGGCACACCTACTCTCGCTTGGACTCTGGGGTCAGAAGGACCATTCAAATCCCAGCTTGGCCACTTAGGTACCAGCAGTGTGACTTCCGGTGGATGGGACCAACAGGGGCGCACGTTCCTTAGGAATCCTGTGATGATTAAAAGCGGGTAAAATACGTAAACCTGTCGACTTTTATTACTCATTGTCTCCTCTCGCCACTGGGAACTTTCAAACCCCATCCCGGGTCACATCCCACTTCTCAAATGACCTAGCTGCGTCTCCCTTTGCGGAAACTCGGTTCTGGAAACCGAGTGCTTCAGGTGCTTATTTGGGCTCTCCAGCCTCCCAGAACACTTTGTAACATCTCAACATAAATCTGGGCATTGCCTAAAGCACTCCATTTGGCTTTTGAGGACTTCTCCCCTATATTCTAAGCAACTTTCTATTATTTGAAAGCATCCTCTGTTTGCCTACAATTCCTGGTCTTCTCATTCCTGTCTAGGCCAAAGTCGAGATTGGAGAGGAAATTTCCATCACATTTAGAAAACATGACATGTGGTTAGCTTGGGGGAAGAAAGTGGAGAAGGAATGTTGCCTGTTCCTTTATTTTTTTTTCTCCGTGTAAATTCACACCCTTGTAAATTACCCCCTAACCTTATGCAGTTTCTCAACCTCCTTCTAACTCCCTTTGAATAACACGAATATCTCCTTCCATGCCTCACCCCCTAGATTATTAAGACATTTCAATATAAATGGAACCACCTGTGATGGGATTCTAGCCAGGTGAGTGAGGGCGGATGTGATGTATACCTCTTATAAGCCACAGAATGCTTTACGCAAACATTCACACCCTCTTTCCTTCCTAGTTGGGTACCTGGCTTTTTTAAATTTTTTAAAGATTTTAGTTATGTATGTATTTATTGGAGAGAGGGAGAGAGAAAGAGAGAGAGTGTACGAGCAGGGGAAGGGACAGAAGGAAAAGCAGACTCCCTGCTGAGTGCAGAGCTCAACACTAGGGCTCAATCCCAGGACCCCAAGATCATGACCTGAGCTGAAGGCAGATGGTTAACTGCCCAAGCTACCCAGGCACCCACCCAGTGGGGCACTTGCATGGCACTCGTATAGAAAAGATCTAAGGGAGAATTTTGAGGAGGCCCTCAAAAAGGGGGAGTTATGGAGCCATAAGCTAGAAGGAGCCTAGATCCTTGAATCGCTGTTTGGAGGAGACTGCCCAGGACGGCTGCCCAACCCATTGAGAAGTGAGGGAGAAATGATTCTTCGTCGTGTTAAGCCACAGAGATGTGGGAGTCCTGTGTTATAGCTGCTAGTGTTCATTAACCTTATTCACACATTTTAGAAGTTTCTAGAACAGCGGTGCCTGGGTGGCTCAGTGGGTTAAGCCTCTGCCTTCGGCTCAGGTCATGATCTCAGGATCCTGGGATTGAGTCCCACATCGGGCTCTCTGCTCAGTGGGGAGCCTGCTTCTTCCTCTCTCTCTCTCTGCCTCTCTGCCTACTTGTGATCTCTCTCAATCTGTCAAATAAATAAATAAAACCTTAAAAAATAAGTTCCTAGAACATAACAAGGGCTTACTAAATTCTAGTTTTTACTGATTGGTCAATCAGCTAATATTTATTGAATATTATAGGTATTAGCTCATATATTTCTCACAAGATCTCAGGAAGCAGGGAGCCAGGCTTTGCTCCCTCCTTCCTTTGGGCCTTTATCTACAGTCTTCTCTCTGCCTGACACACTCCTTCCTCCCTTCTTCACACAGTCAACCACTACTCATCCTTAAGATCACAGCTCAAGTGTGGTCTTACAAAAACCTTCCCTGACTCCCTCAACTTAGTCAGTGTCCCCATTACATGACCTCATAGACTCTGAAATTTTGCCTACAGGGTACTTATCACAATTTGTTGTTGCATGACTATTTATGTAATCCTTTGGTGATGTGTCTCTTCCCCACCAAAAAGTAAGGACCATCCTCTCGGACTCATAGTTGTATTTCCTCTACCTAGGCCAGGGCCTGTCACCCAGGATATGCTCAAAAATATTTAACTTGTACATGTATGTGCATGGAGTGGCTCTCACAGGCTGTCTGCCCCTTAGTGGGGTCAAATATCAGGGCTGAGTCTGGTTTTCATCTTTTTTTTTTTTTTTTAAGATTTATTTATTTGACAGAGAGAGAGATCACAGCAGACAGAGAGGCAGACAGAGAGAGAGATGGTTTTCATCTTTGTAAGTTAAGTAAAAACTTAACTTTTCATGGAAGCCCAGAGTCTGGGAAATGATTCAGAATAACCATCCTTATAGGGTTTCTACTTCCTGGCCCTAAAGTCCTTGGAAAAGTAAACTAGTTAATATTCAGAAGCCCATCTGAGGAAGAAAGAAAGAGGATGGTTTTGAGAGGAGTTGACTTTTTCTATGCTCCTTGCTAGATCTTAGTGTCTTAATGGGTGTTTGGTTGTGGTTTGTTGTTTTTTTTTTTCAGCTAGAGATTTTTGCCCCCCATTAGATCCCATCGAAGCCATGCTTAGTGAAAATCATGGAACAAAATAGAAGCTCAACAAACACACGAATAAAAATATCTGTGAATCTTGTTGGGTAAATGACTGGCAAGTGTACTTATGCTTTGGCTCCCTATTTTCTAGAGCCCATGTACATGATTACCTTTTCTTCTTTTCAAGATTTATTTATTTGAGAGAAAGAGCATGCATGAGCTGGGGGAGAGGCAGAGAGCGAGAGAAATCTCAAGCAGACTCCCATCAAGCATGGAGCCTGACACAGGACTCAATCCCAGGACCCTGAGATTGTGACCTGAGCTGAAATTGAGAGTTGGGCGCTAACTGACGGGGCCACCCAGGCGTCCCACATGATTATTATTATTATTTTTTTAACATCACCTGCCCCTGTATCTCTATTTTGGATGTTTGGGAAGAACTAGTGACTGTGAGCCAGGCCCACAAGACTTCAAATTCCTTAAAGTTAGGAATCATCATCATCATCCTCAAAATTTAAATTAAAAAAATTTTTGAATAATAGCATTAGCTATTATTAGCATGATGGCCAACATTGATCGTGTACTTTTCCACACCAGACACTGTGCTGAGCCCTGCACAACTATTTTTTTTTTTTATTTTAAAGAATTTATTTATTTATTTGAGAGAGAGAGATCACATAGGCAGAGAGGCAGGCAGAGAGAGAGGAGGAAGCAGGCTCCCTGCTGAGCAGAGAGCCCGATGTGGGACTCGATCCCAGGATCCTGAGATCATGACATGAGCCGAAGGCAGAGGCTTTAACCCACTGAGCCACCCAGGCGCCCCCCTGCACAACTATTATTTAATTTCATCCTCATAACAACGTTGTGAGTAGCATCCTCATTTTATAGACCAGGAAACAGCCATGGGTACTTCCTGCCCCTGTGTATCTTCAGAACACCTGGTTTCCCTGATCTGTGTTCACCTTCGTGTGAAGGCCAAAAGGGGCGATGTGAGTGCAGCAGGGCCCGCTGTGACTGGGCCAGCGAGAGCCCCATGTTTTGAGTCCAAATTGAAGCTCTAATGGTTGGGGGTGTGTATGGGGAGCCCCTCAGCTGCTGGAGGCCTCCCTGTGTGGCTCTATAAATAGAAATAGGGGCCAACTAGCATCCCTAGATGATGAAAAAGTACACCACACCACTCCCAAAGCCTGCTCCTGACATCCTCATTGGACTCTTTGTTGTTTCTTTCTTTTTTTTTTTTTTAAAGATAATTTTTTTTTTAAGATTTTATTTATTTGAAAGAAAGCAAATGAGAGACCATGAGCAGGGGGGATGGGCAGAGGGAGAAGCAGACTCTCTGCTGATCAGAGAGCCCAATGCAGGACTGGATCCCAGGATCCTGGGATCATGACCTGAGCTGAAGGCAGCCGCTTAACCAATGGAGCCACCCAGGCGCCCCTAAAATATAAAATCTTTTAAGGCCTCAGAAAAACTTGAAAATGGCTGTATGCAATAAGACACCTACATTACAGCTATCCAGGGTCACTGTGACACACATGACCAAGCTTACAAAGACACTCAAGGTCAGAAGACACAACAGACTTGGCCATAGCACCTTGAATTCACCTTCCATCAGAGTGGCTCCCTCTAAGCAGGATAGGGTTAGTTTTAGGGCAAGTGAGGTGTTCTGTTCGCCCTACCCCACTATATGGCAGTCAACCTCTTCTAGATGGTTTTCAGTCTATTCTGCTATTATAAAAGTTTGGCTTATATAGAATTTTTCTTTTAACTCCTTACTGTGAAAAATTTCAAACATAAAGTTGCAAGAATAATACAATGAACACCCATATGCCCACCACCAGAATTCAACCATTGTTAACATTCTATTTGTTCCATATCTATGGTACATTTTTTGCTGAAGCCTCCTCCGAAAAATAAGGACATCTTCTGTGACAGACCAAAGACGACAAATGCCATTATCACCTAGAAATTAACATCATTCCCCAATATCGTTTATATTTTTTTATTTTTTAAGATTTTTTAAAAAATGTATTTATTTGGGTGCCTGGGTGGCTCGGTGGGTTAAGCCGCTGCCTTCGGCTCTGGTCATGATCTCAGGGTCCTGGGATCGAGGCCTGCATCGGGCTCTCTGCTCAGCAGGGACCCTGCTTCCCTCTCTCTCTCTCTGCCTGCCTCTCTGTGTACTTGTGATCTCTCTCTGTCAAATAAATAAATAAAATCTTTTAAAAAAATTTATTTATTTGACAGAGAGAGATCACAAGTAGCAGAGAGGCAGGCAGAGAGAGGGGGGGGGAAGCAGGCTCCCCACCAAGCAGAGAGC
>NC_081572.1:40781897-40810180 GCF_022355385.1 Mustela nigripes
AATAAATAAATAAAATCTTTTAAAAAAATTTATTTATTTGACAGAGAGAGATCACAAGTAGCAGAGAGGCAGGCAGAGAGAGGGGGGGGGAAGCAGGCTCCCCACCAAGCAGAGAGCCCGATGCGGAGCTCCATCCCAGGACCCTGAGATCATGACCTGAGCCGAAGGCAGAGGCTTAACCTACTGAGCCACCCAGGCCCCCCCAATATTGTTTTATGCGATTTTTTTTCAGCTTAATCCTCAGAAAGTCATCTAGAGATGCTGCTTTTTTCTGAACCAGGATCCAACCAAGGGTCATATGCTTTTTTTTAAATTAATTTTTAAATTAACATATAATGTATTATTACCCCAGAGGTACAGGTCTGTGAATTGCCAGGTGTACACACTTCACAGCACTCACCATAGCGCATACCTCCCCCAATGTCCATAACCCAACCACCCTCTCCCTACCCACCTCCCCCCAACAACCCTCAGTTTGTTCTGTGAGATTACGACTCTCTTATGGTTTGTCTCCCTCCCAATCCCATCTTGTTTCATTTTTTCCTTTCCTCCCCCCAAATCCCCCACATTGTCTCTCAACTTCCTCATATCAGGGAGATTATATGATAATTGTCTTTCTCTGGTTGACTTATTTCACTCAGCATAATACCCTCTAGTTCCACCCACGTCATTGCAAATGGCAAGATATCATTTCTTTTGATGGCTGCATAGTATTCCATTGTATATATATAAAGGGTCATATGCTCTGAAGCAGGCTGGGGCTAGGGTGAGGTGAGTTAAAGGAACACCAGAAACTCAGTATTCAAGCAACATACTGGTTTAATGCAATATTCAAAAAAAAATCAAGATGGCAAACTATAACCTATATAGGCCAGCTGCCCGTTTTTGTAAATGAAGTTTTATTGTGTTGGGATTAGGGTGAGCGCTGCAGGACTGTGTCAATGCAGGACCTTCATTTGTACTTCTGATACGGTTGTTCATCCTGGAATTTTTTTATATTAATTTGGATTTTAAAAAAAAATATTGCATTCAAATATTTCCTTGATTATGGAGTCTTTTGGCAACCTCTTAAATTTTACAGTCAAGGCAAGTGCTCACTCACTCCACCCTGATCCTGGCCTTGCTCTTAGCTCTCATTTAACCCAGGACAAGCCTCCCTTACTTATTACTGACTTTGACTCTTTTTATTCTTTCATTAAACATTTATGGAGCACACAGCCAGCCAGCCAGACAAAACTCCCTGCAGATAAAATTAAAACCCCTGATAGAAGGAAGAAGCATTCTAATATTGGACACGACATTGTAATATACAGAAAGAGCGACAACGTGACCCAGAACCAGGACGGGGAAAGGCGGAGGGACGTCTTCCGCACCCACAGCCGGCTGAGGATCTTACTGGAAATTAGGATCCAAAATAAAGGATCCTTCTGTGGCTCCTTTTAGCACCTTCTCCCATCTTTTTCTGCTCCCCTTTGCCATCACATTCTCCCAAGAATACAACTTGGACCTCTCCAGGAGACCACACTGGTTGTCTAGATTTGGGCTACTCGTTCTGGGGCAGAGGACGTCCAGTGTGAGCAGTATAAAGGGTACTGCAGCATCTCATGAGGGACCCAAACCTTATTGCTCCATGTTTAGGGATCTCTAATTTCAGGGACTCTGAGTCAATATGCAGACTGGACTCAGAGAGGGACAACTCTATTGACAGTAGAGCCAATACAGAGGGGACTAGAGACTCAGTTGAGGCCATGACCCAGCTGCGGGATTCCTAGTAGGTAATAAATTTTTTTCATTTTATGAAACAATATGGGTGTCTTGCCCAAAATTAGCTTATGTGTTGAGAACCCTCAGGGATTAAATATTGTTTATAACAAAACTTATCATTTAATTTTTATTTAAGGACCACCTGGGTGGCTCAGGGGGTTAAGTGTCTGCCTTTGGGTCAGGTCATGACCCCCCGGGTTCTGGAATCGAGCCCCACATTGGGCTCCCTGCTCAGCAGAGAGCCTACTTCTTCCTCTCCCTCTGCTGCTCCCATTGCTTGTGCACTCTCGCTCTCTCTCTCTGTGGCAAATAAATAAATAAATAAATAAAATCTTTTTAAAAAAATAAAAATTTTGTTTAAAATTTTTTTCTGTTTTTGGGCACCTGGGTGGCTCAGTGGGTTAAAGCCTCTGCCTTCGGCTGAGGTCATGATCCCAGAGTCCTAAGATCAAGCCCCACGTCGGGCTCTCTGCTCAGCAGGGAGCCTGCTTCCTCCTCTTTCTCTCTCTGCCTACCTCTCTCCCTACTTGTGATCTATGTCTGTCAAATAAATAAATTTTTAAAAATCTTTAAAAAAATTTGTTTTGTTTTAAAATAACTAGATTTACAGAAAAGTTGCAAAGATTGGCCATATAATCTTTATTAGTTTCTTCTACCGTTAAAATCTTATGTAACCAGGATGCATTTGTCAAAAATGAGACATTGACACGGATACAGGAATATTAGCTAAACTGCAAACTCTATTCCAGTTTCTCTGGTTTGGGCATTACCATCCTTTCTCTGTTTCAGGATCCTACATTACATTTAGTAAGTTCATTCCTTCCTTCCTCTTTCTCTCTCTCTCTCTTTTTTTTTTTTTTTTTTTTAAACAATTCTTTTTTTTTTTTTTTTTTTTAAGATTTTTATTTATTTATTTGACAGAGAGAGATCACAAGCAGGCAGAGAGGCAGGCAGAGAGAGAGGAGGAAGCAGGCTCCCCACTGAGCAGAGAGCCCGATGTGGGCCTCGATCCCAGGACCCTGAGATCATGACCTGAGCCGAAGGCAGCAGCTTAACCCACTGAGCCACCCAGGCGCCCTCTCTTTTTTTTTTTTAAGAATTTATTTATTTATTTGTCAGAGAGAGGGAGAGCACAAGTAGAGCGGCAGGCAGAGAGAGAAGCAGGTTCCCTGCTGAGCAGGGAGCCTGATGCAGGACTCGATCCCAGGACCCTGGGGATCTGAGCCAAAGGCAGACGCTTGACCAACTGAGCCACCCAAATGTCCCTCAACCTCCAATACTTTCAAATTAAATAATGTCATCTACTGTTCTTGGAGAACGATTATTAATGGAATACATCTTGGCATGCTGATGGCAATGGTTTTTGCCTGACGAGTTTCTATTTCCCTTCTCCAGGTAGCATAATCGTGATCTTGCTCTTTGCCAGAAGGCTCGGTGGCATGGTCAGGCATGATGACTTTTTCTCCCTATACCAAGGGGTAGCAGGTAACTGGTGCTGGGCCCACCATCCTCTCTCCTCTCTGTGTGAGAATAAGGGCAGAAAGGGGAAGGAACTGACCTCTCTTGATAGCCATGTCCTGACGTCCTAACCTTTAGCTCCTGCCACTTCCTTCCCCAGAGCCACTCTGGTTCTTGTCCCCATTACCATGGCGACTTCTGTATTCTCTTACTGGCCTCACATCTTTCCTTTGAGTTCTGCTTCCCTCCCTGCCCCTTATTAGTGAAGGACAACAGAGAATCCTATTTGATATAACAAATTATTTTAACTCAAAGGCCTCAGGGGACATGTCAATCCCAGGAAAATATTTAATATTGCATTCTACTTTTCCTCAGCACCAGCCTGTTGCATAGAAAGAAAAAGCCCTTGTGTGTTCACTATACACACATATATTTGAGTGTCCACTCAAATTCTAAAAAGTTTTTAATAAATAATTTCTTTTAAAAAGACCCTGGTGCAATCATGTCTATAAAAGAGCCTCTCGGGGCACCTGGGTTGCTCAGTGGGTTAAGGCCTCTGCCTTCAGTTCAGGTCATGATGATCTCAGGGTCCTGGGATCGAGCCCCGCTTCAGGCTCTCTGCTCAGCGGGGAGCCTGCTTCCTCCTCTCTCTCTCTCTGCCTGCCTCTTTGGCTACTTGTGATCTGTCAAATAAATAAATAAACCCTTAAAAAAAAAAATGCTTCCTCTTAAAAAAAAAAAAAAAGAGCCTCTCCACCTCTCTATCTGAAAGAGATTGCTGAGTTTTGAGAGGATGTCTCCAGTTCTAGAAAAATCTGTGGGGAAGAAAAAAAGTAGAGAGAGACCCCACCAAATAAATGCCCTCAGCTGCTTTTGGAACCAAGATGCTTCCTGCCCTTTTCTGGATACCTTTTGAGGACTGACATTAGGATGGACACCTGGGGACTGTGGTGCCAGAGAGATCTGGTGAGAGCTGTGGCTGCTTGTTCCACATAAAACCACAGGTAAATCACTCACCATCTCTGAACACAAGGTTTCTTCCCAGCAAAGTGGAGGGTGATGATAATGTCACTTCCCAAAGTTGTGAGCATTGGAGAATCATGCTTTCAGGGTCCTGGCACACTGTAGACCCTCACCTTGGATGTGCCCAGTTCTTTGGACTGTTGCAGTGGAATTACTTCGACAAAGGGGTTGAGGTGGCTTGCCTAAGGAACCGATTTGTCTATCGGGTTACATTTGGGGTCCAGGCATCAGAAGCTGGTTGACTATTTGTAGGACACTGAGCAGTTTGGAGACCTGGGGCCACTTGCCTCTTTAATATTTGAATGTTTGTGTGGCCAGCAGCTCAGAAGAGAACCAAGCATATTTGCATCATATCCCCCAGAGAGTTCCACAGCTCAATGAGAAGGAAGAACTGGGTCTCAACACCAAATATGAAACCACAGGACCTCTCCAGAGACCCTAGCAGCCAATTCCACCCATGATCACAGAAGGTGCCAAGGAGCTCTGCATGTTCAGGGAATTCCTTAGACCCCTAACACAGCTGCATTGTAGAGCCAGTTCCCTGAATATAGGTTGTTTTCTCATATTTCTGTAAAGGAGGCTTATTTGGCCTGGATATCCTTCCCATGCATAATGCATCAGAAAAGGGCCATCACTGGGGTTGTGCAGTGTACAACCTGCACAACTATACACAGCAGCCCTAGGTTAAAAAAAAAATGGATTCCAAGGGTCAGAGAAATTTGAGCCTAAATCCCATTTCTGCCATTTATTCTCAGTAAAACCATGAGTAAATTGACCTTTCTAAATCTCACTTTCCTCATTTATGAAGTTGGAATAATTATGGATAGTGGGTACCTCTTAGAGGTATTGTGAGGAGTAAAATAAAATAATATATATGTAAAGATTTTAACACAGTGCCTGGCACATAGTACATGCTTTTTAAAAAAAAATATCTTATTTATTTATATATTTATTTGAGAAAGAGCACACACGAGCACTAGTCAGGGGGCAGGACAGAGGGAGAAGAAGACTCCCCACTCAACAGGGAGCCCAACCACACACAGGGCTTGATCCCAGGACCCTAGAATCATGACCTGATCTGAAGGCAGCCGCTTAACCAACTAAGCCACACAGGCCCCCCAAGAACATGCTTAATGAAATCTATAAGAATACTTTTTACTCTCCATGGCTAGCTTTTAGTACACCTTTAAGATCAGCTTCTGTGTCTCCTCTCCTGGAAGACTTTCCTAATTCCCGATCAAACAAGGTCAAATGCCCCTCCTCTGTGCTACTGTCTCCTCCTGTGCTGCCTCCCAGAACTATGACCTCTTGACATCAGGGACTGCCTTTCGCATTATCTGGGATAATGCCTGGCACCTAGTAAGCACTCACTGAACGCTAGCTGAAGAAATAAATGACTTGGGCGCCTGGGTGGCTCAGTGGGTTAAGCCGCTGCCTTCGGCTCAGGTCATGATCTCAGAGTCCTGAGATCGAGTCCCACATTGGGCTCCCTGCTCAGCGGGGAGCCTGCTTCCCTCTCTCTCTCTCTCTGCCTGCCTCTCCATCTACTTGTGATTTCTCTCTGTCAAATAAATAAATAAAATCTTTAAAAAAAAAAAAAAAGAAAGAAATGAATGACTCCATGCTGCCTTCAGGGGGAGCCCAAGGGAAAAGGGGGCTCTTATTTTCTGGAGGTGGAAGCCCATGATAGGAGAAAGAGGCAGAGAAATGGGGAAGGAGAGCCAGGACTGGACACTTGCCAACGGCAGGTCAGCTCCTTCCTGTGGTCATTTTCTGGGTGGAAGAAACACTAAGTGAAACCTTGTACCAAGCTGTACCTAAGAAGATAAACAAGCCAAGGGTTCCACGGACACAATGGCCCGATTCTTCCTGACTGGGGAAGGTGGGAACCATGGGGAACCAGACAAACATCCCCTTCCAATTTCCTTCCGTCCATGCTCAGCTCCGTTATGCCTTCCCCCAACCCCACTCTCCACCCCTCTCCCCCCACCCCCCCACCAAGGCCAAGGCTGCTTCAAATCCGGTGAGATCTCTGAAGGCTGGCTGGAGCCACAGCGAGTCTGAATCACCCCTAACCACAATGGCCTTAGAATGACAGAGGCTTTCTGTTTCCAGGGTGTGTTCTAAAGTGGGTTTTGTTGGTGGCACAGTTTGCTTCCACGTGGCCCCTGCCAACCGGGAGCTGAGATTCGCAGTTTGTGTAGATTGAATTATTGAACTTCAAAACGCCCATGAAAAATGGTAAAAACAAAACAACAGCGACCGTGCAAAGCTGGGGTGGGGTGGGGGGGAAGCAGAGGGAAAGATGTGGTTTAACAGGAGCACGTGTGACAAATGATTTCGCAGCCCAGACGCCCGGAGGCTCAGCATGAGTCAGCTGAAGGATGTGGGTGCCAAGAAAACCTCAGGCAAGCCTGGACCCCATGGAGGCTTCCAGAAAAAGAAAGGTGAGGGCTAACTCTACTCCACGCTGGTCAGACCACCCTGGAGGAGGTTTGGATCTGTCTGCATGTCCCATTGTGAGAGGAAAGGGTGTGTCCTGAGTGCAGTTACCAAGCTGGGGGTTGGGGGTGGGGCTTGGAGGGACTCAAAAAGGTGTCTAAAGTTGGACTAGAAGAAGAGATGAGTGACTTGGAGAATAAAGGGCTTGGGGTGAGGGGTGAGGAGGGAGGTCTGGTCCCTATAACTTCTGCCTGGAAGGCCTCCTCTTCTTGCCTGCCTCATGAACTCCTATTCATCCCTTAGGCTTCGGCTGTCCCACCTCTTCTGCCTCCTCTTCCTAGGAACCTTCCCTCCCCTCTCTAAGTAGAACCAACCATGCCTCCGTGGAGATGCCCTCCCTCTGTGTCTGGGGTCAGGTCTTTTTATTGCATTACCACTTGTACGGGAGACATTGGTTGAGCAGTGACCCCATTCTATTTCTCTCTGCAACCCTAGTGCTTGGCGTAGTGACTCCTTCAGCTGATGTCTGACTGATTAAACTACTAGAGTGAAAACTGGCACCGAACATTCTGACCACGAGGAGGAGAGATTGTATTCTTTCTATGTGGCTTGAAAAGACGGAACTGGGAAAGAGGGCAGAGATGACAAGAAGGTGGATTTTAGCTCAAAACTAGGAAGTACTTAATAATAATGATGCTATCTTTGCTGAGCCTTTCCATCACGTGTGGCCATATAGCAAGTTACTCCAAAACTTAGTAGCCTGTAACAACAACAAACATTTGATATCTCACAGAGTTGGTGGAGGGTCAGGAATTCAGGAGTGGCTTAGAAGAGTGGTTCTGGCTTGGGGTCTCTCATGCGCTTGTGGCCTAGATCCCAAATGGGACTGCACTCATCTGAAGGCTTAACGGGGGCCGGAGGATCTGCCTCAAGATGGCACACTCACATGGCTGCTGGCAGGAGGCGTTGGTTCCCGGATGTGGAATCTCAAATACATAGAGTGTTTGAATGACCTCATGACATGGTAGCTGGTTTACACCAGAGGAAGTGATCTGAGAAAGAAAACAAAGAGGAGGCTGCAATGTCTTTTACCAACTAGCCTCAGATGTCAGACTAGCCTCTGTCAGTTCTATAATACTCTGTGTCAAGGCGCTGGTCTGGCTCAGTAGGCAGGACTTGCGACTCTTGGTCTCCAGGTTGTGAGTTCAAGCCCCATGATGGGTATATAGGGATTACTTAAAAATAAGTTCTTAAAAATAAAAACCAGAGGCACCTGGGTGGCTCCGTCATTAAGCATATGCCTTCGGCTCAGGTCATGATCACAGGGTCCTGGGATCAAGCCTCTCATTGGACTCCCTGCTCAGTGGGGAGCCTGCTTCTCCCTCTCCTGCTTCCCCTGCTTCTGTTCCCTCTCTTGCTGTCTCTCTCTCTCTCTGTGTCAAATAAATAAATAAATAAATAAATAAAAATCTTAAAAAACAAACAAACAAACCAAAACACCCTGGTGGATTATTTACAGCTCCTGTAAGGGTAGGAAAAATAATTTTTTAAAAAATAAAAAAATAAAATAAAAACCAACTGTGTGAGACAAGACTACACATAGGCATGGATACTAGGTGGTAAGAACCACTGTGGTCACCTTGCAGGTGGGCTGGTGCACTGAGCACTAGCCTAGTAGCAGCCACCATGCTGGCTGTCCAGGCCCAGATCTCTCCTGTCATCACCACCACAGCTTGGGAAGATGGCATCTTGTTATCTCCCTTTTATTATGTATTTATTTTGGCTTTCTTTTTAAAAAATTTCTTTCTTTCCTTCTTTCTATTTATTGATTTACTTATTTGACACAGAGTGGGAGAGAGCACAGCAGGGGGAGTAGCAGAGAGAGAAACAAGGGGAAGTAGACTCCCTACCAAGCAGGGACCCTGATGTGGGGCTCAATCTCAGAACCCTGGGATCATGACTTGAGCCAAAGGCAGACACTTAGCAACTGAGCCACTCAGGTGCCCCTATTTTGGTTTTCCAAGTACTTTAATTTTTGTCCAGAAGTGGTGTCTGCCTCAGTCAGTAGAGCATATGACTTTTGATCTCAGGGTCATAGTTTGAGCCCCACATTGGGCATGGAGATTACTTTAAAAAAGAAAAGAAAAGAAAACATTAATTTCCATCACAGAAACAATACATGTATTAGTACATAGATCATAAATCAATATAAGCAATTTCCTAAGCATTTTAGAGTTTATTTATTGGAAATCTGATTGTCTGTGTATACCTCACTGTCCTCTGCAGGGAGAGCTGATGGTGTATCTTCAAATTCCCATTGCCTAGATAAGGAAACCAAAGCACATAGATGTTAATGAACTTGTCTGTGGTCACCTCCCTGGAAAGTCTCTGAGCTTTGCTTTAAATTTATTTTATTTTTTTTTAAGATTTTATTTATTTATTTGAGAGATAGAATGAGAGGAGAGAACATGAGGGGGAGAGGTCAGAGGGAGAAGCATACCCCCTGCCAAGCAGAGATCCCGATGTGGGACTAGATCTTGGGACTCTAGGATCATGACCTGAGCCGAAGGCAGTTGCTTAACCAACTGAGCCACCCAGGAGCCCCTGAGCTTTGGTTTAAACCTAAAAACCCAGTCATTACTTTTTGTGCCAGATTTTGCTGCATGTGCTGCCTCATGGGTCTCCACTGGTCCAGCAAGCTGGAGCGATTGTGCTCGATCCTGGCTGCATGTCAGCTGCAGTTGGGGAGCTTTACAGATGCCTGATGCCTGAGCCTAAACTCTGGGGATTCTGATCTAATTGGTCTGGAATATGATTCTGTTCTGCAGGGTCAAAACACTGCCAACACTGGTTGGGAGTCCGATGATGCCTTCCTTCCAAATATTGCATTATCACCTGGGCTAAATGGGACATGTATTACCAAGCAACTGGGGACTCAAATATAATTTGTACATGAGTTCCTAATTGTTATCTTGGGTCCTGTGGAGGTCTGAGCTTATCTTGAAAGGCAAGAAGATGTTGAATAAGCTAGGAAGGAGGTGTAGTCCAGCAAGAACGAAAGACTCAGGAGACACCTAATGCCAGGATAGAATTTCAGAAATATAAATTATTAACAAGGGGCTCTTTACAGAAGTCCTCTCTCAGCTTCTCTCCCAGACTATCCCTCCTCCCCCACCCTGCATCCACATCCCCAGTTCCTACTCACTGTCCACTGTGGTCAGAGACATTTTTCTTGATGCAGATACAAAGAATAAGCAAGAAAGGGCCACAGGGCAAAGAGTTGCTGGAACCACAGGTCCCCATGGAGGCAGGGGAGAGAGAGAGAATTCCTTTTAAATTAATTCTTGGTTGTCGTCCTCTGCTTCTTGATCATGACATTGCCCTTAAGTTGAACCATGAGACCATGCTGTCAGTTGGTCCTTATAAGCATAGGAAGACTGGTTGAAGCTTCTCTGTGGCTTTTCTGTGAAATCACACTGCACCTGTGTACCCTGCTCATCAGTGTAAGCACAAAGTTGCTATTAACACCAGTTCTGGAGGCAGAATGGTATGATGTCCGTTCATCAGAAAATGTTGACTGAGGGACTGGGCCGGGCACCAATCAGGACATTAAAATGAAGCCATGAACCAAGGAAAGAGCTTGTTTTCATGGACATCTCCAGAGAGCAAAGCAGATCCTCTCTAATGTAACATGACTGATATCAGAATCCTCAACAGGACCCTCAAGAAAAGACTAGAGAGATGTTTTCAAGGTGTTGAAAGAAACAATTTTGACCCTGGAATTTCATATCCAGCTAAGATATCTTTTAAAGGAGGGAGTGAATTGAAGAGTGTCAGGTACCAAGAGGCCCTCAGAAGATTCCCCATGCAAAGACCTGCTTTGAAGACAGTGCTGGAGGGAAGTTCTCCAGCAAGGAGAAAAATAAAGCCGGAGAATGTTTTGAGATGCATGGCGTGGAAATAGGTTAGCCAACGGGCACCTAGGTGGCTCAGTCAGCCAAGTGTCTGCCTTCAGCTTGGATCATGATCCCAGGGTCCTGGGATTGAGCCCTACATCAGGCTCCCTGCTCAGGAGGAGCCTGCTTCTCCCTCTCCCTCTGCTGCTCCCCCCGACTCTCACTCTCTTTCACTATCTCTCCCTCTTGCAAATAAATAAATAATACCGTAAAAAAAAAAAAAAAAGGAAGTAAGTAAGCCAAGTCCTTTGCTATGTAAATAAATGATGACAAAAAAAGAAAAATACTGGGCACCTGGGTGGCTCAGTTGGTTAAGTGACTGCCTTCAGCTTGGGTCATGATCCCGGAGTCCTGGGATCAAATCCTGCATCGGGCTCCCAGCTCCACAGGGAGTCTGCTTCTCCCTCTGACCTTCTCCTCTCTCACACACTCTCTCATTCCCTCTCTCTCAAATAAATAAAAATAAAATCTTAAAAAAAAAAAAAGAAAAGAAAAAGACTATAATAAGCCACAACCCAAATTCTAGGCGATACTAAAAGCAGAAATGAAAAGACCAGAGCTAGTGAAACATATCTTGGATGTATCTCTTTGTGAGAAAACAAATAGATATTGATAAGTCTAAGTAGTTAAATGAAGATGAGTATACATAATATGATGAGGAGTTAACCCCAGAAAAAAAGAAATAGAATTATGACTTTTCCAAACAGCAGAAGAAAATCTGTTCTATCCAATGATAGGTGGAGAAGTAAAAAAGAAACAAGATGAAGGTATGAAATAGATAACATGAAATTAGGGGCACCTGGGTGGCTCAGTCGGTTGAGCGTCTGTCTTCAGCTCAGGTCATGATCCTGGGGTCCTGGGATAGAGCCCCGAGTTGGGCTCCCTGTTCGGTGGGGAGTTAGCCTCTCCTGCCTCTCCCCCTGCTTATACTCTCTCTGTCAAATGAGTAAATAAAATTTAAAAACAACCATGAAATTAAATAGTAGTTAGTCTTAATATGCTTGTGATTACCACTTATGTAAACGGGATAATTCACCAATAGATTCTCAAATTGGATTTTTCTTTTCTTTTATTATTTTATTTTTTTATTAACATATAATGTATTATTAGCCCCAGGGGTACAGGTCTGTGAATCGCCAGGTTTACACACTTCACAGCACTCACCATAGCACATACCTTCCCCAATGTCCATAACCCAACCACCCTCCCCTCAGCAACCCTCAGTTTTTTTTCATGAGATTAAGAGTCTCTTATGGTTTGTCTCCCTCCCAATCCCATCATGTTTCATTTATTCTTCTCCTACCCCCCAAACTCTCCACGTTGCCTCTCAACTTCCTCATATCAGGGAGATCATATGATAGTTGTTTTTCTCTGATTGACTTATTTCGCTAAGCATAATACTCTCTAGTTTCATCCACATTGTCGCAAATGGAAAAATTTCATTTTGATGGACAGATTGGATTTTAAAAATAATTTAGCAATTCCAGGAATGCAAGGGTGGCTCAGAATTGGTAAATCAATCAACATTATACACCGCATTTACAAGAGAAGGGATAAAAACCATATGATCAGGCACCTGGATAGCTCAGTTGGTTGAGCGTCTGACTCTTGGTTTCAGTTCAGGTTGTGATCTCAAGGTCTTGAGATGGAGCCCTATGTCAGGCTCTGTGCTCAGGCAGGAGTCTGCTTAAGGCTCTCCCTCTCCCTCTCCCTTTGCCCCTTCCCCCTCCAAGATGCTTGCTCTCTAAATAAATAAATAATAAAATAAAAAGTTTTTTTTTTTTTTTAAGATTTTATTTATTTATTTGACACAGAGAGAGAGAGAGCAGGAAGAGTGGTAGGCAGAGGGAAAAGCAGGCTACCCACAGAGCAGGGAGCCTGATGCAGCACTAGATCCCAGAACCCTGGGATCATGACCTGAGCTGAAGGTAGACGCTTAACCAACTGAGCTACCTACGTGCCCCCAGAATCTACACATCTTTTTTGAAAGTACATGTAAGACAGTCACTAAAATTGCTTGTGAATTAGACTCTAAAGAAAACTTTGGTGAAGTTCAAAGAACTAAAATCATGCAGACCTCTATGATTACAATGTGAAAAACTTAAAGATCAATTCCAAAAGTTAGCTTAAAAAGTCCCAGATGGAACTACAACTAAACCTAAAACGTGTCTAAATAACTCTTCAGATAAAAAGAAAAGTCATAAGGGGAATTCTTAAATACTTAGAACTGAATGAAAGCCCTTTGTGTCTAAAAGTATCTAAAGCTAGGGGTACCTGGCTGGCTCAATTGGTAGATCAGGGGATGCTTGATCTCAGGGTTGTAAGCTCAAGTCCCACACTAGGTGTAGAGACCACTTAACAATAAAAATACAACAGTCTTAAAAGATATCTGGCTGGGGTGCCTGGGTGGCTCAGTTGTTAAGTGTCTGCCTTCAGGGGCACCTGGGTGGCTCAGTGGGGTAAAGCCTCTGACTTCGGCCCAGGTCGTGATTCCAGGGTCCTGGGATTGGGCCCTGCATTGGGCTCTCTGCTCAGCGGGGAGCCTGTTTCCCTTCCTCTCTCTGCCCGCCTCTCTGCCTACTTGTGATCTCTGTCTGTCAACTAAATAAATAAATAAATAAATAAATATTAAAAAAAAAAATAAAAAGGCGTCAGCCTTCAGCTCAGGTCATGGTCCCAGGGTCCTGGGATCAAGCCCCACATCGGGCTCTCTGCTCAGCGGGAAGCCTGAATCTCCCTCTCCCACTTCTCGTGTTTGTGCTCCCTCTCTCGCTGTGTCTCTCTCTGAAAATAAATAAATAAAATCTTAAAAAAGAAGGTACCTGGCTATAATTAGAGGGGAATTTATAGATATAAATACATTAATAAGAAAACCGGATGGGGTGCCTGACTGGCTCAGTTGGTGGGGTGTGTGACTCCTGATTTGGGGGATGTGGGTTTGAGTCCCGTGTCAGGTGTAGAGATTACTTAAAAATAAAATCTTAAGGGGTGCCTGGGTGGCTCAGTGGGTTAAAGCCTCTGCCTTCGGCTCTGGTCATGATCCCAGGGTCCTGGGATCAAGCCCCACATCGGGCTATCTGCTCAGTGGCGAGCCTGCTTCCTCCTCTCTCTCTCTCTCTCTGCCTGCCTCTCTGCCGACTTGTGATCTCTGTCAAATAAATAAATAAAATCTTAAAAAAAAAACTTAAATAAAAACAAAACTTGAACTTTTTAAAGAATGAGCTATGTTTAGCTGAAAATTTAGAAACAAAATGAAGTGAAACAATAGATTAAGCCTAAAGAAGCAAGGTGGAATGGGATAATAATCCTTGAAGTAGAGAACAGACTATAATGGAGGATTTTAATAAAACCAAAGCCATTAATTCTTGGAGAGACCAAGGAAACTCAAAGCACTGCTTCACAGAACAAAAAAGACATAGTATACAGACAAAACAGGGATTTAAAAATCAACAAAAAATTACAAACTATATCCCAGTAAAGGTTAAAATCTAGATAATGACAAATTTCTAGAGAAGTTTAAAATGACAAAATTGGCATAAGAATCAACAGAAAAGATGAATGTACCAATAAAATGAAAGAAAATAAGTTGGTGGGGCACCTGGGTGGCTCAATTGCTAAGCATCTGCCTTTGGCTCAGTTCATGATCCTGGGGTCCTGGGATCGAGCCCTGCATCAGGCTCCCTGCATGGCAGGAAGCCTGCTTCTCCCTCTCCCACTTCCTCTGTTTTGTGTTCCCTCTCTCACCATCTGCCAAATAAATGAATAAAATTTAAAAAAAAAGAAAGAAAGAAAATAAGTTTGTAATCAAGATGTTCTCCTCCATCCCCCAAACTCTCTGGCCTTGGTATTTCCATAGATAAGTTTTATCAGACTCTCAAGGAATATAACCCCTATCTTATGCAAGTTGTTCCAGAAAACAGAAATAGAGAGAAAGTGACCCAAGTCACTTTGTGAAACTGGTAAAAACTTGATTCTAAAATCACATAGAACAATAAAATAAAATAAAATTATAGCCTCATTTTACTTATGAACAAAGATGGGAAAATTCAAATACAACATTAGGAAAAAAATACAAAAGAGGACAAAAAGTAGGGTCTATTAAGTAATGGGACAGTTTGACATCAGAAAATTAATCAATAGAAAGAGAAACATGTAATTAGTAGATACAGAGAACACATTTGGTAAAGTTCAACAGGTATTTAAGACTTAAAAGAAAACTACCAGAAAATTAGGAGTAGAATATCCTTAACTCCCTATCTAAAAACCTACAGAAATACAGCATATTTAGTAGAGAAATTTCAGGCACATTTGCTTTAAAATGGGGGGGAAAACAAAGATGCTCACTGTCAAAGATACCTTTAATCGTAGGACTTGAGGTCTTTGCCATCATTATAGGGAACAAAAAATGAATCCGAGGTCTAAGGATTGTTAAGGAAGAGAAAATTTTACTATTAAGAGAGTTCACTGGGGCGCCTGGGTGGCTCAGTGGGTTAAAGCCTCTGCTTTCAGCTCAGGTCATGATCTCAGGGTCCTGGGATCAAGCCCCGCATCGGGTTCTCTGCTCAGTGGGGAGCCTGCTTCTCCCTCTCTCTCTGCCTGCCTCTCTGCCTACTTGTGATCTCTCTCTGTCAAATAAATAAATAAATAAATGTGTATATATATGTATATATATATATATATATATATAGAGAGAGAGAGAGAGAGAGAGAGAGAGTTCACCAAGGTCAACAAGTAAATGATCACTTAAAAAATTAGTAGTGCTCCTCCTCACTAGAGTGGTAAATTATTCAAAATGATCTCTAATAAGGAATACCTGGGTGACTCAGTCGGTTAAATGTCTGCCTTCAGCTCAGGTCATGATCATAGGATCCTCGGATCAAGTCCTATGTCCCAAGGCTGGGCTCCCTGCTCTGTGGGGAGTCTGCGTCTCCCTTTCCTTCTACCCCTGCCCCCTGCTTGTGCTTTCTCTTTCTCTGTCAAATGAATGGGTGAGATCTTGAAAACAAAACAAAACAAAATAAAACAAAACAGAAAGACTGCTGAACACTGCCTAAAGCTCTGACTTCCAGAATTGGGAGTAGTAAAACAGTTGTATTCATTCACTAAGTTTTAGGGTGGTTTATTACATAGTCATACACAATTGATGATACATTACAATAAATAATGAAAAAATAAGGATAAATGTATATCACAGTAACAACAGAAATTATCACGAATCTTGGAATTAATCTAAAAATGCAAAAAATCTTTATGAGGAAAAATTTTAAACTATTAGAAGGATGTAGAGAAAGGAAGAAAGAAAGAAAGAGAAGGAAGGAAGGAAGGAAGGAAGGAAGGAAGGAAGGAAGGAAGAAGAAACTGTCAAATTGGGGCGCCTGGGTGGCCTGGTCAGTTGAGCATCTGCCTTTGGCTCAGGTCATGATCCCAGGGTCCTGGGATCAAGCCCCATATCGGGCTTCCTGCTCAGGGGGTGCCTGCTTCTCCCTCTCTTCCCCACTTAGGCTCTCTCTTTCTGTCTCTCTCTCTCTCAAATAAATAAATAAAATCTTAAAAAAAAAAACACACACACACAACTGTCAAATAGTTTTCTAAAGTGAATTTACCATTTGACCTTCCCACCAATGTATGAAAGTTTCAGTTGCTCCACCACCTCACCAAGACTTAGTATGATTAATCTTTTCATTTTAGCCATTCTAACAGATGTGTAATGATACATAATTACGGTTCTAATTTTCATTTCCCTAATGACTAATGACATTGAGTGTCTCTATGTGCTTATTGGCTATCCACATATCTTCTTCAGTGAAGTATCTTCAAATATTTAGCCCATTTTTTAAAAATATCTGTTGTTTCTTTTCTCATTACTGAGTTTTGGGAGTTCTGGATATATTCTAGGTTCAACTCATTAATGAAAATCTGACTTGCAGCTATTTTCTCCCAGACTCTGGCTTATCTTTTTAATTCCTTAACAAGGTCTTTCAAAGGGCAGAAGTTCTTAATTTTGCAAAAGTTCAATTTATCAATTTTTCTTTTTATGAAGAATGTTTGGATATTGTTAAGAAATCTTTGCCTAATGGAAGGCCATAAGTAGTTTCTCCTGTGTTTTTTTATAGAAGTTTTAGTGTTTTAGGTTTTACATTTAGGTCTGTGATACATTTGAGGAAAATTTTGTACATGTTGTGAGATATGGATCAAAATTCATTTTTTGTGTGTGTGGATATCTAATTGTTCTAGCGCCATTTGTTGGAAAGATCATTTTTTCCCCCACTGAGTTGTCTTTGCACTTTTATTAAAAAAAAAAAAAAACAGTTGTCCATAAATGTGGAGGTCTGTTTCCAGACTCCATTCTATTCCATTGATTTATTTGTCTCATAACAGTGTTCTGTTTCTACCTTACGATTTTAGAAAAAGAAAAGCAAATTAAATCCAAAGTAATAAGAAGAAAGAAAATAATAAAGATTAGAGTGAAAAATCAATCAACAAAAAAAAAAAAAGAAAGAAAGAAAGATAGAAAGAAAGAAAGAAAATAGAAAAAAATCAATGAAACCAAAATCTGGTTCCTTTAGAAGAACCAGCCACACTGATCAGCAAAAAAGAGATCAATATTAGCAGCATTAAGGGTGAGAGCTGACATCCCCACAGATTCCACAGATACGAAAGGGATAGTAAGGGAATTCTCTCAAAAACTTTATCCAATAAACTTGACAACTTAGATGATAGGGACAAATTTCTTGAAAGACACAAACTGCCAAGGTTCTCTTATGAAGCAAGAGATAACCTGAATGGCTCTATGTTTATTTTTTTTTTAAGATTTTATTTATTTATTTGACAGAGAGCGATCACAAGTAGGCAAAGACGCAGGCAGAGAGAGAGAGAGGAGGAAGCAGGCTCCCTGCTGAGCAGAGAGCCCCATGCAGGACTCGATCCCAGGACCCTGAGATCATGACCTGAACCGAAGGCAGCGGCTTAACCCACTGAGCCACCCAGGCGCCCCGGCTCTATGTTTATTAAAGAAATAGAACCTGACGTTAAAAATTGTCCCTCAGAGGTTCTTGCCAGGCCACTTCATAGCAAGGTGGGTCTTGAGCATCATCTCCCACTGGACTCCGAAGATCTAGGAGGAGCCTCGATCTGTGACTAGGCTTCCGATGGCTTTGCCAGATCCCAACCTGGGATCATCTCAGACACCCATTGAAGAGGATTCCCAGGAAGGCTCAGGTGCCTCTCAAATGATCTCCGAAGTATTAACCAAGAACCTTGGTATATTGACCCTGGACTCTAGTATCATCCTCCCTTCCCCTATGTCAGAATATCGATCCCAGCAGCAGGGCAGAGAGGAAACCACAGGGGCTGGTGGAGCGTAGCCTTAGCCGCAGTGGGAGGAGGACTGGAGTAAGGACTTTGTTAATGGCCCGGAAAGAAACGGATGGCAAGGATGAGTCCAATGATTCAGTACCAGCGCTACCTAAATCTGGGGTCCCAGCTTCCAAAAGATCCACAGCAGAAGGAAACAGAGGAGGGTGAAACAAGAGTGGGAAGATTCAGATGTCGCTGTCATCGCCTGTATCATAAAGATCTTTCTGAGGAAGCCAGCAAGGAGAATAATTATGACATGGAGCCAATGTAAACAAACTTTTATTCTTGTATTTTTTTTTGCTAGTGATTTTAGGATCATTTTGCAGCATCGTGGAAAGCTGTTCTATATTAGGGCAAAGTATAATATTTTGATAATCTGTGATAGGATAAGGCTTTTCTTTTTTGTATCTTTTCTACTATGATACCAGTAACTTGTGAGGAATCCTGTAGTTTGCATTGGAATGATGTCTCTATACTTATACCTTTTGATTTGACCTAAGGAAGCACTAATAGGTTTTTTTTTTTAGATTTTATTTATTTATTTGACAGAGAGAGATCACGAATAGGCAAAGAGGCAGGCAGAGAGAAGGGGAAGCAGGTTCCCTGCTGAGTAGAGAGCCGATGTGGGGCTCGATCCCAGGACCCTGAGATCATGACCTGAGCCGAAGGCAGAGGTTTCACCCACTGAGCCACCCAGGCGCCCCGCACTAATAGGTTTTGAATGTTGCCTATGTGTTTGAGAGACCTGAAGTCATTAAGCAAGATAAGACCTACTATCGAAAATTGGAAGCCAAGCAACTTGTGCAGAAGGAATACAGGAAAACTTTGGGTGGTTTGGTTAGAGCATAATTACGGGAGGTGCATATGCTAGATTTTTCTGGTTTTCAGACATAGTAATAAAATTTTTTTGTTGTGCTATTTCAATTTTCAGTAGGAAATGTGTGTGTAGACGATCTTATTAAAATTGACTTATTTGAGGGGCACCTGGGTGGCTCAGTGGGTTAAGCCGCTGCCTTTGGCTCGGGTCATGATCTCAGGGTCCTGGGATCGAGTCCCGCATCGGGCTCTCTGCTCAGCAGGGAGCCTGCTTCCTCCTTTCTCTCTCTGCCTGCCTCTCTGCCTACTTGTGATCTCTGTCAAATAAATAAATAAAATATTTAAAAAATTTTTTGACTTATTTGAATACCTCTAAAAAAAATTGTCCCACAGAGAAAACTCCAGTCCCAAGTGGCTTCATTGGTGAACTCTCCCATGCGTAAGGAAGCTCTAACACCAAGTCTTTATAAACTCTTCCAGAAAATGAAAAAGAGGTACTCTCCACCCCCTTCCATGAGGCCAGCATTACTCTGACACTAAATTCAGACATTTGCAAGGAAAACAACAACAATGAAAACTACAGACCCACATCCCCTGTGACAAATATCCCTCTTAACAAAATTTTAGCAACATGTTCATGGATAAGATGACTTGGCAGTGCTAAGACGACAGTTCGCAAATTCATCTATAAACATATCCAATTCCATTAAAACTTCCAGCAGGATTTTTTTTTAAGTAAAATTGTATTAAAGTGTAACATTCATACAGAAAACCACACCAATCGTAAGTATACAACACAATGAAATTTTTTTAAAGCTTTTATTTATTTATTTGACAGACAGAGATCACAAGTAGGCAGAGCAGGAGGCAGAGAGAGCCTGATGTGGGGCTTGATCCCAGGACCCTGGGATCATGACCTAAGCCTAAGGCAGAGGCTTTAACCCACTGAGTCACCCATGCACCCCAACATAATGAATTTTTGCAAAGTGAATAATTGTATATAACCATGATGCCAATAAAAAAGCATTACCAGTACAGCAGAAACAATGCTGGTCCCCTATCACCGTGGTAACTAAGAACAGTTTTGCCTGTCTCGAACTTTCTATATAGATGGAGTGGGGTTGGGTCTAAAAAGAAAGAATATGATTGAAGAAATAAGGGTGGTTCCTTGATGGTGATTTTGATGAGCTGTGAATTAAGGGGTATGATTAACTTCCTCATTCCACCCAAAGTCTCCAAACACCTACAAAATAAACCAACAGAAAACGTAAAGACCTCTGGCAAATCTAGCTTACCAGGTCTAGACATGTCTGAATTCCAGTGGTAGACACAATTCCAGGGTCAAACTATTTCCATCTCCCTACCCCCACCAGCTCCAAATAGAACCAGGTCCCTCTGGGGACTAAAAATACCCTCCACTGGATGTTGGACTCCCATTTCTCATGGCAAGTCTCCTCTCGTGACTCAGGTTGCTCATCTGCTAAATGGGTTTACTTGTCGTAACTCACGAGGATTTGAGGAGGAATATCAAAAAAGAATAAAGTATGTTAAAACAACTTACAAAGTATCATTAAAAATAAAAGCCATCAAGGGGAGCCTGGCTGGCTCAGTCAGTGGAGCAAGGAAATCTTGAGATCAGGATTGTGAGTTCAAGCCCCACATTGAGTGTAGAGATTAGTTAAAAAAAAAAATCTTGGGGCGCCTGGGTGGCTCAGTTAGTTAAGCGTCTGCCTTCAGCTCAGGTCGTAATCCCAGGGTCCTGGGATCGAGTCCCACGTTGAACTCCGAGCTCAGTGGTGTGGGGGTGGGGTTGGTATTTGCTTCTTCCTCCTCTCTGTCCCCCATCACTTGTGCTATCTCTCGAGCAAGCTCTCTCTTTCTCTCAAATAAATAAAATCTTTAAAAAGAAAAGAAAAAAAAAACAAAAAAATAAAAGCCATCATAAATATTATTTTATTTTCTTTTTTAAGATTTTATTTATTTATTTGACCGAGAGAGACAGAGTGAGAGACAGAACATAAGCAGGGGCAGAGGGAGAGGGAGAGGGAGAAACAGGCCTCCCCCCCACCAGGGAGCCCGATGTGCGACTCGATCCCAGAACCCTGGGATCATGACCCCAGCTGAAGGCAGACGCTTAATGACTGAGCCACCCAGGTGCCCCATAATTATTACTTTAAAGGAAACATTTCCAAGCAATTCCAGCCTAGATTTTTTTTTTTTTAGAAATCTTTAAGTTATTTTATTATGTTTTAATGTGCAAAATTTAATAAGATGTAAGAAGTATTTTGATTTGTGGGAAAAGAGAAGCCCCCTAATGGTACTCTTAAGTGCCATGGTTTGTGTATATTACTTATTTATTTATGTGTTAAACTTCAGATTACGTGTGATAAACTGTCCGTGGTGCAACGCTATCGATTTCCCTGCATTAGAAGTTGAATTAAATGTGCATTCCTCTGGGGTTGGTCACCATGGGGGAGGCCTAAAAGTTTGGAGGAAGAGTAAGCAAAGACCATTAAAGCTCTCTGGGCCCTGTCTCCCATTGATCTCTGTCACCCGAGGGAAGGCTTACTGCAATCCGGCCCACGTACATCCTGGTCTTAATGTTCCCCTAATGGTACCTAATGGCCGCTTGGCTATATCCCTTGCATTATATAAAAAAAAAAAAACAGCTGCCTTCCCCAGCCAAGTCTCAGCCGTGTTCTAGAAAGCGAAGTGCTTTTGAGTATATCTCATGTAAAATACAACATTCCTCAGTGAGCCTTGTTTCATGTTTTCATTACCTCCTTTATTCACGGAACGAACATCTATTGAATATTTACGCTGTTCTAGGCATTTCGCCAGTGGTAGTCTTTGTCACCAAATTACAGTACTCATCTCGGTGATCAGTACTTGGAAGTGAATTACTATCCTCTTGTTGTTCTCAGAGAATTAATAAGATATGGGGAGAAGTAAAGAGGTGTGGCTCCAGATTGAATGCCTACCTCCCAACTGGATGACCTTGGTCCGATTATCTTTCAGAAATAACTGAGCTTTTCTTTGTGGCCTAGTGTGAGATCAATATGTATAAATATAACATATATGTTTGAAGAAAATAGTATTTACTGTCTGTAGCATAGAGAGTTTGGTATGGAAGCTTAGGACATCAGTGTAGTGAATTATTTATTAGAATTTTCTGTATTCTTATAGACCTTTTTGTTTTTCTTCCATATTAAAAATGTGACTAGACTGCATTTAGGTCTTGTTTAAAGTAATTTCACCCAGGGGTGCCTGGGTGGCTCAGTTGGTTAAACATATGTCTTCAGCTCAGGTCATGACCCCCTGAGTCCTGGATTCAAGCCTCACATCAGGCTCCTGGTTCTTCCTCTGCCTCTGCCGCTCCCCCTGCTTGTGCTCATGCACTCTCCCTGTCAAACAAATAAGTAAAATCTTCAAAAAAAATTTTTTTTAGGGGCGCCTGGGTGGCTCAGTGGGTTGGGCCGCTGCCTTCGGCTCAGGTCGTGATCTCAGGGTCCTGGGATCGAGTCCCGCATCGGGCTCTCTGCTCAGCAGGGAGCCTGCTTCCTCCTCTCTCTCTCTCTCTCTGCCTGCCTCTCTGCCCTACTTGTGGTCTCTCTGTCAAATAAATAAATAAAAAATCTTTAAAAAAAAAAAAAAAATTTTTTTAAAGATTGTATTTATTTATTTATTTGACAGAGAGAGATCACAAGTAGGCAGAGAGGCAGGCGGGGGCCGGGGTTGGGGGAGAAGCAGGCTCCCCGCTGAGCAGAGAACCCAATACGAGGCTCGATCCCAGGACCCTGAGATCATGACCTGAGCTGAAGATAGAGGCTTTAGCCCACTGAGCCACCCAGGCGCCCCGAATATCTTCAAAAAAATTTAATTTCACCTGACACTCTATGACATTTGAGCTTCAAAATGTGACTATCTTTAGTTCTTGAATATTCTCCATTCTACCCCTTGATTCTTTGCTCATGTCTCCTTTTTTATGGGTTCTGTGTTCTCCTTCTGGGATTCCTATTGCAGGTCCCTTTAGTCACAATTCCAAAATCCTAAAATCTCTGACAAAACAACACTTATTTGGCAGTAAGCCTTGATCCAACATGATGTGAAACCGTTTATCGACTTTATTTCCCCAACTGTTTTGCAGCAGAAAGATAGTATTTTTGATTACAAAGTGCTGACACAGACCTCACTAAGGGGAAGGTTGGGGGAGGGGAGACGTCTTACCAGTTCATGCACCACATCATCAACCAGAACACCCCGCATGCTGAATCCTAAAGCAAATCTTTTTGAAGAAAGGGCTGTTGGCTTACAGATCTACCTCATGTTGCCTGGACACCTCCCCTGTATCCCTCATGCTTTTTGTAGTTTTCAGACTTATCCTCTGAGTTCTAGCAGAACTTCTTCAATCTGTCTTCTTCACGAAGTTTCTGGTAGCTCTGCCTCTGTGCAGTGTTTCATTTGGCATTTGCAGTTTGATTCTCCAGGAAAATATTCCCTGATCTCAAACAGATCCTTCCTTGGGACTTCTTGCTCTGTATCAGCCAATGTTCCTTTCCATGTGGCAGGACTAGAACAGGAGTTTTTCATGGGCAAGAAACAGAAACACCACTGAAAGAGGCCTGAGGGAAGAGGAGACTTTATGAAGAAACGTGGGGCAGCTGGCAGGCTGCAGGGCGTCTGGGTTCTAGGCTGTCTCCAGGGACCTCAGACAGAGACTAGACTAAGGTTTCATGGGGCCATACCCTTCTCATTCTCTCTCTCTCTCTCTCTCCTCTCTCTCTCCCTCTGCTGGCTTTTCTCCTAACGCAGTTGGATTTTTGCCCCCTGGTTAGAAACATGAACACTAGCAACACCAAACACGTATCCTTTCCACTTGGTAACCAAAGAGGTCATAGAATGTCTTCCTTCTGGAGCGAGGGAGTCCTCACTGGGGTTGACTCACGGGTCAAGTCTGGGTCTCCTTCCCAGATTTGTGTCCATTGCATGAGACCACTTAGCAAAGGAGGTGAGGGAGGGATGCTGAACAGATTAGACAATTATATCTGCTTCATACACTTTCTATAACGTCATGTATGTTCCCCATAGGTTCGAGAATCGCCCTTGAGCCTCCAGGGCAGCCCCCTCCCCGCCCCCCCGTCAATTGGCAACATCTTGTTACAGACACAGCAATGTCTGGGTGTTTGCTCCTTTGGGAGAAAGCCTGCTGGACAGACGCACGGCTGGGGCAGCTAACTGCTGCTCCACGACAGGAGAGGAGAAGGGTTCTGTCTGGGTTTGCCTAGCCCCAATTCTAGAAGCATTTCAATGGCAGCTTTTAGGGAGCTTCTGTTAGGTTTCTGTTTGTTATGAATAAATGAATCCCCACTCAACGGCCTTAAGAAATCAGGAAAATTTACTGGATCCTGTAACTAGAAAAGTCCATCCCTGGGGGATGGTCAGATGTGACAGAGCCACGGTTCCAGCTTTGGTTCTTGGCATTTCCCCTGGCCTCCTCTTTCCCTTGAGTCGGATTCATCTTCTACTGCTACCGAGTTGGCTGCGCAGATCTAAACCCCACCTGACAATATCCAGAGGAAGACTGATGGTCTCTTCCTGCAGGTATATCTGAAGCAGAAGGATGTCACTTTTCCAGAAGCTTCCAGCAAACGTATCCTTACATTGTATTGGCTCCCATTAGTTATTAACCCTGTTATGAATCCATTTCTGTGTCCAGGGAAACGTTGTGTGTTAATTCGCTGCCTTCCTGAACCAACCGATGGCAGGGAGGACAAAAGCCCCCTTAGGCCAAGCAGGCCAACACCCATGGGGAGGTAGAGGCATGAAGTCAGTGTAAGGGCTGATTGATGTAAGGGAAGATGGGAACCTGAGGGAAGGTTGGGGTGCTGCTGGGAAGGAGGAAGTGGGTACAGGGCAGGAAACCCATGAAGAGAGCCAGACTTGGTTTCCAAGTCTGATGCAAGTCCTCACCATTTTAAACTCTTTTGGCTCAGGTCAGGATCCCAGGGTCCTGGGATCGAGTCCTGAGTTGGGCTCCCTGCTCAGCAAAGAGCCTGCTTCTCCCTCTGCCCCTCCTCCCACTCATCCTCTCAATCTCTCTCTCTCAAATAAAAACTATATACAATGTTTAAAAAAATACTATTCTAAAAGAGCCATTGTTAAACAGCAGGCATAGGATGATTAAAGAGCGAGTACAGAGAACGGTGTCAGGGATTTTCCGCACCACACCAAGAATGTAGCAGCAAACCCCAGCTTGCCTGGTGGAGAACAAAGGCAGGTGTCAAACATCAACAAGGATCCTTTCCTCCCTGCTCTGTGTCTGTCTGGGGCAATTTATCCACATGGTCAGGATCTGTTCTATTCCCCTTCAAGCTCCCAGCTTGGTTACCCCATGGTTACCCCATAGGCTGCCCATATCATTCCCCCCAAAGAGTATTCCGTTCTTCCCTTGGGGTATTGTCCCTTCTGCACTGGGTACTTGCGGTGATGTTGTCATGTAGGAGCTCAAGCAGCCAGACTGACTCTCCTGACTTCAGTTCAGGGTATAACTGTGAGACCTCCACTCAGCCAAGCCAGGTGCTCTGCCCTGGGGCTTGGACTCTTGCACAAGTGACGTTAAGATAAAGAAGGGAAGGTTGATGCTATCGGTTGTAGCCTAGGTGGAAGACGAATTGATTGCTATTTTGAACGGATTTCTCCGGTAATGAGACCATTTCTGGATTTCCTGTGAACTCTGTTTAGCTTCTTGGCCCTCCAGACACCCTTGGTTCCTTCTGTCTTCAAGTCTGAATGTCGGGTTCCCATCCATGCGGACAGCCCATGTGAGCCTTTGCTCAAATTACCCAGAACTGGCTTCTGTCACTGGTGACCAAGACCCCCAACCGATGGCAGATGCCTATGGTTCTGTTTTTGACTCTGCTTCTAACTTAGTGATAAGTCATTGTCCGTTTCCCTCTATGTAAAATTAGGGAAGGAGACAAGACCTGTGTTCTGTAAATCTTCTTCAGCCACAAAACAAACAAACAAACAAACAAACAAAAACCTTTGCAAAAACAAAATCTTCTTGATGGGAGCCAATCAATCCTAAAACTGATCGGCACTGCTCTGGCCAAAAGGTTTCTCCAGAATCCTGTTGTCTTGGCTCTTTCTCAAGAGTGGCAACACTGTGACTTCTGCTCTGATACGTGATGGGAAAGGATTCCACTTCCCCTCTCTCATCGCAGCGAAAGATAGCCTGGGTCCGCTTCATTAACTCAGGGAGGCAACAAATGGGCAGTTTCTCATTGACAAAGACTCATTTCTTCTTGAAGAAACGCGCTAAGCAAATGTCTGTAACATGTTTAAGCGTGCATGAGCACGCACCTAAGTTTTCGGGGCACTTAAAATTTCTTTAAATTTTTATTTTAATTCCAGTGTAGTTGACATATATTAGTTTCAGGTGGGCCGTATAGTGATTCCACACTGTTCTGTGCAGGAGTCAGTGCTCCTCAGGACACGTGCCCTCCTTGATCTCCGTCACCTGTTTCCCCCATTCCCCCCCCCTTCTCTCTTTTGGTAACCTCAGTTTGTTCTCTAGAGTTAAGAGTTTGTTTTTTGGTTTATCTCTCTCTTTTGTCTCTGTCTCTTTTTTGTCTCTGTCTCTCTCTCTCTTTTTTGTCTCTGTTTCTCTCTTTCTTTCTTTGTTCATTTGTTTTGTTTCAGAGCACTTTTTAGTGTGGAGAAGGTGAAAGAAAACCACAAAAAAAACAAAGAACAAAAGAGTATGAGAGTGAGGATGTTTTTCTGCTCTCTTTAAAGCATTTGTGCGTCTGTGTCTTGTCCACTTTAGAGTATTTTATTGGGTCTTTGAGGGCTAGAGTTGGGACTTTTTTCATGACAAATATATAACTTAGTACTTTTTTTGGTGAAACAAAACTAGTATGACTTCCACCATTAAGATCTGATGTAATTAATAGCACAGGATGTATTTAAACACTGTCCCTCCCCTTGTCCAGGTACTGGGCTATGGATTTACACACACAGTCTCAGATATTTTCAAATGACTCTCTGAAAAGGTACCATCTATGATTCCTGTTTTAAAGCTGAGGTCAAGGAGGCTCAGAGAGGTTAAGTAACTTACCTAAGCTCACACAGCTAGTAAATAACCACTGACTGTGTGGCTCTAAAGCTTATGTTCTTCCAAATATGACTCTACTCATTTAGATAGTGCCATGCATGGGGATCTTTTAAAAGGTGGAGTAAGCTGACCATATATTTCAGTGGTCATTCATCTTTCTGGTCTAGAGATCCCTCAAAGGTAAGACCTGTAACTCCTGACTGAAGAAGCACCAGAGACCTCTGGACACCTCTCCTGGTTCCCAAGTACCTTTGCCCAGAACTAGCAGAGCTAGTTCTTAAAAGGAGCAAACCAGTTAGCAGTGGGCATGCTTCTCTTCTACAGTCAGTTGAAATTTCCTGTGGGAAAGCAAACTTTTTTTTTTAAAGATTTACATACTTATTTATTTATTTTAGAGAGAGGTGGCAGGAGGGACAGAGGGAGAGAGAGGAAGTCTCAGGCAAGCTCCCCGCTGAGCACTAAGTCCTGATGCCAGCCCATCCCATGATCCTCAGATCAGGACCTGAGCTGAAATGAAGGATCATCTACCCAATGGACTGAGCCACCCAGATGCCGCAAAGCAAACCAATTTTAACAAACCAGAACCAGGAAGAGGAATTTGCAACTGAGAAAGACCTTTTGTGAAAATGAATTCTCTGAAGCTGATTTTGGGATTAGGGGACATGAAACCAGAAGATAATTATGATCTGGCACAAATAATCCTAATCTCTATTCTTGGTTATCGACCACATTGTCTGTGTTAGCTGTTGCCATTTCTAATAATGATGGTTCTCTACAGGTAATCCAAAGGAGTTCATCAATGTACGCCCATCCATGTTTTATCAGGAGATAATATATTTCTAGGTGCTGGTCCTGAATGTGCCACTATGTAACTGAGTGGCCTTGGATGAGTTACATAAGCCCCCTGGGGCTCAGTTTCTTGGTCTGTGAAGTGAGGGATTTAGATGTCTCTGTAAACTTCAAATCTAGAATTTTAATTCGGCAGGTTGGTTTGCAGGACCGGAGGGCCATGCAATCCCATGTGTGTCCAGCAGAGGTCAGAAGAAGTCACCAAAAGCTCTGAGTTCTCCAATAATCCAGGTTAGCGATGTAAATTTTTCTTTCTCGTTCCCTCCCTCCGTTCCTTCCTTCCTTCTTCCTTTCCCTTCCTTTCTTTTCTCTCCGTACATAGCTTCATGGTAGTCCCTACTTTCCATGTTACTTCCCTGATTCTTTTTTTTTTTTTTAAGATTTTATTTATTTATTTGACAGAGAGAAATCACAAGTAGGCAGAGAGGCAGGCAGAGAGAGAGAGAGGAGGAAGCAGGCTCCCTGCTGAGCAGAGAGCCTGATGTGGGATCGAGTCCCACATC